>NW_024387311.1:52239-584247 GCF_900408965.1 Simochromis diagramma
TCAATTTTATCCCACAACTTAGACATTCACACATTATTCACACTCTCCATTACACATACATATAGGATCTTGGGGTGGCACAATCACGAGTCCAAATTACCATCAGGGTGTATCCTCACCCCTGACGTCGTTGCCCACCTCTCAATTTTAATACACTTAGTCATTGAGGGCTAGCAGGAGGGACTATGCGCTTACCTGCTGCTCCTTGGCGAGGTAGCTCCATGCCCTCTGGGTTTTAATGCACCTTAGAAACACATATGCATCAACACTACAATGAGCGGGTGGGGGAGGTTTGGAGTCTTCTCCCACCCCATTCTCTGCGCCTGCTGGAGCGGGGGGCTAGTAGGAGGAGTTGGCCGTCCGACCTGGGTCTGGGTGTGGGGGCCTCCCTGTGCTGCGAGTCGGGGGGTCTGCCCTCCCCCACCGCAGGGAAAAGGGTAACACACCTGGGTCTGGGTGCATTCCCCCTCCAGGGGCAAGGTACCTAGACCCGGTTTGTAGATCGCTTGGGGAGTGTGATTGTGTGTACAGCGTCTCTTTATGTCTGTCTCCACGTTGGTGTGAGTGTGGAGTGAGTGCATATGAGAGCATGAGGGTGGGAATGGTTTGTGTCTGTGTGTGCCTGTATGTCTGTGTCTATATGTCAGGTTGGGTATCAGACGCCACCTCTCTGGGGACACCTCAGGCCCTCCAAGGTTTGGAGGCCTATCTCCACCCACCACCACTTCCCTGCCGTGGCGGACTCCCTCAGGTGTCGGTGTGTTGGTGGTTCTTTGTTGTCTGGGGGTGGGCGTCCGGGTACACACCGCTCACTCCTTGGCGCCGCTTGTCGGGCCTGGGGCCTGGGGCTCGCTCGGGCCCTTTGGAGGATGGGGTGCCCCGGCCTCTCGGCCGGGGCTCGGTCACTCAGGCACAGCTGGGGGCCGGCGGAGCTCACGGGCGCGTCACTGCAACTCCCCCTGGCTTCTGCTCCGCGGCTGCTGAGTGAGCCCTCATCTGGGACTCTCCTCAGCTCTTACTGGAACAGTGGTGCGGCTGCCCCTCTGTTGGTCTTCCTTGGTCTCTTGTTTCATACATATTCACAGTTCCATTTCGGTGGCTCTTGCTTGCAAACATTATCAGTAGAAAAGTCATGTATGTAAATGCTAGTCGTCTAGCTTGAGAAATTATTTGACCAGCTGATGTAACTCGTAATACTGACATATAATGTCAAATGGTAGCATATTTAACCATTAGTAAATCATGTTACCATGTAACAAAACAAAACTGTATAACTAACATTTGCCTTATTGCAATAATAGCTAGTTAGCCAGCAAGCTGTAATTTGTAGACCAGCTTAGAATAAGACATCTGGCATTGGGAGATTCATCGTGTTAGAGTCAACTTTGTTATTATACTCGTAATTAGATATAGAGTATAGACACTGGTCTTACTGTATAGGACACGTGATCTACTGTACATGCAAAGGCCTATTACAGCCTAACAGGATAGTCTCTTATGTTTCATCACCGTTTTGCATGATGCAAGCTGCAACCAAATGCAAACTGCAATGAATGAAGGTTGTGCAAAACTCTTTTCAATACATTTGAAAAACATGACATAAACTGGGTGGTCAGGTCTAACTCCTGGTAGATGTGTAAAAAAAAGTGACTAAATGTGTCTTTAGAGAAAAATTATGAATATTATATAAAATGCTGCCTGGTGCACCTTTACCTTTAGAAACAGCTTTAATGGCCTTCATGATTATTACTTAAGGCCAAGCACGTGTGAGTTTGTCAGGCCTCAGAAGCTCCACAACATAATGCAAAAAAATTTAAATTAAATTAAAAAAATTAAAATAAATTAAATAAAAATCAGTTCCAGTCATTAAAATTCATGACTCCATCAAAGCCATGGTAGCTGAATGGCTCCAGGTTGGGGCTGCAGGTGTCACGAGTGAGGCAAGCCATCCTGTTGTGCTCACAGCTGTCCTCGCTGCCTGGCTCAAAGTACACCGAATCCGCAGAGTGGATGGATGGATCCTCATCAAAGTAGTTGTGGGGCCTCAGCAGGACCCCACCCCCATTGCCCACCGTTACGGTGTTGGGGATATCCTCGGCATGAGGGATGTGGAGGAATCCGGTGGTCACCCAGGCAACAAGGTCCTGCAGACAAATCACGATTAAGTAAATAATCGAGTGCCGTTATATTGTGTTGGTGTTTAGTTTATCAGACATACCTCGTCTTCTATGCTTTCATTGTCTTCAATGTACTTGCTGAAGTCAACAGCTGGAGTCCAGATGTTGTTCTGATTGTACAGATTGCTGCTGGTCTGCTCTACATCCTTATGCTTGGTAACAGCAACCTTATACCTGCAGGCAAACATGCGTGGACTCCATCTTAGAAAACCCCGATATTAGCTGCATGTTCAAAGTGACATTATGTCATGTTTAGTGGCAAATCTGGACCCAAAATATGACTTGCAGGCAAAGTAACAAAAAACTATCTGGTGAAAATTCCAAACAGCAAAATAAGAAACTCCAGTGATCCACGTGTGGCGATTAATACTCGGGAAAACAAACAGTATGAAAAACTGATGGCTCAAAATAGAGGAGCCAGCAAGCGCCCAGCACAGCCCAGCCAATGAAACAGATGGTATTAAACATGATTTGGCTGATGTTTCTTTGGGTAAGAGGGTCTGACAGAAGAGAGATGATACAGACACATGGCATCCTTACAAAACATGATGTCATGCAGTAGATATACTTACCCCAGAGTAGCAATAATATGCAATAGATGCGAGAATGTAGTGCTAACATTGAGCAAACAAAGAACCGCAGACTTGGATTCAAACGTGCAAAACAGAAAAACTCAAGTTCAAAGGCCAAAGCACTGGGTCATGACATATTAACTTGGGTATATATAAAAAAATAAAATCAATACTACACACCTGTCCAAGCCCACCTGTTCCATTACTCAAATGACCTGTTTCACTAGCTTTATTTCTTTAAGATAAAGTAGACATTTACAATGAGTCAAATTTAATGTGCGTGTTTTGATTTGTTGTTTTTTAATTTTGCTATCATTCAGTCCTACCTGGCCCAGGACATCGCCTTCTCCTCTGTCTCGCTCTCTGGAAGGTGGTCCCCAGCAAAGCTATACACCTGCAGCCTGTATGAGCGCTGATGGCCCCACCTGTTGGTCTTGTTGCTGGCAATGTGCAGGTAGCGTGGTGTCTTGGTGTCATAACGCAAGGCAGCTTCCTGCAAAGGCGTCACGGTCATTAGTCTATTTTTAAGTGAAAGCAAGTGACTCCTGGTAATCTGCTGCATGATTAGTGGTTAAGTCTGGCGTCTTCTGACAAAGATCTTAAAGCTTATGGTCACTTTTATTTATTGACCTGATTACATGGTTTTCTAGAAAACCATAAAAAAGAGACTAAAGGAAACACTCTGCTCTAGCCTGGTTACTGACACTTGTGCTGATACCTACTGATACACCGGTTCCTTTAGAGAACTGGCCTGAAAAATGACACAACCTTACAGTATTAAACAAAGTCAGTGGAAATGAATGAATCCAGTTCCACAGTCTAAGACTTAAAGGCAACAGGCTTAAGCTGGTTAAGACTAAAGCTTCTTCACAAAGAAAGATGCCACCTAGCTCATGCACTTGGCAGAACTTAAAGGGTTGAAAAATATGGAGAAAACATGCTCATTGCCATAGTACATTCACATGAGAGTGCAGTCACAGCCCATTTCTATCTCTATATGTGCAGACCTTATCTATTATTATCTATTATTATTATTATTATTATTATTGTTAGTGTCTGCTGTCTTTGTAACTGTCTGTCCAACCCTGAATGAGTCCCAATCACACCTGTGTATCCTTTTGTGTTCTTTTACCTTTCTGGATCAACCCTGCCCGTTTTACACTAAGAACTACTAAGTACCTTTTTTTCACCTGTTTATTTTGTGCATAAGTCTGGAATCAGGTTGTTCCAGTGGTCCCATCATTCATCCAGTGATTCTCCAGTGGAGACTCACTGGGGTTGGCTCAACTTCAACTTCACCGAGCAGAACAAGAGCTTGTGTTGTTAATAGCAGTATAACACAGAGTCTGTGCAGGTGATGGGAAACTGTAGCAGGATGATATTTAAGTGTGGTTACACGTCCACCATAACATTTTCTTTCATTACTGGTGTTGTCTTTCCCTCTCTTTTCTCTTTAAATGAGAAAACAAAACATTAAATCTTCTAGTTTTAAGAATGTGGAAATGTATTTCATTTGTACTATAAAAGTGTGACATGGGTTTCTCTCAGTGTGCAGTCTACAAGCATGCTTTCATACTCAATATCCACTATTTCTGGCAATGCATCTTTGAGAACTGTTGGTAAGGAAGCTAGGCATCCGCATTTCATGCACTCTGAAAAAATGTCTTTGAATTCTAAGTGCTGTAGTCTAAAACCATATTTAGCCAATCAAATACAGTCCACCAACTGCCAATAAGGATGACCGTTTAATGTAAGAAGAATGGCGTTGGAAACCCAGAGGAAACCATGGAAAAGAAAATGAGATTCTAACCCAGCACCTTGTTGCCCGCTGCATCACACTGCTGCTACATTTCCTGACCCGTGTGTGCTGCTGTTTCTATTCTCTGCAGGTTATGAAAAATGCAACTGAATAAAAATGAAGAAGACCTTTTCTGTTTTGAGCTGCTTCTCCACCAGTTTAGGGATCATGGCGTAGTGATCAGGCATCCATGGCAGTGACACATTCATGTACTCCATATCTTTGGTCTGGAATACATTCTTCACACCTGCAGAGGAAATGTGGCAAAATGTTGTTTTCTTTTCTGCATTTCTATGCTTCAGTGAATGTGTGGAAGGTGGTCTTTATGTTATTTACAAACGGAGGACACTCAGCGAGATGAGTGGCTGATGAATACATGAGATTAAAAAGAATTACACAGGACTGGAACTGATTTCTTTAGGTAAGGATGCCTAGAAGCTTACATTGTGCATAAAAGCATCGTGGCTCCATAAGCAGCTGCAATGCTGAACATAAGCAGTAAAAAACAAATTGCCTTTGGTTGCAGTAAGAAACACCAGAGGAGATCTGTTTTCACTGTGGACTCTGTGGGCAATGTGTAAGTGCTGTGGAATGTATAGTAGGATTTGTGTCTGTGTGTGTGTTCCTGCTTGGCACACTTATGCAAACAGCTTATTGCCTGTATGGATTTATATTTACTTTTATCAAGTGTGACATATTTATTATGAGGCTGTAAACTAAAGGCTATAATACTATACACTGCACTATATATGATTTGATTTGGTTTATTTGTTTTTCTAAAATACAGAAAATTCTAATACGAAGTTGCTGTTTTGTTTTTGTAATTTTGGGGAATCGTCCTCCACATCTGGAATGTGACATCAGCTAAACATATAACATATAGCTTTTATTAAAAAGGACTTGTACTATTATTTCTCATATTTAAAGGGCTAACATTTACTCTGACCAGCAGAGAAAGTAAAGAGGACCGTGTGGAGTGGAAAAGGGGGACTTATATCCAAATAATTTGGCCTTTGACAACAGACTTGTTTGCTTAATTTTGCAAAGCTTTACATTTACATCGGTTTTGTCAAAAAATAAATAAATAAATCACATTTAAATGTGTACGTCACTCACCAAGTACATCCAGGTCCACTTTAAAATTAATGAAGTGCGTGTGAATGTTGCCCAGGACATTTTCAGCCACCTGGTGTCCGTGTGTTTTACTCCCGGGAAGCAGGTAGGAAGAGGAGATGTAGCCGGTTGCGTGAACTTTGACCTCCACTGATCCGCTCTGGTAAAAGATGAAATCCCACATGTAGTCATAGTTCCCGATAGCCGTGATGGTCCTGAACACTAAAGCGCTGTTTGCCATTCCTCCAAAGTTGTTGTGGAAAAAGTCGGCGAAGTGCCTGCGCAGGGGCCTGACCCATGTTGTGCTCAAAGATGCAGATAGAATTTCTAAACCTGACCGGGAGTGGGGCATCAATGTAGCGGTATGTGTCCACGTAGGTCGCCTGATAAGGACAATCTACTCCACGGACGAGCTCGTGGGCAAAGCGCCCAATGCCGATACTTGAATCTAGGAACTTGGTAATAATCATCCCTGGAGTCACTGAACCGTACACCGACATAGCCTCCTGTACGCTCAGTTCATACGCGATCCTTTCACCCTTGAAACGTACATCAAACACCTTCATGCCGGTGAGTGAGCTCAGTCCGAAAGCGAAGCTCCAGTCCAGGTACAGGACATGGTTGTTGCTGACGCTGTATCGCGCCCCCTCTGAGTAAAACTGCTGCGGGCCGATCTGCAGAGGCTTGCTCCTGGGCTTGAGAGAGCCATAGTCAGGCGACTCTTTATAAACGATTTTCTTAACTGACCCATTATCATATGCGCGTTGAAGTTCTTCTACAGAGTCAAAATATTTGCCGTTATAAAACAATTTCTCTATTCTCCACTGTGACATGTTTAGGCTTTCGTGGTTAAGCAGAATTTCGAAGCCCACCGGATGGATGTACATGCCACTCATATCCCTGAAGAAAGACACCCAGGTTTTTCTGTCCCCGGACCGAACTCCGCGAGGCATCTGCTCGAACCCGTTCAGCGTCTTTTTCTTGTCTACCCCAAAGCTTTCTCGAAGGAGTTTCTCTAACTTGGAGAAGATCTCGGTTTCAAAAAAACGAAAAACCAAGACGTACTCCCCAATGGTGACCGGACGCGCATTAATGGGGACATCCACCTGATACCTCTCTTTAGTCACATCTCTGTGGTATGTTGGGTTGTCGAGAGGTCCCACTACATATTCCTTGATATAGCCTTTTGCGCCGTGGAAAACCACTGCCGTCGCCTCTCTCACCGGTTTGGTGCCTTTCTCGTCCAGGTAAGCCAGCACCTCTGCTTTCTTTGGGAGCGACAGTTCTATTAAGAAGAGAAAGTTTTCAGATGGCTTTGTGATCTGGCTGGTGGATATAGCCAGGTCTTTTTGTTTGAGTAAATACTGCTGGACCTTCATATACTCCTCCCGGGTGAGGTCAGCGAACACAAGGGTGCGGTCGTCGTGTCTGCCTCGCAGCGGGTGGATGCGTTCACGGGAACATTTGGGTGCCCTGCTGGAGTGGATGCCGATGAGGACGATGTTCAGAATAAGGGAGAGAAGCCCTAAAAGGACCAGCGCCCATTTTGCCAAAGGGTTCATCTTTCCCTCTACCATCATGCGCGCTTGGAGCGAGAGCAGAGGAATGCGCTCTGGGTAGGAAGGACTGTTCACACAATCTAGAAGAGGAGAAACGACCCTCTTCAGTTTCCCCAGCCCCCTATGCACGGATCTGATTACCTCCAGCCCCTCTTTCCTTATTTCTTTGAGCTGCAATGAAACGGTTTCATCGACCTACTGTTCAAATCCTCCTACAAACAAGACTATTTTATGCACGATGTCTGAGTATTTAAAGATTTCACCATTTTACATAAAAAAAGGTTTTGCAGGTTTTGTTCTCAGTTTAATGATGAACATTGTACATAAGCTGCTAAATATGTAATTGCACACATTGAATGTGTAAGATATGAGCAATCATGTTTGCTACAGTAATGCTGTGTTTATAATTTTGTTTTGTTTTTTTTAAGAAATATGCAAAATATGTTTGTATTGGTATATTTTATGACAGTAAACATAAGAAGACCACTGCCCACTTTTTTTAAACACATTTAAGTCAACAATCTAATTCAGCTGCCAAATAATAGAAACCAAATACTGAATTAGCTAAAACTTAAGTGAGATTAGCCAAACTCATTATTTTACTACCCCATAAAAAAGTACTGCATATTACTTAATGTGATTAGTGTAACATTTTTACATGTAGAACTATTGTGTTCATTTGAACACCCAAAAATGTTTAGAAGAAAACAGGAGTAATAAGTAAATCTATAGTTTCAATTATATCTGAATGAACTAAGCAGAAATACTACAATCTACTCATCAAATGTAGCTAAAAATACTGTAAACCAGACTGAAAACCTGAAAACTGTTTTTTTAACCTAATTTAATACATTTAGCAATATTCAGTTTAAAAACTAAAACTCTCGATATAACAATATGTCACAGAACATGAAAACTTTATTTAAAACATTCCGTCATTCTAGCATATTATATGTGTGTGTAATATATATATATATATATATATATATATACATATATACACACATATATATATATATATATATATATATATATATATATATATATATATATATATACACACACATATATATATATATATACACACACACACACATATATATATATATATATATATATATATATATATATATATATATATATATACATACTATATATATATATACACATGTATATGGTGTGGCTACAACTGTAGCTTGCCTCCACCAGTGTGTGAATGGGTGGATGACTGTGTGTGTAAAAGCGCTTTGGGGTCCCTAGGCGGGACTAGTAAAAGCGCTATACAAATACAGGCCATTTACCATTAGAGTGTGATTAAAGTGGTGGGTGGGTTCTTTTACATTTTGAGAGAAACCAATTGAGTCTAATAACAGACTAAATGCCATGTTGAGGCTGTCGTTTTTAGCATCTACATGGATGTTAAAATCACCCACAATAATTATTTTATCTGAGCTCAGAACTAAATCAGATAAAAAGTCTGAGAAATCAGACAGAAACTCTGTGTAAGGCCCAGGTGGACGATAGATGATAACAAGTAAGACTGGTTTCTGAGTTTCACAGCTGGGGTGGACGAGACTAAGCATCAGGCTTGTCCACCCCAGAGCTTCAAGAGCTTCAAATAGGCTATATTTATTATAAGTATCATTACTGCTAAAGGAGGCGAAGGAGTAAATAAACATTTGACACAATGAGCAAGATGCCATGCTGCTAGCGAGTCGGCTACGAGCTAAGCTAACGAAGCCCGATGATCCAGTGAGTGAGTACTGTGACTATAAGTAGTGAGTGAATACTCAGTGAGTACATGAGGCACACAACGATTATACTATGAAATAAGAAGTTATCTATAGGTTTTCAATTAATTAATTGCTATGCAGATAAGCTACACAAAAACACCACATAGTGTTGGAACAGGAACATGAAATTTTACTCTACAGCAAAGAGAATGAACACCTGTGGTAATCAACTCACCTGCTTCTTGGCCCTACATGGCCCTACACTTCATCCTGCAGCATCTGGACTCCCCAGGAACCTACGCCAGGATCCTGTTTGTGGACTTCAGCTCTGCCTTCAACACCATCCTTCCAGACCATCTCCAAGGCAAGCTTTCCCAGATGAATGTGCCTGATCCCATCTGCTGGTGGATCACTGACTTCCTGACGGACAGGAAGCAGCATGTGAGGCTGGGAAAGAAAGTCTCGGCCTCCCGGACCATCAGCACCGGCTCCCCTCAGGGCTGTGTTCTTTCTCCTCTGCTCTTCTCCCTGTACACCAACTGCTGCACCTCCACCCACCAGTCTGTCAAGCTAATCAAGTTTGCAGATGACACCACCGTTATTGGACTCATCTCAGACGGGGATGAGTCTGCCTACAGGAGGGAGGTTGAACGTCTGGTGTCCTGGTGCAGCCACAACAACCTGGTGCTGAATGCCCAGAAGACAGTGGAGATTACTGTGGACTTCAGGAAGCACACAGCTCCACTCCCCCCCATCATCCTGACTGACACCCCCATCACCTCTGTGGACTCATTCCGCTTCCTGGGTACCACCATCACCCAGGACCTGAAGTGGGAGCCCACCATCACCTCCGTCATCAAGAAAGCCCAGCAGAGGATGTACTTCCTGAGGCAGCTGAAGAAATTCAACCTGCCAACACGGACGATGATGCAGTTCTACACTGCAATCATCGAGTCCATCCTCACCTCCTCCATCACCGTGTGGTACGCTGGAGCCACTATCAGGGACAAACAGAGACTGCAGCGTGTTGTGCGCTCTGCTGAGAAGGTGATTGGCTGCAGACTCCCATCTCTGCAGGACCTGTACACCTCCAGGACACTGGGGCGTGCAGCTCGGATCTCAGCTGACCCTTCTCACCCTGGACACAGTCTGTTTGACCTGCTCCCCTCAGGCAGGAGGCTCCGGTCCATTCGCACCAGAACCTCTCGCCATAAGAACAGTTTCTTCCCCTCTGCTGTCGGACACATGAACAATAACCATATGACTGTTCCCGCCACTAACACATGACCCTACGCTGTGTTCACTGCATCATTCCATGTTGGCACTGATCACCACCTGCACTCATGTATATATCATGTATATATCATGTATATATCTTTCTACGTAGCACTTTTAATTCTTATTCCTACTTTTATTTTTTCATGTCTATTTAAGTGCTATTTATGACACTATGTTTGCACTGAAGCACCGCAGCAATTTCCTAATGTTGTAAACCTGCTCAACATTTGGCAATAAACCCCTTTCTGATTCTGATTCTGATTCTGATTCTGATTCTTATCTGATGATCAGTCAGCTCCCTTCAAATACTGAGGGCATTTCTTTAATTGACGCTTTAGTGTTAAACCAGTCGCAGAGCCTGCCCTGTTTTCCTCAAGGAAGATTTGTGTGTGAGTTGAAAAGAGAAGTCTGTTTCGCAATCAAGTTTAAAGATGGAGTGGAATCCTTCCCTCCCCATCTCCAGCTGCCTCCCTCTTCCCGCTCCACCACAACCACCCACACATGCAGGGCCTTGGAGTAGGGGTATGTCACCAGGGTGCAGAGGAGGCCAACCCCCCCCCCCCCCCCCCCCCCCGTCCCCTTCTGGCTGCCTCTGCCTCAATTTTATCCCACAACTTAGACATTCACATTACTCACACTCTCATTACACATACATATAGGATCTTGGGGGTGGGCACGATACACGGAATCCAAAGTACCATCAGGGTGTACACCCCACCCCTGGCGTCGTTGCCCACCTCTCAATGTTAAATACACGTAGACATTGAGGGCTAGCAGGAGGGACCATGCGCTTACCTGCTGCTCTCTGGCAGGTAGCTCCATGCCCTCCTGGGTTTTAAATGCACCTTAGAACACACATGCATCAACACTACAATGAGCGGGTGGAGGGAGGTTTGGAGTCTTCTCTCACCCCCATTCTCTGCGACCTGCTGGAGCGGGGGGGCTAGGAGGAGGAGTTGGCCGTCCGACTGCGGTCTGGAGTGTGGGGCCTCCCTGCTGCTGCGGAGTCGGGGCGGTCTGCCTCCCCCCACCGCAGGGAAAAGGGTAACACCACCTGGGTCTGGGTGCAGTTCCCCCCTCCAGGGGCAAGGGTACCTAGACCCGGTTTGTAGAGTATGCTTGGGGAGTGTGATCGTGTGTACAGCGTCTCTTTATGTCTGTCTCCACGTTGGTTGAGTGTGGAGTAAGTGCATATGAGAGCATGAGGGTGGGAATGGATGTTTGTATCTGTGTGTGCCTGTATGTCTGTGTCTATATGTCAGGTTGGGTGTCAGGCGCCACCTCTCTGGGGACATCTCAGGCCCTCCAAGGTTTGGAGGCCTATCTCCACCCACCACCACTTCCCCTGCCAGTGGCGGACTCCCTCAGACATCGGTGCGTTGGTGGTTCTTTGTGTCCGGGGATGGGCGTCCAGGTACACACCGGCTCACTCCTTGGCGGCCGCTTATCGGGGCCTGGAGCCTGGGGCTCGCTCGGGCCACTTCGGAGGTGGGGTGCCCCCGGCCTCTCGGCCTGGGGCTCGGTCACTCAGGCACGGCTGGCTGCCGGCGGAGCTCACGGGCGCGTCACTGCAACCCCCCCTGGCTTCTGCTCCGCGGCTGCTGAGTGAGCCCTCATCTGGGACTCTCCTCAGCTCTTTCTGGGACAGTGGCGCGGCTGCCCCTCTGTTGGTCTTCCTTGGTCTCTTGTGTTCTGGGGGCCTCTGGAAGTCTGGAGTTTTGATCTCCTCCATACCTGCTTCATGCCCTGGAGGACGGGGCTGTGGCCCCCCCCACACCCTCTAGCAGATCATTACATGAAGGAACCTTTTAAAAAAACAAAAAACAAGCGCGTCCGTGCTCACAGGTGTACACACGGGTGATCACACCCACAAACTACACCCTTTTTGGCTCCTACCTCAAAGCACACTGTGTTCTGTTGATCTTATGTGCTGCACAATAATGTTTAATATTTAGTATTTACTGTCATATTCCCATATATCATTGTGATGTTGTTTATTCTATTACTCTTGTTCTCTTCTGCTTGTTTTCTTTTTTCTTTCTCAGCAGGTGATCCAGGTGATTGATATATGCATTTTTTTTAATTTTTTTTTTTTCAGCTCATTCTGTTGGTTTTTGGTTTTTGCCCTTCTCCCCCGTCCCTCTTCTCAGCTGTTTCTCTTTCCCTCTTTCTTTCTCCCCTTCTTTCCCCCAGTCAAGTCTGTCCCGTATTCAGTAAGTGAAAATAAAATAAACAATAAAAGGTGAATCAAATGGACCATTACGGCAAGGCTGGGATGGTCAATTTGGTAAAGTAAATCCGTTGGGCATCTTTCTTTGCCTTTAGACAATAATTCTGATGCAAAAGAGCCAAATGGGACAGGCAGAAAAAAAAAAGAAAAAAAAAAAAAAAAAAGATGGAGTGGAATCTGCCAGATCATCGGCTTGGATACTGTATGTAGAGACTGTGGATGTTTTCCCGTTTCTGTTTCTGTAAATATTTTTGTCATATAAATAGATTTACCAAACTGCATTCTGAGTCTGCGTTTGAGTTCTGCCTGCTCTTGGAGTATGACAAAAACCTGTTACCTTAATCATATGCCATCACTGCCTTTTATTTCACTATTAAAATTCAATAGACTAGGCTAGGACAGGAATGTCTAACAAGTCCTTGTTGGTTGTGCAACTCCTCTTGGCAGAGCTCTGCCTTTTAAATTTATCTGTGACAGCAGCTGACCCGAGAACACCCTTCTCTGGTTGTCTGGGTGGCTATCATAAATATTTAAAAGTATGTTGACAGGACCAATAGAGCTGAACACAGAAATGTTTATAGGCTGCAAGATAATTAACTATAAAGTGCTTGCATATTTGACACATAGTAGTTATACAATGGCTCAGAGGCTTGGAACTTCAGCGTACTAATAAACATCCTAAACTAGTTTAGTGCTATCCAAAATGTTTTTCTCAGACTTGATATGAAGGTCACAGTCGTTATCACAAATGATTTTATTTGCACATTTTTATAACTCACATGTTAAGGCTAGGTGTACATATCCAAATACATGTAGTATTTCTGGCCATGAAAGAGAGGCGAAATCACATGACAAATGTGCCAGTTTCACTCAGATCAGAGTGCCAAAGCCTTTGACCACTGACTCATCTAAATAACACCAGACCATGTTTGTTCAGTGGTTAGTACTTTATAGTAATATCACACAATTAAGCACTATTAAGAAGCTTTGTTAAGGTATTAGTAAGGCATTGGCAAGTGCTTATTTACGTATGCACAGCATGTCTTTATCCTGTCTTCCTTCTCTCACCCCAACCGTCGCAGCAGATGGCCCCACCCCTCCCTGAGCCTGGAGGTTTCTTCCTGTTAAAAGGGAGTTTTTCCTTCCCACTGTCGCCAAAGTGCTGCTCATAGGGGGTCATATGATTCTTGGGTTTTTCTCTGTATGTATTATTGTACGATCTACTGTACAATATAAAGCACCTTGTTGTTGTCATTTGGAGCTGTATAATTAAATTAAACTGAAATGAATTGATATTTATAAATGACATTAGGAGGAGTAATAAGGCGCACGCACGCACGTGCACGCACGCACGCACGCACACACACACACAGACTCAGAACAGACCTCTGCAAATACAGTCATGTCAGAGGAGGATGTAGAAGCCTGTGGTGCCTCAGTAAAGTTTGGGGAGGGAGTAGATGACTCTGAGGATTTGGATGATCCTCAGCAGCAGTCATGTCAGCTGAGGTAAATGTGCCTGCTGCATCAGAAGAAGCTCCAAGATACATCAGTAATGCCCATGGGATGTTTATACAAAAGATAATTCTTTTTAAATGTAGGCTGGAAGAAATTACATGGGTAGATGTATCAGGTCTACACATTAACCACACAACAGAAATGCAAATTATCCAAAGATATTGATATGTCCAAATATGATCTAACAGCTGCAATTAAACATAGCTAGACATTTAACAGTTAATCTGGAAGAATTTGAGGCAATTTGGACATATCTTTGTGTTAAAACAGCAAACTAAAAAACACTTTAATGTTACCAGAAAACATTGGGTACAAGGTAACAAAAAAGCTAGCTGTTATGAATTGTAAATGCTGTTGCAGTTCTACTTAAATTTACAAGCAAATAGCAAATTCTAATGAAAAACACATTAGCTAAAATGAATAATAAATTCACAGAGCTGACCTGAGTTTAAGCAGGGTGTCAAGGCCTGTGGCTGACATCAGCTAAAGGTTGCCAGAGCAGGAAGCCTGGAACAGCAGGAAGGGGAAGAAGTGCCTGGCAGGCTGGTGGGTCGTTGACTTATTTTGTTATTACCTCCTGGGCCATTCTTTAACCTCTGTCTGGAATGCGCCCAGCTGCAGTGGTTGCATCGTATGAAGAATACCAATGTCTGGGTCACCCGGTGGTATCTTGCTTTGCTGTGTGAGTCAAGCAGGTTAGGACCCAATATGCAAGACTCAAAGGCTGAATTGAACTCACAAAGCAGCTTTAATGTTGGCAAATATGAAATACAAGTCCAAAAAAAATCTAGCCGTTCAGGAGACTAGCCACGAGGCTAGCAGTGCACATGAAGCAGTTAAGGAGGCTGGCTGCAGGGCCAGCGGTGAGATTGAGCAGTTCAGGAGGTGGGCCGCGGGGCTAGCAGCACTTCAAGGGTGACTGCCAGAGGCAACAGTACACCTCGGTCGTCTTGGTTGGCGGCGGGAACCCTCGGGTGATGAAACACGGAAATATAGCCCAGGAACAGGCTAGAAGTTCCATGTTGGTCTCATCTGACCAGAGCAGCTTCTTCCACATGTTTGCTGTGTCCCCACATGGCTTGTGGCAAACTGCAAACGGGACTTCTTATGGTTTTCTGTTAACAATGGCTTTCTTCTTGCCACTCTTCCATGAAGGCCAACTTTGTGCAGTGCACGACTAATAGTTGTCCTATGGACAGATTCCCCCACCTGAGCTGTAGATCTCTGCAGCTCGTCCAGAGTCACCATGGGCCTCTTGGCTGCATTTCTGATCAGCGCTCTCCTTGTTCGGCCTGTGAGTTTAGGTGGATGGCCTTGTCTTGGTAGGTTTATAGTTGTGCCATACTCCTTCCATTTCTGAATGATGGCTTGAACAGTGCTCCGTGGGATGTTCAAGGCTTGGGAAATCTTTGTGTAGCCTAAGCCTGCTTTAAATTTCTCAGTAACTTTATCCCTGACCTGTCTGGTGTGTTCTTTGGACTAGTGATGTGACGTTCTGTATCGAGGCTTCAAAGCTTGTGTCGAGTAATGGAGGGGGCGTTTCCGCGATGCGCGTATCGAGGCTTGCTTCATTTATGGGAGGAGCTGAAAATGATGACGTCCGAAGCCTCGCTGCCCGGCTGTACCACGTCACTGGTTCATGAAGTGGTTCGAACTTTGCTGCGAGATATGACAGCGATATAAACCCCTCAGACTTCATTCAAAATGTAGGTGTTTGATGGAGAGCTGCGGTTAGTGAGAGTTTGGAGGTTTAGGAGAGTGAGGAGAGAAAGTTACGTGTGTGATATTTATATTTGTGCTTTGTTCTCCTGAGGAAAGACAATAAAGACAATCTCAAATAGATGAAGACCTGGTTACCATGGTGATTGAGGACTCCCAGCCATTTAGCATTGTGGAGGACAAAGGATTTAAAAGATTTGTTAAATCATTAAATCCTAGCTATGTTCTCCCCACTAAAAAGGCCATAAAAGCAGTGAAAATTTAGTTTTTACAGAATAAAATGTGAACAGGCAGGACTGAGGCTCAAAGCCTCAGTGTGTAGCTGTCCATACCTCAACGTTACAAAAGCACAACCACTGTCCACACCCCAACCACACCTCACCTCACAGTAAATGATCATTTCCATTTTAAGCATTTCCAAATAATCATTTTCCATACTGCCAGTATAAATATACACAGTATACTGCATCACTACAATATACATGTTTTACACACTCCTTTTGTTGTTGACATTTACAGGCTGTGTGCAAAAGGCCACACTCTTCAAATTCATGCCAGCTATTATTTTTACGTCCAGTAGGTGTCCTACTAGAGCACATGAAGCTTCAAGAAGCTTCGCGTTGGGGTGAACCAATTGGATGAAGAGCTTCAGTGCTTCATGAAGCTTCATCTGCCCATCACTAGTTTGGACTTCATGGTGTTGTTGCTCGCAATATTCTCTTAGACAACCTCTGAGGCCGTCACAGAGCAGCTGTATTTGTACTGACATTAGATTACACACAGGTGCACTCTATTCAGTCATTAGCACTCATCAGGCAACGTCTATGTGCAACTGACTGCACTCAGACCAAAGGGGCTGAATAATTACGCACACCCCACTTTGCAGTTATTTATTTGTAAAAAATGTTTGGAATCATGTCTGATTTTCGTTCCACTTCTCACGTGTGCACCACTTTGTGTTGGTCTTTCACCTGGAATTCCAATAAAATGGATTCATGTTTGTGGCTGTAATGTGACAAAATGTGGGAAAGTTCAAGGGGGCCGAATACTTTTGCAAGCCACTGTATACCCTCACCATAGGAAAGGTGCAGGACCCCAGCTGCTGCCACCCAAGGAACAGGTACTGGTGCAGGAGATGACTGGGTCTCAGCTGCTCTTACCCTGGGAACTGGTGCAGGGACCCACCAGACACCAGCCACCTCCACTCGAAGAACGGTATGGGCACAGAAGAAAACTGCACCCTGGCAACCCTGGGAGCAGAGACAGGGACTGGCTGGTCCTAGCCACCCTGACCTGGGGAACTGGAATGGATGCAGGGGAAGGCTGTGTCCGAGCTGCCCAATGAGCTGGCGTGAAACATCCACTTTCATCACTGGAGGATCAGGCGGGGCAAAAGCAGTAGTGGGATTCAGCAGCTCCGAGGACCCCTTCAGGACAGACAGGTCCACTAGTGGGGTAACTCGTGATCTAGGGCAGGGGTTTCAAACTCCAGTCCTCGAGAGTGGGTGTCCTGAAACTTTTCCATGTGTCCCTGCTGCAGCACACCTGAATATAATTAGTAGCTCATTAGCAAGAGTATAGAACTTGACTGCAAGCTGATGGGACAACCCCTAAACTTACTCAAGAAAATTTAAGTAAATGTAAGTGTTTGGAAAAGTCTACTTCTAAAAGTACTTTTATTGCACCATGTTCATCCACACATGAGCTGCTGTAACAGGAATCAAATGGCTGAATTGCCACCTCAGCTTGAAGTCAAGTTCTATAGAGTCTTTTGTTCCATAGAGAGTTTTCTGGACTCCACTCAAACAGACACAAAGCGAGTGGACAGCCTCATTTCGCTCTTTTGTCCATAGCAGGCCGGCACGAGTCGCTCGCCAGGCCCGGCAGTGACAACCAGATGAGAGACAAACCTTTGCGCCCAGGGTGGTACAAAACTCTTTCCACACACGTGAGGTGAACTGAGGTCCCCTGTCAAAGACAATATCCTCTGGGATACCAAGGAGTCTGAACACATGTGTGGTGAGCAGGCGGGCTGTTGCCAAGGCGGTCGGAAGCTTTGAGAGGGCAATAAAGCGTGCAGCCTTGGAAAGACGATCGACAATGGTTAGTACAGTTGTGTTACCTGCAGAGGGTGGCAGCCCCATGATGAAATCCAGGGTGATGTGGGCCAGGCCGGCCAGGCGTGGGAAGTAGCTGCAGTAATCCAGACAGCAGTCGGTTGAGAAGTTTATTTCAGGCGTGAGTTGAGGGATTTCGCCAGCCGGATGTATTCCAGGTGTTTGTGGTCCCTCCAGACAATAAACAGATGCTCAGTGCCCTCCAGCCAGTGCCTCCATTCCTCTAGGGTGAGTTTTATGGCTAGCATTTCTCAATCCCTGACATCACAATTTCACTCTGTAGGGGAGAGACGCTGTGAGAAAAAGGCACTTGGGTGGAGTTTACCTTCAAACCGCCGAGACAGGACCTGATTCTCCTCCTCATCCTGACACATCCACCTCTACCACAAACTGTTGACTGAGATTAGGTTGTCGGAGGATGGGAGCTGTGGCAAACCGCTCCTTTAGACTGGAAAAAACCACCTGAGCTGGCTGGTTCCACTGGAATGACTTTAGGTGAAATTAGTTTTGTGAGAGGCAGAGCAATTCTACTGAAATCTCTGAAGCCTGCAGACCAGGACCACCCGACATAGGAACAGTTTCTTTCCCCTCGCCATCTCCCTTCTTAACAGTTGACCTGTCACACTGCTCCCACTGCCAGACTGCAGCTGCACCTTATGCACATTCTGTAGTATTCATTCCACCTCATTCATTTCTGTATTTTATGTATATAAGTTTAGATTAGTTATTTATAGTTGGTTTACACAGCCTTGTGTATGTATGTGTAATGTGTGTATATAGACACGTGTGTGTGTGTGTGTGTGTGTGTGTGTGTGTGTGTGTGTGTGTGTGTGTGTGTGTGTGTGTGTGTGTGTGTGTGTGTGTGTGTGTGATTTACATTGCTGTGCTTGAGAGCCACCATCTACCGGAACCAAATGTGTGTGTCTGCACATATACTTGGCCAATAAACACGATTCTGATTCTGATAACTCAACGGTAAAAATGAGCAAATCTGAGGAAGCGCTGGAGTTGCTGGCAATTGGGAGGTTTGGGCCAGTCCAGCACTGCTAGAACTTTCACCAGGTCGGGTTTTAGGTTACCTTGTATTATGATGAAAATAGACTTTTTTCTCCCCCTTCACAAAATGTCTATTTTCAAGGCACTGAAGGACCTATCTCACGTGAATCTCGTGCTCTGCCACAGTCTTGAAAAAGATGAGAATAATATCTAAGTAAACAAAAACACACCGGTTAATGAAATCCCTGAGAACATGATTGACAAGGGCCAGAAATACAGCAGGGGCATTAGTCAGTCCAAAAGGTATTACCAGATCGTTGTGTCCTGTAATGACTATACCATATTGCACCACTAGAGGGTGGTGTTGTGAAATAAGAGTAAAGTGCAGTCGGGAAAATGTAGAGTTAGAATATAGTTAAGATGGCTAACTGATAACTCGATGTGTCTCCCTGTTACCTCTACGATGTGAAGTTATATGCTGCATTCATTAAAGAGCACTGTTCCTTGATGAGGACTGGTTTATTACCGGCCGCTGCTACACGGATACTCAAAGTGACCTAATGGGAGTTCCACTCATCTCCTCTTCTAATTCTCACTAAATGGTAAGCATTACGGAGGTCGAGTTTACTGAAGATTGTCGCCCCCTGGAGCAGCTCAAACGTAGAAGCGAGGAGAGGTGGAGGATATTTGTACCTGACGGTGATATTATTAAGCCCACGGTAATCAATGCTTGGTCGGAGTGTTTGTTTTTTTTTCTCCACAAAGAAGAACCCTGCTGCCACTGGGAAAGATGACGGTCGGATGATGCCTGCAGCTAATTTCTCAGTAATGTATTTTCCCATTGCCTCTCTCCTGGGTTGAGGGAGGCTATACAGGCGGCCTGAGGGACTCGGCACTCCCGGGAGGTGATCTATGGCTTAATCATAGGGCCGATGAGGAAGAAGCAAACATGCCTGGTCCTTTCTAAACACCTCCGGCAGATCGTGATCGGCAGAGGGAGTTGCGTTGGTGCTCCACCAGGGAGAATGGTGAACGCCCGAGCTGCATAGGTTGCTCCCCTTCCCACCTTCACTGTACTCACGTGTTGCCCGAGGTTGGGGTGAGGTCTCCATTGGCACCATTGGCTCTCGGAGAGAGCAAATTCGCATCTTCGGTGCGCCTGCAGCCAATTATCCACCTGGATCCAAAGTGTCATAATAGCATCTAGGGAAGTAGGCAGTTCACACATAATTAGTTCATCCTTTAGTTCCTCATTAACATTATTAAACAAGGCACTCTTTAACATTGCTTGTCCCCACTCTGTTTCCTCCGCCAAGGTCCAAATCTCAATGGAAAAACTGGAAATGCTGTGCTTACCTTGCTTGAGGTTAAGTAGGTGGTGACCAGCTGCTTCAGCACTGGACCCCTTATCAAACACGGCTCCGAACTTAGATAAAAAAAGTCAGCATATGAAATTACAGGATTTGAGCGCACCACAGCCTGAGCCCATGTCAGAGCATGGTCCCTCAGCAACTGAATAAAACAAGCAATTATAACTCCCTCACTCGAGAATGCATGCTCCATTGCCAGAACTGAAGCTAGCACTGCATCAGGGATCCAGCTCATTTCCCCAGCTCCCCTGAGAAAGCCTCTGGTCTAGGTAGATGTTTGTGAAACGGCACAGGAATGAAAGTAGGTGATGGTGCACTTACTGTAGCTGCTGGTGATGCTTGAGGGGTTGTGCTGGAAGGTGGTCCTTCTGCTAGCGGGGTTTGCTGTGAAGCCGCCTGAGTTAGGGCCGCAACGTCTCCTCTGAGCTGAACGAGCATTTGTTCGTGGCATTGTAACAACACTTCCAGAGTGACAGGGATGAGGAAAGAGGGGGATGAGTCAGCTGAGTCCATGATTTTGGCTGGACTATTCTGTCACAGCGGAACAGGATGGACTCAAGCGCAGAATCACAAGAAACATTTCTTTACTGACACAACACCGAGTGCACTGTATACAATTGGGGGAGAGGGTGTCCAGGGATCCACTGGTGTCAGGAGAACAGAGCTTTTACTCTTGCACACAGCTCCACACACTCACTGTCGGTCTGCTTGCTTCTCACGGGAAACTTTCCTCCTCGCACACACCGCACTCAAACTGCCACACTCCCTTACAGGTTCCGGGAAACAATCAGTCTTTTATTTACCATGTCCAGTTGGTCCAAAGTGCAGCTGCTCATCTGCTGACTGGTACAAAATGGAAGGCGCATGTAACCCCAGTGTTGGTCTCGTTACACTGGCTTCCTGTTCCTTACAGGATCCAATTTGTTTCTTTAGTTGTTTTTATTGCCTGACTCTATTATTCCTTCTTAGAACTTTTTTTAGAAGTCAGAATTTTTATTGTCATTGCACAGTTGCTTGCACAGTGAAATCAGGTAGCAAGACCACAAAAGTTCAAAAGTAGAGAAAACAACATACAAAAAAAGAAAAATAATATAAGAACACTATATAGGCTATATACATGATGTTTGGGCTGTCTACAAGGGCATTGTAAAAAATATAATAAATAATAAAGAAGGAAGGAAGATAGGGATGGAAGTTGAACATCTGCAGAAATATTGCACAGGGAATGGCAGCAACGTAATAAATAGCAGCAACAGAATGATTGTAAGGGAGAGGTCTGCTCACACTCTTACTTTGCATCTATGGTTCTGACAGCCCACTGGAAGACGTCTTTTATAATTGCTCTGGTTCTGGAGAGACATCTGGAGCTGACAATAGAGTCCACGGAGGAGAGTGGACAGCTGACCATCTTCTCTGTTCTGATGACCCTCTGGAGTCTCTTCTTATTGGCTGTTGTGCAACCAGCGTACCACACAGCGATGGTGGGCACCAGAACACTCTTGATTGACACTAGTAGGTCAGTCTTCACTAGGGCTGATGTGTTTGTGGACCAAGAGAGGTCCTTGAAAATGTGAGTGCCGAGGAATTAAAGGAGGACACCCTCTCCACATAGTCACCGTTTATGGAGAGGGGAGGGGGATCAGTTCTTGTTTTGTGGAAGTCCATGACCACTTCCTTGGTTTTCCTGGTGTTTAGGGTGAGGTGATTGTAGTTACACCATTCTGTCAGAAGCTGGACCTCATCTCTGTAGGCTGTGTCGTTATCATTGGTGATGGCCCCATCACAGTGGTGTCATCTGCAAATTTGATGATGATGTCGCAGGGATGCGAGGGGGTGCAGTCATTGGTGTAGTCGGTGTATAGGAGAGGAGTCAGCACACACCCCTGTGGGGAGTCAGTGCTGAGTGACAGGGAGGATGATCTCCGGTTGCCAACCTTGACTGATTGTGTGTGGGGCAAATTTACCAGCTTGGGTATTCAATTCAATTCAATTCAATTTTATTTATATAGCGCCAAATCACAACATAAGTCGCCTCAAGGCGCTTCATAGATACAGAGAAAAAAACCCAACAATCATATGACCCCCTATGAGCAAGCACTTTGGCGACAGTGGGAAGGAAAAACTCCCTTTTAACAGGAAGAAACCTCCAGCAGAACCAGGCTCAGGGAGGGGCGGGGCCATCTGCTGTGATTGGTTGGGGTGAGAGAAGGAAGACAGGATAAAGACATGCTGTGGAAGAGAGACAGAGGTTAATAACAGATATGATTCAATGCAGAGAGGTCTATTAATACATAGTGAGTGAGAAAGGTGACTGGAAAGGAAAAACTCAATGCATCATGGGAATCCCCGGCAGCCTACGTCTATTGCAGCATAACTAAGGGAGGATCCAGGGTCACCTGGTCCAGCCCTAACTATATGCTTTAGCAAAAAGGAAAGTTTGAAGCCTAATCTTGAAAGTAGAGATAGTGTCTGTCTCCTGAATCCAAACTGGAAGCTGGTTCCACAGAAGAGGGGCCTGAAAACTGAAGGCTCTGCCTCCCATTCTACTTTTAAATACTCTAGGAACAACAAGTAGGCCTGCAGAGCGAGAGCAAAGTGCTCTAATAGGGTGATATGGTACTACAAGGTCATTAAGATAAGATGGGGCCTGATTATTTAAGACCTTGTATGTGAGGAGCAGGATTTTGAATTCTGGATTTAACAGGAAGCCAAAACAGGAGAAATCTGCTCTCTCTTTCTAGTCCCTGTCAGGACTCTTGCTGCAGCATTTTGGATTAGCTGAAGGCTTTTCAGGGAGTTTTTAGGACTTCCTGATAATAATGAATTGCAGTCGTCCAGCCTGGAAGTAATAAATGCATGAACTAGTTTTTCAGCGTCACTCTGAGACAGGATATTTCTAACTTTAGAGATGTTGCGCAAATGGAAGAAAGCAGTCTTACATATTTGTTTAATATGTGCGTTGAAGGACATGTCCTGGTCAAAAATGACTCCAAGGTTCCTCACAGTGTTACTGGAGGCCAAGGTAATGCCATCCAGAGTAAGAATCTGCTTAGATACCATATTTCTAAGCTTTTCAGGGCCGAGTACAATAACCTCAGTTTGATCTGAATTAAGAAGCAGAAAGTATAAGGTATAAGAATGTTTGGGATGATGGTATCAAAAGCCCAGCTGAAATCAATGCAGAGTCCCAGGATTCTCCAGCAGAGCAGAGTGGAGGGCAGTGGAAATTGCACCCTCGGTGGACCTGTTTCCCTTATAGGCAAACTGGTGGGGGTCAAAGCTGGGTGTGAGACAGTACTTCATGTGTTTATTGTCTTTTATATTTTATTGCATCATTGTTGTGCATTTTACTTATTTTACCTGCATTTTAATTTGTAAAGCACTTTGAGCTGTTGGAAATGTGCATTAATAGTAAACCTACTTGACTTTGATCTAAACTTGACCTTGATTTAACTGGCAGAAATTCAGGAATACAAACAGGAGGAACACACAGAGATCGTGACACTGGGCGGAGGGAGACACAGATATGCACAACAGTGAACCAGGGCAGAGAGGAAACACCTGGGGAACACAGCTGAGCATAATCTGATGGGATAATGCTGGGCTTACACTGTGCGATTTTTTCAGTCGCGCGATTCAGCTCCTGCTCAAACTGCACGATTGACTCGCAGGGGTTAGAAGTTCGCAGGTCACGATGCAGGTCTCACACTATACGGCCCGATGCTCTGATGCGACCTGAGTGCTCACACTGTGCGTCCATAAAATGAAGGTTATAACAGAAATTCTGTCGCTCTCTCCCTCTCTGTCTTTCACTCACACAGACACACCACCACCATCAACTTTGCTAATGAAAAACATGATCAGGCAGCTGTGATTGAGCAGCAGTGTAGATCCAACTATTTTCACGGTTGTTGTGGTCGTGATCATTTTGTGAGGCCACATCGAAAAGGCTCGGATGAGCTTTCCAAAGTTCTACAAGTTGTGCCTCCATCGCTTGTGTCCAGATCACACGCTGCACAGCCGTGCTGCGCCGTCTTTTTCGCTGACATTTGTGTTTGCGCGTGCGCAGTGTGACAAACTGCGGTGACACCCTCACGACGGTCGCGAGGATTTCAAACCTGTTTGAAATCCTCACGACCAAGCGATTGATGATCGGGAGCTGGTCGTGAGGGGTTAATCGCGTCTCGTTACCCCACGTATACTACACGATGCATGACGCACGATGAAGGCCAAAATCGGGCCGATCGCCAAAACGGTCGCACGACTCAAAAATCGGCTCAAAATGGGCCAAAAATCGCACAGTCTGCCCAGCATAAGGGAAGAACGTATCCCTGTGATGTGCCCCTCTGTCTTGTGGTGAACAGAAACTATTTTTTGGAGTGACACAAATCACTTTTGTGGCATCTTATTGTAACACCTGATTGTTCACTCATTTTAGTTTTAGTAGTTGATTTAAATGGTTGTACAAAAAACGGCTGAGGCTTTGGCTGCAGTTTTAGGTAAACAGGTGCATATATCTTTGCTGACCGCAAGGTTTGGAAACAAGTTTTTGAATTCACAATTTGTTTTTGCATGTCAAGTTATGAAAATCATTTGTTAAACATGTTTGTGGTTTTTACAGTAAAACAACCTTTTCCTCCTTGGATTTTATGATTTTTGTGAACTGTAAATTGTGAGGTGTGCTGAAAAGAAGGAATCAAGCAAGGCAAGGTAAACAGTTTAAATGTGAAACATGAAAAGGTCGAATCAAAAGTAATGAAAAACAGCCAATAAAAGTTTGGACCTCAGATCACTTTGCAGTGGGCACGTCCCACTACGGATGTGAAAGTTTGCACCTTGATTGAAAAAATATTTTAAAATATATTAACAATAAAAACACTGCTTCATTAAAAGTGTGTAACATGGTTAACTGTCAATATCTACATGGGAATCACAAAGTTAATGGAAATTTAATGTAAGCAATTTAATGTGTTTGCGTTTCAAACATCAGCTCCTCACGTTTGCCAAGGTGCTTAGCAAAAGAAGACTAAGCTATTCATTTCCTTGTTACTGCTACCTATGTTTCATAAAGTGCAGATCAAACAGTGAAAACTGTTTGTGCCTTGAACTCCAGCCACAGACCAGTGCTCGCTAAATGAACTTTGATATTTTTAGATGTTATGAAAATGAGATGAAATGAATAATGACTACACTGTTTTCCTGGAGATAAATACACAAATGCATACGTGTTCTCCTTAATGTGCTGACCTCTTTGCTGTAGTAACAAGAAAACAGGATGACCCGATGATCCATGGAGAGCAGCTGAACATACAGTACAGTTGGAGAGCACCTTATATGGCCATGGCCATGTAGACCAACGTTCACATTTTTTCTTCTCCTTCTAATAACTTCAGTGTCATAGATTCATAATGATATGGCTTTAATAGGCTCTGTGAAGTTTATTAATCTTTTTTCTTTGTCATGCTAGTGTAGTTTAGGGACACAGAATGCACTCTGCAATTCTCCCTGGTGCCTTTGATGCCTCTGGGCCATATCGATACTTGTATCTGACCTCACATATGTGCAACTGTTACCATCTGGATTTGCAGATGTTTCTTTTTTGTATAAGAATTTTTTTAAAGCAATAACCCGGGCAAATGTAGTTGTTGGTTGTTATGACCAGTGTTGGTGAAGTTACTTGAAAATCGTAATTAGTTACTAATTACTGAATACCTATTTTTTGCCTGGTGCTGCAGGGGTGGGGTGGGGGTGGTCATTTTTTTATAACTCCAATTTTCTTGCAAGTTAGTCCACAACAGAGCAGAACAGCGGTGCCACTACATCTTCACTCGTCACAGAGTCACCAATATGGCAAAAAGACCGCACAGGCCTAAGTTTGATTCTGTGCCAGTCGTTTCCTCTTCATGCTGTCCTCCCTAGTCTCGATGGTCCTTGCCAATAAACATGTCAAAATAAAAACCTTGAACTTTTTGTAAATTTGTGTTCGGTCAAAAATCTTTTACTGACCAATCAGCACCCATTCAGAGAATACTAGGGTTTTATGAGCTAAGCCAGACTCCTTGTAAGAAAACTTCAAGTTAAATATAATATTCATGCTGTATTTCAAAAAAACGAAACTAAAAAATACACACTGTAGAAAGTAAACAACAACAGCAGCTACATGTTCATTCTGCTGCATGCTGCTCAGGCCTCAGTGTGTTTGGATGCAGTATAATATGCAGACTCTCCTGTAGCTAGGCCAACTGAATGAAAATGTGTTTATTTTTAAAGACAGTCAAGCTGTCTCTTCTGCACAATGATTGTGTCATTTTGGTCTAGTGGGAGTCATGCAGATTTCTGACTGCAGCTACTCCAACAACAAGTGCTGCTCCTGGTGTTTACATTGATATGGCAATGATTTACCACGATGCATCTAAGACCTCTCTTCAACAGCCTGTGCACTGCTTGGACAAATAGTGTTTATAGCACAGTGTTTATTCTTCTGGCATTCGAGCAGATGTTTGCTGCAGGAATTTGCTCCCATTCAGCCGCAGCATTAGTTATGCTGACATGCCTTTCTCATGGTCAGCATTCCAGTTCATTTCTTCCAAAAGCTGACAAGTTTTGCTTACTTCTTTCCATATAATATGGAAATTCATATATGTTATCAGATGAAAGGCAAATAAACATTTGCTACTTCTTTTAGTATATGAACCAATATTTTATGACACTGTTGACACTATAGTATATATATAGTATGACACTATACTATGTTTTCTTCCTTTTCTTTGAGCTCAAATTGCCTTAATATCTCTACACAGCTAATAAAAGGCTCTTTCTTTCCACTTCATCACATGACCTTTCCTGTTCTTTGAGTCTAGTTAATGTTCTGACGACTGGTTTGTAAGCAGTCTTCAGTCTATCAGTTAGTGGTGATGTAAGTGTTTGGACCCCTCACATCAAAGACCAGTCTGATTTTCAGCTGGAGTGTTTGACCCTATGTTCTTGGCTCAGACTCTATCACCAACATTTAAATCTAATTACTGTCTCCTTTGCACTGGTCCTCCTCACCCTGAACCAGCAGTACAAGCACAACACATCACAACAGAAATCAGGACAAGTATAGCGTTCATCCTCTAGTTCTGAAAGCTCGTATGACTTTGCTTTAAGTCGCCTTTTAGCAGAAGTGGGTGGATGGTATTAAAGGCAGTGAAAAAATTAAAAAACACGATTATCACAGTGCCACCAATACCAGGTGAAAGTGACGTATAGATAACAGCATCAACCCCTCTAAGAAGCTGGCAAACAAACTAAACATGGTCGAGAGCATGTTTCACCTGCGGACTAAGAACCAGTCTCTCCAGCAACTTTATGACACAGGATGTGAAGTCATTAAGGTCAGTGTCTCTGTACACATCCTGCATGTTTCCAAACTGAAAGTTCAAAAGTATATGGACGGTTTTGCAGTCCACTGCTGGAAAGTTGGCACAGCAGTCAAGACCGGTATGGTTTAAATCACCAGTGATGGTGATAGTGTCATTTGCACCTACATGCACGTCTGACAACAGTCCAAACTGACAACGTTTGATTTGAACTGTGTTTGAGAACTTTCAGAGTGGATGACCTATTTTTAAATTAACATGGCATTCATTCGTTAACAGCCGACGTGTAGTTTTCTTTTTTTCAGAATCAGAATACTAAACGATGTGGTCACAGTTGCTCCAACACAGTAAGAACAGTAACTGACTAAACTAAATTAATTAATACAAAGTATTCAATAAAAGGAGATCATTAGAAAGAAATGACCATGATTTATTAATGTACAGAATTTAGATAGAGGTACTGTCATCGAGCTCCAGGCCAACAGCATGAGGGACAGCTTGGTGTTCTCAGGTATGTCAGAGAAGGCAGAAGAAGATCACAATAGTGAGAGAAATCACCCAAACCCACCTAACACTCACCATCTGGGAGGCAAGCATCCAGCTGCATGGAGTCCCAGACCGATCGTGGCCAAATTTGAACACTTTAAACAAAAATAGTTGTTGACAAGCTGCGGCCATGAACCGAGAGGAACGGACTTCAGCTTCCCAAGGATATCCTGGTGCGATGCAAGGTCGTGTTCCCGTTCTGACAGAAGTTCATTGAAAGAAATTTCCGAGCTGTCATTGTGGTTGATAAGCTGTAGGTCAACAGGAAGCTTCATTGCAACCAAAACATCACGCCATGGCTGCAGTGAGTCAGGTGACCTCTATCTGCACAAATGCCTTTATTCTGATTCTATTTTTTCACTCTTCTTTCCCACTAATAGACATGTGTACTCTAATCCGCGTAGCATGTTTCTTGCATTTTCTTTTTTCTTGTTATTTGGTCACTCTGGTTGCTTTAGTTCTCTTCTCACTTTTCATATCTCTTCTCTTTCTGTTTGTATTATGTCTGCTTTGCCTTTAGTGCTGCACTTTACCACATAAACATACCAGACTCTCTCTCTCACACACACACACGTCAGGTTTGCTATCCTCGTGGGCACATCCCATTGACATAATGCTGTCCCCAGCCCCTAACCCTAACCATCAACAATGAATGCTTTTTTTTTTTTTTTGCCTGTCCCGTTTGGTTCTTTTGCATCAGAATTGTTGTCTAAAGGCAAAGAAAGATGCCCAACAGATTTACTTTACCAAATGGACCATCCCAGCCTTACCGCATTGGTCCATTTGATTCACCTTTGTTTTTATTGTTTATTTTATTTTATTTTCACTTGCTACACACGGGACAGACTTGATTGGGGGAAAGAAAGAGAGGTAGGGAAAGAAAAAGAGCGGGGAAGAGGAACGGTGATAAAGGGCGCAAAACAAAAACCAACAACACAAACAGACAAAAAATACATCTATCAATCACCTGGATCAGCTGTTGAGAAAGAAAAAAGAGAAAACAAGCAGAAAAAGAGAGCATTATAATAAACAACATCATGATGATCTATGGGAATATGACAGTAAATACTAAATATTAAACATTATTGTGCAGCACATAAGATCAACAGAACACAGTGTGCTTTGAGGTAGGAGCCAAAAAGGGTGTAGTTTGTGGGTGTGATCACCCGTGTGTACACCTGTGAGCATGGACGCGCTTGTTTTTTTAAAAGGTTCCTTCATGTAATGATCTGCTAGAGGGTGTGGGGGAAGCAGAAGCCAGAGGGGGTTGCAGTGCCCGTGAGCTCCGCCGACATCCAGCTGTGCCAGAGTGAACCAAGCCCCAGGCCCAGAGGCCGGGGGCACCCCACCCCCGAAGAGGCTCGACCGAGCCACAAGTGCCAGGTCCTGACAAGCAGCCACCAGCAGTGAGGTGGTGGATACCTGAGCACCCAGCCCCGGACACCAAGAACCACCAACGCACCGATGCCTGAGGGCGTCTGCCACTGGCAGGGGGAGTAGTGGGGGGAGATAGGCCTCCATACCTTGGAAGGCCTGAGATGTCCCCAGAGAGGTGGCGTCTGATACCCGACCTGACATATGGACACAGACAAACAGGCACACACAGACACAAACATCCATTCACACCCCCATGCAAATACTCAGCACTCACCTAACGTGGACACAGCTGTATCTTGTGATTATTTGCTCCTGCTCGGTGGAGAGGAGTGTGTTTGGTCACTAATCTCTTTTCGATGTACTTTTCGGTTTATTGACCAACGCTTGGGTTTTGGTTTTGTTTCTTTAAATGGTGATAGTAGCTTGTCCGTCTCTTTTAGTTGAGTTGTTAGTAGAAACTGTAATAAAACTCTTTAATTTAACCATTTTGCCTCTGTCTCCTTTTTCAGACCTGGACCCTTTCAGGGGAACGTAACAGATACGACTGCTTCCATGTATTAGACACACATGTGTGACAGAAAACTTTCTCTCTCATTATTATTTTTGACTGTGGATTGTGAAACCAATTTAGACTATTCACACAGACTGGAATCAGAGGTAATCAAATACTATAAGGATAAATAAATAATATAGAAATATCTTATTCGAATGATAACTTTCGTATATATGAGAGAAAATGAGAAAGACAGCGACTGCTAGGTGAGCTCCATTAATGTTTCTGTAACTCGTACACCCTGTATATACTGTGCTTATGTTGTTGTACTTCCTTCTATATTGTTGTCTGTACTTTTGTACCTTTGTGGTCTTGCTACCCAATTTCGCTGTGTAAGCAACTGCATACTGATAATAAAAGTTCTAAGTTAATTCATATCAGCAGAGAGAGAGCGAGCAGCACACTGCTATAAATTGATTAAAATATCTCACTAAAAGCCACCTCTGCTTTCAAGGAGAAAATTAAACAGACGCAGATTTCAGCTCTGACTCCTTCTGCTTTTTCAACTTCCAACAGAAAATGTCATTTGCTGCATTTAAGCGACTTCATCCTCACTATAACCCCTGACTCACACACTGTGCCATACTGTAAAAAAAAAACCTAGAGAAACACATTCATTAATTAGAGGTGACCTAGTTCTTATCAATTTTCATTACACTTGAGATTTTTCCTTTTTTATTCCTGCTAATGGTTCTGATACTAATATCTCAAAAACGACAAGAGTTTTGTAGCTTCAGTATGACCAAAACTCCAGACTCACAGCAGTATGACATAAAAACTGTGTGAAGATACAGCCTGATTTAGTATTGTTCATTACTCTGTTACATTTATGTCATTTCAGATTTTCAGATAAAAAGAAAAGAGTGAGGAAGAGACAGAGGGGGTGAAATTAAATGTAAGGACATAAATAGGACCAGAAAGACTGAAGTAAAATGAATGGCTGCTTGTGCCATGAGCCAGCTTTTAATTGCTTTAAAATCTAAATTGTGACCTTGGTTTAAAGCTAGCAACAGTGCACCAATGAAACCCAACCAAACCTTGTTTACGAAGCAAAGATTTTGTGAAGTCATGTGTTTTAATCATTCTGACAAAAGGGAAATTCAAACGTATGTTTAGATAGTATGTGGAGGTGAGTATAGCACTGCTGCTTTATGTGACTGGAAGGTGTGAAAACGACGCCATTCTTCGCTGGCGGAGTGAGACCTCTTCACTGACTCCTCTTCTATGACGCCGAAGCAGCCGAGCCTCTGCCGGTTCGCTCCCCTCGCTGTGCATAGCTGGCTGCGTGCTGCAAATCGCCTTCATCGGGAGACAAAGCGAGGCAGAGGTAACACAGGAGCGAAGCTACACCTGTCTGTGGATTTAAAGAGCGACGAAGAGGATTTGAAATTGTCAGTGCTGCGACAGGGATCCGCTCCACACCGCTGGTCAGATAAGAGGTAACCAGATCCGGCGAAGCCGTCTTATTACGCACCCTAAACAGATCAAAGGGCTATCATTTTACGCACAGGGGATATGGCACGTGACGTTAAATAAAACAAGAATGCTGACCTAATTGTTATCGACATGCATTATGGCGGTCAGAATAAACAGATTTTGTCTGGGATTTGGGGGGTTGTAGATCTCCCATGTTTCTGTGCTGACGACTGTTCATTGACATCATGCAATCTCACATTAACTGATTTAGTGCGGGTTTCATATTTGCCTGCATTTTTAAATTGAATAGTATATGGATTTTGGGAGGTGTGCCGTCTCCTAGACTATAATTAGCATTTATATTATTGCTATATGTGTGCATAACTGTTTGAAAGCAATGCAGTTTGTTGGCTCAAGTCGATGTGGTGTGGCTTTCTATGTCGCTTAGTGTCTCGGTGCAGTCTCTCTGGATGACATTTCTCCCACTCTCTCTTTCCCCCACTCTTTCTCCCACATACATACAGACATACTTTCCTTCTGCCTTGTCTGTCCCCTTTGTTCAGTACAATGAGCTATGCTGATATTTTAGGTCTTTCAGGTACATTTTTACAGGGCAAATCCCACACTCTGCTACCATTCTCCCTGTCTTGGCTTGCATTTATGCTTCTATTTGTGGAGACACACATGGCTGGTGTGCTTCTGAAGTCTGTAGAAGAGTCTCAACAGATGTTGCAGGTGAGGCTGTGAAATGCACGTCCAGCAGCTAACACAGTGTTTTAGGACAGATGCCATCGCCACCCGTGATGTTTAAATCTCTTTCCTGCATATTTACACTGCCCTCTTTTTTTATTGACTCCATATTATTTGAAAAGCAGGTGTAGCAGCCAAGTGTCTGTGCGCTCAGTGTAGGTAACTTGATGGAGTTACCCCGCTCTTCATGCTCAACACTAATGTTATGGGTGTATAGCTGTGTGTGACATATGGAACACACATGCCTCACCTTGTACCAGACCCATATTTATAATATTGAAAGTTATTCATGTCTTTCTTTATTGCATTACATAATTCAGAAACAGTCCGAGTTTCTATCTCAGGCTTAGGCCAGTTCCAGTGGCACATCGATCCAGTTCATCTTATATTGGCAGCATAATCCAAGAAAGATGTTAAGATATTTTGTCCCACTTATGCAGAAAATGAATCACTTCTGTACATATTTTTTTAAAATTCCCTCTGTGACAAATATATGAACATTTATGTATGCATTTGTATTTGGCCTAATCATTTGCCTCTTACTTTTTTGACCTAACAGAATTTTCTACAGATTAGAGGCAGATCCATATATTTGCCCAACAGTAACACAGTGCAGGATTTCTGTAGTTTTCTGTGTTCCACTCTCCAATTGGTCATGATTTGTTTAGCTGCACTATGTGCATGGCTGTGTGAATGATGTCCAGCAAACCATGGGGGGAAACAGTCTCTGTAAAACCCGGTGTTGTTAGGAGAGACAGCATTTAGCCTACTTTGGATGGTACAGCCCTCAGTTCTAGAAATCCGGCTGAATATATTAAGCCCCCAAAAATGTGACCATCCTATTTTGGACCCAGGCTGGTTTGATTTTGGTAAATTTATTCACAGCATTCTTCATCTAAACTGATTTCCTGGTTAATGTGTGATGTCACACTGCATCATCATCTTCATCATCATCATCATCATCATGTGACTGGAAAGGACCAAAAAGCTGGCCTGAATCAGCTTTCTATCTGCACTAGTGTGGATTTCACCATTGTTTTCTTCCTGTCACGTGTCTATCATGTAGCTTTTTCTTTTACTGATTTTATTGACAGCTCTCTGTCCAGGTGAGATGTAAAAACAGTCTAGAAAAGCTCTTCAAACTTGATCATCAGTGGAGATCTGATTTAATTGATTGATTATTCCATATGACTGGTTTATATTCCTGTACTATTACAAAAATCTGTGAAAAAAATGCTCCATTGTTCTTTTTCTTCTTTTATCTGGAAATGTTCAGTCTCATCCTGGTCCAGATTACAATTTCCACAAGTTCAGTTCAGGCAAATGGAACAGAACGCAACAAGTAACCTCGCGGACGAAGATAATAATGACCAACATGTTTCATTGCAAGCAGTGCACATACAGTGGGGCAAAAAAGTATTTAGTCAGCCACCGATTGTGCAAGTTCCCCCACTTAAAATGATGACAGAGGTCAGTAATTTGCACCAGAGGTACACTTCAACTGTGAGAGACAGAATGTGAAAAATAAATCCATGAATCCACATGGTAGGATTTGTAAAGAATTTATTCGTAAATTAGGGTGGAAAATAAGTATTTGGTCACCTCAAACAAGGAAAATCTCTGGCTCTCACAAACCTGTAACGTCTTCTGTAAGAAGCTTTTCTGTCCCCCACTCGTTACCTGTATGAATGGCACCTGTTTGAACTCATCATCTGTATAAAAGACACCTGTCCACAGCCTCAAACAGTCAGACTCCAAACTCCGCCATGGCCAAGACCAAAGAGCTTTCGAAGGACACCAGGAAAAGTATTGTAGACCTGCACCAGACTGGGAAGAGTGAATCTACAATAGGCAAGCAGCTTGGTGTGAAAAAAATCAACTGTGGGAGCAATCATCAGAAAATGGAAGACATACAAGACCACTGATAATCTCCCTCGATCTGGGGCTCCACGCAAGATCTCATCCCGTGGGGTCAAAATGATCATGAGAACGGTGAGCAAAGATCCCAGAACCACACGGGGGGACCTGGTGAATGACCTGCAGAGAGCTGGGACCAAAGTAACAAAGGTCACCATCAGTAACACACTACAACGGCAGGGAATCAAATCCCGCAGTGCCAGACGTGTTCCGCTGCTGAAGCCAGTGCATGTCCAGGCCCGTCTGAAGTTTGCCAGAGAGCACATGGATGATACAGCAGAGGATTGGGAGAATGTCATGTGGTCAGATGAAACCAAAGTAGAACTTTTTGGTATAAACTCAACTCGTCGTGTTTGGAGGAAGAAGAATACTGAGTTGCATCCCAAGAACACCATACCTACTGTGAAGCATGGGGGTGGAAACATCATGCTATGGGGCTGTTTTTCTGCCAAGGGGACAGGACGACTGATCCGTGTTAAGGACAGAATGAATGGGGCCATGTATCGTGAGATTTTGAGCCAAAACCTCCTTCCATCAGTGAGAACTTTGAAGATGAAACGAGGCTGGGTCTTCCAACATGACAATGATCCAAAACACACCGCCCGGGCAACAAAGGAGTGGCTCCGTAAGAAGCATTTGAAAGTCCTGGAGTGGCCTAGCCAGTCTCCAGACCTCAACCCCATAGAAAATCTGTGGCGGGAGTTGAAAGTCCGTGTTGCTCGGCGACAGCCCCAAAACATCACTGCTCTCGAGAAGATCTGCATGGAGGAATGGGCCAAAATACCAGCTACTGTGTGTGCAAACCTGGGGCCCGTTCTTCGTACGTCGCTTACTACATCCAAGACCAAACCATCGCGCTAACCGTGAGCTCGCTAATCCGGTTCCCCGAACACACCTGCTGTTGACGATTAGTACAGCTGGATGAAGTAATGTGAGATCACTGGGTGTCGTAAAAGGGGCTACGCATCGATAGTAGAAACATTGATCGGCAACCCTCTGATTGGTCGGCGAAAATGTCGAAGGAGCGCGCTCGGTATTTTTCGGCAGCAGAGCAAGAACTCTTGATTGAGGGATTTCAGGAGTTTCAGAGTTTAATCAGAACGCAAGGGAACACTGCAAAGGCTGCAAAAGCAAGGAGAGAGGGCTGGCAGAAAGTTGCTGACAAATTAAACTCGTAAGTAATTTAATAATAACAATAATAATGGAGTGGATTGATATAGCGCTTTCCAAGGCACCCAAAGCGCTTTATAATGCCACTATTCAGTCACTCTCACATTCACACACTGGTGGAGGCAGCTACGGTTGTAGCCACAGCTGCCCTGGGGCAGACTGACAGAAGCCAGGCTGCCATATCGCGCCATCGGCCCCTCTGGCCAACACCAGTAGGCAGTAGGGTAAATTTATCATATCACACTATATTATCCAATATTATATTACATTATATTATATTATATTACATTATATCCCCTTTCACATTAGAGCCACAACAGGACCCACTAGAACATGGGAACAAGTAAAAGTGAAATATAAGAATATTCTACAGAATGGTAATATTTATCACTTATATTGATTTTAGTCTCTTGGAAAGAGACCCTGGAATAATCTGTTTGTTTGTTTATAACAGCAACCAAGAAAAGGGCAGAGCAAAAAAAAGACAGGTGGTGGTCCTGCACCCCCTCGTCAACAAGTTGGTTAAGTGAATAATACCCTCACGGGAATATCGATATCTCTCTATGAGCACACTGTCACGCTGAGCTAAAGGATCCTGTCTATCCCGCAATATACGCTGGATTCTGAAAACTCTCCTTATCAATCTTGCACCTTCTGCAATGGGTGGCTCGCGTAAACGGACAGGACATGGCTGCGACAGACTTCCCAAATCCACCTTCGCTTTTATAGCCGTGGTCTCTCATCTTGATTACACGAAGTAATTTACTATTACTACTCTAAAATATGAATTACATCTGTAATAATCACATACATGAAATAGAATGTTAATAGTACATTTCCCTTTTTTAGGAAATGACCTGTATGTATCTTTATGAAATCAATAAAAGGATCAAGTGCTGCATTATCTTTGGTTACATTGATAATATTTATTTATGGTGAAACAGTGGTGGAATATCGCTGTTGCTTTCGTATAAATGAAGCGGACATACCTGAGTGGCCGCGATCTAATCCTGTTTACATAAAGTAAACCTGCTCCTGAGCAGGTTTACGCTTACGGCTCTGTTGCTATGGCAGCAAGTCCCGGATGAGCTTCGGGGAACCGAACGATCCAAGATCACGCGAAATCGTCAACAATCTAATCCAGCTAACTTACTTAGCGAGGTACGAAGAACGGGCCCCTGGTAAAGACCTATAGTAAACGTTTGACCTCTGTTATTGCCAACAAAGGTTATGTTACAAAGTATTGAGTTGTATTTTTGTTATTGACCAAATACTTATTTTCCACCCTGATTTACGAATAAATTCTTTACAAATCCTACCATGTGGATTCATGGATTTTTTTTTCACATTCTGTCTCTCACAGTTGAAGTGTACCTCTGGTGCAAATTACTGACCTCTGTCATCATTTTAGGTGGGGGAACTTGCACAATCGGTGGCTGACTAAATACTTTTTTGCCCCACTGTATATAGGAAGGCAGCAATCCCAGTATTGCCTTATATAAAACTGTAAATGAGATTTCCTCCAACTGGCCAGAGCAGGCCATCCTACCTGAGAGTATAACTCACAGTGGTGAGTGTGAAATTTTGAAAGTGATGAACCTCAGAGAAGCACGACACGCAATCAACTGTTCGAAGACATTGAGCAGAAGCATTCATATATGGAATATCTCCATAATCCAGACCTCCATACAGGATGGATGCCACTCTACTACACAATTTAACAATGTGCTCCAGCTTCTTCTTATTTTTCGAGCTAAGAGACCCAAACCAGCAGATTAAAGAAAAAGTTAAGACAGACTCAATAAAACAAGAACAAACCATTTTCATAAAATGTTATTCACATTAAAATCACTTAGTTTCTGATACAAATACATACGCTGGTGAGTCTTTGCACATATGGTGTCTGTATTCAATTTAAATTTCAACTTTTCATCAGCAGTGGTGCCCAGATATTTGTATTTCTCTACCACCTCAATTTCTTGACCATGAATACAAACAGGGGGCAGTGATGAAAATCAACAACCATTCCCTTTGTTTTAAACACATTAATGTCAAGAAAGGACTGTCCACACCATGCTACAACTGGCCCACGGTCGTGGTCTGCATCATGGAGCAGAGAGACGAAACAAGTCCCAATCGGTACAAGGAGAAACAGTTTGGATAGACTCCACTGACCACACTGGAGCCAATATTCTACAGTAGGAAAGGAAATTGTCAGAAATGCTTACCATAGGAGTTTAAATCCATTTCAAAGGAGTGAGAGGATAACTCATTTAGTCAGGGTGACTGTTTTGTTAGGGCTGCAGCTACCGATTATTTTAGTAATTGAGCAATCTATTTCATCAGATAAGAAATACTTTGGTCTTAGTAATGAGCATAAATATTCAAAAGAAAAAAAACACGCATCTTTCAGAATGAGCTGCTCATTGGTTTCCATTTTTAAAATGGGAATGATTTAAAGTTTAACTGAGGGCATCTCTCCAAAAAAACCCTGACTAGATCCTTTGATTGTGCGTACGTCCCATGTTGAAATCAGATTTTTTTTTAAAGAAAGTATTTTCTTAAATGCAAAAATATGCAAATAATCTTAAGTACAGACAAAGTCTAATAAGAAAGTTATATATGCAATCTAAACCAAGGGATAATGTACCTTTACTCTTGTCTTCTTGAAAGGCTTTCTGAGGTTAATAGGAGGCAGGTTTTTGTGCTGCTGAAAACAGACTTTATGGTCTGTTTTCTTAAAGTCTGTTATGAAGAGATTGGATTTAAGACAGGCTCCCCAGATTCAAGATGCTGGGGGTGGTGAAGATGAAGATGCTTCACCCAACTGACTTAGAAGATGAATGCAGTTCTAAGTCAGTTGGGTGAAGCCTGTTTCACGAATGACAGAAACACACAAAGATTAGCTTGAGACAAATTTCTAGTATCCTTGAAGCAGCTGTTGATGTTATTTGGTGTTATATAAATAAAAATTTAAAGCAAGAAAAATAGAAGCTCAAAGAAGGCAGAAGATGACTCGACTAGATTAGAAGAAAACTAGAAGAACCCCAACTTTCTTTGGTGACGAAGCTCTGTTGAGCTGAATTTTCCTTTATTCTATTTATTATTATTTATTCTATTTAATTACATGTGTGATTACTTTTAATAACTAGAAAGGGAAGTGAAAGGGTAAACTTTAACCCAAACCAAGTATTTTGGATTTAAACACCATTCCTACAAGACTGCTCAAAGAAGTCCTTCCATTAATTAATGTTTCAGTCTTAAATATATGCAACCTGTCTTTAATAATATCCCATGTACCACAGGCCTGAAAGGTGGGAGGAATTAAAACGCTTTTACTTAAAACGCCTCTACTAATTGAAAAGCTGTTGGTTCAATCCCTGGCTGCTCCTGTCTGCATACCAAAGTAATTTTGGATAAGATGCTGCACCCTGAGTTGATTACATCACAGCGTGAATGTTAGAGAAAAAGCACTTAGACCTTAAAAAGGGTCTTGTATGAATGGCTATGTGGGTGGATGAAGGAGACATGTTATATAAAGCATAGAAATTAGAATAGAAAAGCACTATAAATAAACTGGTGGCTTCTTAACACACTCAAGCTAATATGGAGCTCTGTCCTTAGGACAGTTCTATTTACACTTGACATGTTTCCTTATACATTATACATATTGTTAGAAATCATACCATACATTTGCATTAGTATGCAGGTAATACCCGACATGACACACACAGCTGGATGACCTCCAGTCACCTCCAGTCCTAACCCTAACCCTAACCTCCTGATTCAGATAAAACTGAGGTTATTGCACTCATAAATACTCTGGAAGGGATTACCTCTCCTCCAGTAACACTGTGGGGAATCCTGGAGTCATTTTTGGATATGTCCTTCAGTGTGCGTAATAAACAAATTATTATTTAGAACTGCTGTTATCAGGTTGTTGTAAGTTTGTTGAAAAGTAGTCAGTTGACCCAGAATGTTCCAACGAGAATACTGATGGGGATTTAAAAAGCTAGCATTAAATTGGGAGGGATAAGAAAACAGAATTCACTTGACTGCAAGCTGTAATTTATTGTAATAGTGATGGTAAATTTGATTCTTTTTACTGAATCGAGTGTTAATGAGTCACTCACCAAAGTGAATCGAGTTTTTTGAGTCATTTGAGTCACTGAGTCAGTCGACCAGAGAGTGCAAAAAATGTACACTTTCACTCAAACTTAATTTGTTTCTCTTTTCATGTAAATCCTACTGCTAAGATGAGTGATTGAAAAAGAAAACAACTATTTTATAGAGCAAAAAGAGCAAAAAAAAAAAAAAGATCTATAAAGGGAACATTTATATTATTTATTTTTATTTAATTTTATTAGTATTTTCCTCAAATGTGTTAAATATATATTTTCTCATCTAAATGTCCACTGAGCTGTGAGCCAGGGGGCGGTAATGCTCCTTAACATTGGTTGTCAACCAAGAAGAAGAAGCTGTGAGCCAGGAGGGAGGGGGTGAGTAACTCAAATGTGCTGTTAGCATGTTAGCAGAGCGATGCTACTGTGAACTGAGGAGCTATTGCCTTGATGTGAGCTTCTACTCAGGGTTTTTTCTTCCATTTCAGAGCAGAAATGTTTTTGTTAAGAAACTGTCTGTTGTTTTTTTCCACACAATTTTAATTATAAGCTAGATATATTTCTACTAATGAAATTAGTTTGCTAACAGCAACAGGGATGAGTCAGTGAGTCAGTTGAGTCAGTCAGTGAATCATGATTCACGAGTCAGTAAAGTGATTCGTTCATGATTCGCGCATCACTATACTGTAATATAATGGTGGGATTTTACACACTGTACCTTTTAAGTCATCCAGCAGACTGTTCAAATTACAGGGGGAAATTCCATTAATAAAATTCTTTTTTTTCTATGTATTGCACGTGTGTAAAGTTGCCTTGCATACAAAGTGAATGGACTGCTTAATCTTCAGTAGATTTTATTTATTTATTTAGTTTTCACATTGGGTTCTTTAATTTTTCATTTCATTATCCACAGTTCCTGTTTAATGATGGAGGGTATTTTCATAGTGACAGCAGGTACCTGATTAAGAACATATTCCTATTAAGTTTAGCATAACTTAGCTTAGCGGTTTACTTTTATCAATAACTAAAATAAACTTGTGACTCTGTGGGAGCCTGCGCGATACACTACTTTTATTCAAATCAGTCATTTCTGTGTACTGTGTCCACTATTTGGTATTTACATCATTTACTTTTGAATTTCACATCAACAGCGGCTTGTATCTGTTTCTTGCATGCCTTCGTAACCTGTGTGTTTATGCCTCAAGTGGTTTTGTTGGTTTCCACCTTTAGCGTGGACTCATTTGGGCTTGTCTTGCTGTTATATGCACTAAGGAATATTCACAGTGTTGCTATATCGCTGATATATTGGCCAGAGGGGCCGATGGCGCGATATGGCAGCCTCGCTTCTGTCAGTCTGCCCCAGGGCAGCTGTGGCTACAACTGTAGCTGCCTCCACCAGTGTGTGAATGCAAGAGTGAATGAATAGTGGCATTGTAAAGCGCTTTGGGTGACTTGAAAAGTGCTATATAAATCCAATCCATTATTATTATTATTATTATATAATTTTTGATTACGTGGTGTCCAGTGTTGGGTAAGTTACTTTAAATTAGTAACTTAGTTACATTACTAGTTACTTCTATCAAAAGTAACTCCATTACTTCAAGTTACTCGTTACTTTCAGAGTAACTAGTTACAAGGGAATATGTCTGTGAAGGTTCTAGGGAAAGTAACTTTGGTTTTACTCAGAATTCTGTTAATGTGTTGCTTCGGTAACTGGATACCCAGCAAGTGCCAGTCTTCTAGCTTGCTTACTTGCCACAAGTGCACTGTGCCACCTACCAACAGAAAAGAAAAAATAATGTGCATATTTCCATGAGAGAAATCCTACGCCAGGACCGTCGTTGTTCGCCGCCATGATTCGAGCCTACGTCACAGCGCCATGTGCGCTTTTTGTTGTAAGATTCAGATAATTATTTTTTAAAAGCTAGACATTTTAAATGAGAATAAGAAAGAAAAGTATATCTTTGTGCCCCCCTCTCCCTGTTAATGCCCTACCTGCCCCCTGGCAAAACTTTGCTAGACCCGCCCCTGCACAGTTACCAGCTGTCAGCTGCTTAGAAAAGGATCCTGGTGTTATTTGTCTCTCAGAAACAGTTCACAACTTCCCTTCAACTCATCCATGTCACCTAAAAGGTAAACCTGTTTCTCCATCACCTGTTCAGCTCTGATGATTCAGTAAGGACATCTCCTGGTTTCATCTTCATGTTTCCCTCTCACCACATATCCAAACCGACATCATGACCAGCAGCTTTACAGCTGTGGCTCCAGCAAACATCAGCTGATACTAGAAATTAATATTAAATAAATTCTAACAACAGCTGATCAAGCTTAAACATGCTGCTGTTGTTTAGCGCGACATCCGCTGGTTTCCTCTTTCTGGCGCAAAGTGGGCGATAAATAAACAAGAGAGAAAAGCCGATCAGCTGATCATTGATCAGTTTCATGATTGAAGTAGAAACAGGAGAGGCAGGGGAGAGGATGAGAGAAGAAGAGGCAGCTGCAGCGTAACGACAGAATAACTCCAGCTTTGTGTCTTTTCCATTCTAGCTAAAGTCCGGGACAAACTGTTCCTTTTCACCTCAACACGAAACGCGTAATATTTTCTCTGAATACGAGACGATTCCGTTTTTTACGGGACTATTAATTAACCTTTTGAACAAAATAAAGTTCAACATCAGTAACATAGCACCCACCCAGCTGTATAGAAACTCCGTCATGCTAGCTAGTGCGCAGCACGAAAAAGTCAGCACAACGAAAATAAACTCCACCTAAACTTGGTTTATATCTGACCCAGACAGACTGCAGGTTATAACTTCTTACCTGAAGTTCAGTTCACCTGACACACGGACCAGCGCCCGCCTCGGGTCTCTGCTCCTCCTGCCTCCCCTTTCCCTCATCCACCTGCTGGCCTCCACCACCTGCTAATGTTGCTGAATCTGAGGAAGCTCCGCGATAGCCACCACACGAAGTAACGAATAACGAGCCTATCTAAATCCCAGTAACGAGTAACGCGTTCCTGATTTTGGCATAATAACTAGTTACCGTGCTCGTTACCACAATAATAACGTAGTTACTGTAACGCGTTACTTAATAGTGCGTTAGTCCCTACACTGGTGGTGTCACATAAAAATTATACCGATATAACGAATGGTATGGCACTAGCTCTCATTGCATTATATCGCCTCTGTCAGTGCGCCCCAGGGCAGCTGTGGCTACAATGTAGCTGCCATCACCAGTGTGTGAGAGTGTGTGTGAATGGGTGAATGTAGTGTAAAGCGCTTTGGGGGCCTTAGGGACGGAGTAAAGCGCTATACAAATGCAGGCCAGGCCATTTAACTCTCATTGCATTATATGGTGACATTTTCTGTTGAATTCAAAACATAATTCTTGAATGTTCTCATATATTACACCTGTGCAGTCAACACACCTAGGTTTCATATTTCTTTTCTCTATTGTATTTGTCTGGGTCCAGGCATCAGAGTCGGTGTAGATAATTCTGTCTAATATCGAGTTTTCGTTTTTTGTTAGAAGAATTAACCTGTTTATACTAAGGCAGTGTACAGTGTGGATATGGAAACTATTTTTATCTTGATTGCACAAAAGGACAAGAGTGTAATTTTGTTTAACTCTGTAGGAAACTGATACCTTTCTTGTTAATTTGATCATATTTGTAATAATTTTATTGTCATTATAATTTTGCTAGTTTTTATTTTATCTGTGTTGTTCAGCACTTTGGTCTGCCTGGTGTGTTTTTAAAGTGCTATACAAATAAACGATGATGATGATGATGATGATGCTAAAGTGCAACTGCATTATGCTGCTAACATAACTTTGCTCCTTGCAAGAAACTGCACAGATAGCATGCTAATGCTAAGCTTAAGAAATAGGATAATATCCTGCAAAGTTTAATCTGTTTAAAAATCTGGTCTGGTTTGTTTCCCCCCCCCCCCTTGGTGCGGTTCATGTGATGTCACCACAATAGTCATACTTGGGTGCCAACCCAAAAACAAACAAATAAACAAACAAAAAAAAGCACCAAGGACCTCTAATGAGGTTCATTCATGGTGTGAATATGATTCAATCTCAATCCAACCCAGCTATCAGTTTTATGTTGCAAGTTTAAGCTAAACCCCTCCCATAGCCATGTATGCTTTCCATTCAGGGATGTGGCAAGGTACCATAGATGTGGAAAGGTCAGTACAGGTTAGCAACTAGCCATGTAAAGTTACCATGAGTGTACATTTTCCACATTCTCCCATAGAACACAGCACCTTTTTACCGTATTTACTTTTTCCTGTCACAGACACATCTAGCCAATAAGCAGACTAATCATTTCTGCATGAAAAAGAATCCAAATCATGGAGAAAAGCTACAAGTTTATAAAATAATTAACAGTTTCAGACCAGAGTAAAACTATTGGTGTGAAAATGCACTTAAAGACCGTGAAGGCTCTGTCATGGTTTAGACTGGTGGCAGCAGATGGCCCCGCCCCTCCCTGAGCCTGGTTCTGTCGGAGGTTTCTTCCTGTTGAAAGGGAGGTTTTTCCTTCCCACTGTCACCAAAGTGCTTGATCATAGGGGGTCACATGATTGTTGGGTTTTTCTCTGTATGTATTATTGTAGGATCTACTGTACATTATAAAGCGCCTTGAGGCGACTGTTGTTGTGATTTGGCGCAATGCTCCCGCAAAGCACCGGCCCGCCTACCTGTGCCAAAAAAGGAAAAAACCCAAGAACGCCACATGTACACACCAGCTCCTAATAGACTGGCACTCAGTACTGGAATTCAGTATTAAGCAATGTGGGATCATCTTGACAGAGAACAAATAAAAGGCAGAAATATCCAGAGAAGAGCATAGAATGTCCTTCAGGAAGCCTGGAGAATAATTCCTGAAGATACTTAAAGAAATTACAGAACGCCACCTCAGAAAGTTCAGGCTGTGTTGAAGAATACAAGTGCCATAACAAATACTGACTTTCAATATTATTAGGAATGTACAAACTCTGATTTTGCCTACATACATGGGAAATACTGCATTTCCATGTATGCTTACACACTTTACACTTTAATAAAACATTGCACCTATTTTCTATTTCCCTCGTAAAAACAAAGAAATGGGTGGTTCAAGACTTTTGTACAAAACTCTTTACAAGACTAAACATATTTTTCCAAGCCATCTGAATTAGTTACCTCAGTTTGAACCTGTGCTGGTACCTGTCAGTCTTGTTCAACATATAGCAGAAGCTTGTTTTTGAGAGTATGTGCCTTAATGATAATTTGTGTTCATCAAGATTCCAAAATATTTTTTGCAGGACTTCAAACATGTATTTGAGCTCTGGTGGAAAGCTTAGGGCCAGACAGCAGACCATATGCCTCTGCAGTGCTAGCCATACCACTGAGGACCACCAGAGCTTGAACACTGATATCCAACTGGGCATTTTCTGGCTCCATCATGCCTTTAGCCTCCATTGTCTGTGTGACTGAAAACTATTATATAAGCTACTTTTACAAGACGAAATACTTCATAAGAATAGAAACATTTCAACAAACATTTGAAGGCAAGATGAAGCTTACCTGAAGATGAATTCTCAAGAATTGAACAAATTACACATTTAACAAAATGTTAATTTGTATTTTAATATAGAACACAGTCTGAATATCTTGAGCAATATAATTAATATAAAAATTGCACTGCAATAACATCCATGTGTGCAGATGGTTGACCTAAAATTGGCTGATTTAACATGAAATGACTGAGATAACTCAAATGTATTAGACCACCACCCAGTGAAGGTGTATGTTGCAGCTGACCTAAATTAACAACAAAATCATTTCTTTTTCTTTATTGGTTAATCCACCAGTACCACCACCAGTGTGCAAGCTCTTTAGTCAACATGATATTTTTAATGTTAAAATATAATTATTGTTGTTATTCATAAAGTTTCAAATGTATTTTTTTTAGTAAGATGCCAAATTACAATTATTTACTTCCATCTGTGAACAGACTGTGGGATTGTGTGCCTATGAGACTGCACCTCGGGGCTCAGTTGAGTATTGGGGTCAGTTGAGAAGGCAACATCAAAGATTTGCAAAACACATAGGCTCACAAAAATATTAATGCATGCACACATACGCAGTATCTGTTTTGGTAAATTTGACCCCTCAAGCAGTAGTGATGGGAATTCCGGCTTTTTTTTAGAGAACCGGCTCTTGTTTATATATAAATATATACGGTGGCCCCTAGAGACAAAGCACGTACAAACTCCAAAGCACGTACAATCACATTGCTAGCGTTAACTGAACTTCCAAAACAGAGCTACCTAGATCACTTAAATTACAAAATTGAAAGCATATGTGTATTGTTTGTGTATTTATACACCAACAGTAATCTATATTCAAATGATTAAAAAAAATGTTCATTTACCTGTTACTACCACACACCAAATCTGGTTGTTGGTACTTCTTGGCTTGTGTAGACACTAGGTAACAAAAGCTCAACACCGCCCCCTAGCATCCTGGAGCACTTCTGTTGTGCTTTGGAATTTGTATGTGTTTTGTCTCTGGGGGCCACCATAAATATACTTTTATTTATTCTCTCCACATAAAATAGAATAAATAAATCATATAATACAAAAACCAACAATTTACAGTTCAACTTTTAAATATTAAAATTTTTAGCTTTTTCCTTTTAAACAAATTTAAAGTGAAACAACACAAAACACTGCAAACCACAACACAATTAAATTAAATTAAAATATGAAAACAAAAAGAAGATGCACATTCTCTGTCATATGGACCTGCATGAATAAACTTTCTGAATCCTTTATCATCTGCAACTGAAAATAGTTGTGGATGATTACTATACCTTTCTAATGTGACGTTGTTGTCCCTGGCTCTCTCTCTCTCCCTCCCGCTCTGTTCCTGTGCTACTGAGTGTAACTACCGCCCCTCCCCCCTCTGCCCAGCGCAAAGCACAAGGCTCACGTGTGGAGTGAAGCGGAAAAAAGTGTGAGAGAAAGGAAAAAAAAAAAACCCCACGGCTACCAATAAGGAGCCGGCTCGCGTCGTTCACTTCAAAGATCCGTCTCTAAAAGCCGTTTCGTTTGCGACCGGCACATCACTACAAAGCAGCCTGTTGGGTATTAACACCTCGTGATTTATCATTATTTAAATATATTTCTGTAATTTTAATATATTTTCCATTTTATCATATTAATGTTGTTTAAAATATGACATCTGACAAATTTACGTGTGGTACAACGGTATGGTGGTTCCCATTGTTGCCTCACAGGAAGATGGTCCTGAGTTGAACTCTACCATCTGGTGTGGAGCTTGCATGATTTAGCCCTGCGACAGGCTGGCAACCTATCCAGGGTGTACCCCACCTCTCACCCTATAGTCGCTGGCTCAAGTCCCCTGAATTGAATAAGTGGAAGACAACGGTTGGATGAAAAAAATTTATAATATTGTACAGGGAGTGCAGAATTATTAGGCAAGTTGTATTTTTGAGGAATAATTTTATTATTGAACAACAACCATGTTCTCAATGAACCCAAAAAACTCATTAATATCAAAGCTGAATGTTTTTGGAAGTAGTTTTTAGTTTGTTTTTAGTTTTAGCTATTTTAGGGGGATATCTGCAGTGTTGGGGAGTAACGGAATACATGTACTGCCGTTACGTATTTAAAATACAAAATATGAGTAACTGTATTCCGTTACAGTTACCGTTTAAAAAGGTGGTATTCAGAATACAGTTACTTTGTTGAAATAAATGGATTACACTGCGGTACTTTCCTGTTTCATATTGTCGCAGGTCAGGACTGTTTGGGTTTTGTTTGACAGCTACGTTCTGTTGTTGCAGGCGGCAGCGTTACGGTTGCCATGGTTACAGGGCGACGCTCTCTCTCTCTCTGCGACTGTGTGTTTCCTGGGTGAGAGAGCGCCTTTTCATTGTTAGTTGTTGTTGTGCTAAGCTAACAGGCAGAATGTTACAAGCATAGCTCTAAAGAATGTAGCATCATGGGCAGTGTAGTCCGTGCTGCAGGGAGAATGGACTGCCATACACGTTATGGGTCTGTGAGCGCGAGGAGGGAGAAAAAGGAGAGTGGAAAGGTACGAGTTGTCGTCGAGCAAAAACGGGAGCTGGAAGCATGTAAATATAATAATAACCACTGCAGCCAAGAAGAGAGCCTGATGAGCCCAGTTGTAAGTAAGCTATTAAGACTCGACTGTACGCTGTGTTCGTGTTTTCCTCCGAAAACAATAAGTTCCGTTGGAGCAGCCTTTCAACGCCTCTCTCTGTCTCTCGCAAGAAAAGTTGACCCACACAACAAAGTAAAGCTATTTTTCGGCTATGAGCCGACAGGGACCCCGCCGTATTAGTCAGAGGTCCCTTTACTACAGTTCGGAGTCGCGGACCTTCAGTAATAGTAATAAATCACACAGCAATAGTACATTCACGTTGTTGTAAAAAGCACGATAATATATTAAGTAATCCAAAGTATTCAGAATACGTTACTGTCATTGAGTAACGTAACGGAATACGTTACAGAATACATTTTGGGGCATGTATTCTGTATTCTGTAATGGAATACATTTTAAAAGTAACCTTCCCAACACTGGATATCTGTGTGTGCAGGTGACTATTACTGTGCATAATTATTAGGCAACTTAACAAAAAACAAATATATACCCATTTCAATTATTTATTTTTACCAGTGAAACCAATATAACATGTCCACATTCACAAATATACATTTCTGACATTCAAAAACAAAACAAAAACAAATCAGCGACCAATATAGCCACCTTTCTTTGCAAGGACACTCAAAAGCCTGCCATCCATGGATTCTGTCAGTGTTTTGATCTGTTCACCATCAACATTGCGTGCAGCAGCAACCACAGCCTCCCAGACACTGTTCAGAGAGGTGTACTGTTTTCCCTCCTTGTAAATCTCACATTTGATGATGGACCACAGGTTCTCAATGGGGTTCAGATCAGGTGAACAAGGAGGCCATGTCATTAGTTTTTCTTCTTTTATACCCTTTCTTGCCAGCCACGCTGTGGAGTACTTGGACGCGTGTGATGGAGCATTGTCCTGCATGAAAATCATGTTTTTCTTGAAGGATGCAGACTTCTTCCTGTACCACTGCTTGAAGAAGGTGTCTTCCAGAAACTGGCAGTAGGACTGGGAGTTGAGCTTGACTCCATCCTCAACCCGAAAAGGCCCCACAAGCTCATCTTTGATGATACCAGCCCAAACCAGTACTCCACCTCCACCTTGCTGGCGTCTGAGTCGGACTGGAGCTCTCTGCCCTTTACCAATCCAGCCACGGGCCCATCCATCTGGCCCATCAAGACTCACTCTCATTTCATCAGTCCATAAAACCTTAGAAAAACCAGTCTTGAGATATTTCTTGGCCCAGTCTTGACGTTTCAGCTTGTGTGTCTTGTTCAGTGGTGGTCGTCTTTCAGCCTTTCTTACCTTGGCCATGTCTCTGAGTATTGCACACCTTGTGCTTTTGGGCACTCCAGTGATGTTGCAGCTCTGAAATATGGCCAAACTGGTGGCAAGTGGCATCTTGGCAGCTGCACGCTTGACTTTTCTCAGTTCATGGGCAGTTATTTGGTGCCTTGGTTTTTCCACACGCTTCTTGCGACCCTGTTGACTATTTTGAATGAAACGCTTGATTGTTCGATGATCACGCTTCAGAAGCTTTGCAATTTTGAGACTGCTGCATCCCTCTGCAAGATATCTCACTATTTTTGACTTTTCTGAGCCTGTCAAGTCCTTCTTTTGACCCATTTTGCCAAAGGAAAGGAAGTTGCCTAATAATTATGCACACCTGATATAGGGTGTTGATGTCATTAGACCACACCCCTTCTCATTACAGAGATGCACATCACCTAATATGCTTAATTGGTAGTAGGCTTTCGAGCCTATACAGCTTGGAGTAAGACAACATGCATGAAGAGGATGATGTGGACAAAATACTCATTTGCCTAATAATTCTGCACTCCCTGTATTATTATTGTTCTAGTAAATTTACCAGTGTATATAGATCTTTCTTTATTAAAACATTAAATTTTGTGCTTTAGTGTACTGTAAAACTAATATATTCGGTACCATATATTTAAAACTTTTTACCATGTACACAGTGTATATCATATAAATATACTTGCAATGTTCAGCAGGATTAAGGAATTAAAGGTCATTGTAAGATTAACTCAAAATGTTTCACATTTTTACTGAGTAAACAGCTGTGGGCCTCGCAAAACCCATCTGTGTGAAATACGTATGGATACCAAATTGTAATCCATAAAACATTTATGTAATCACAATTAAAGTAAATGATGTTTTCCTTGACAATTACTGGTTTTTGGCCTAACACCAAAACAAAGACCTGTACATCTAGAAACAAGTAGGCAGGGTCCAGCTCTTTACATGCTTTACATGCAGAACAAGAAAATTAGCCTTGTTCTAGTTTTGTGGTGGAATATGTCATATATCATACACTTATATCCATGAGACCCAGCCTATTCATTTATGTCTTCTGTAAGTGATATTTGTCTTTGGTCTCTGTCTTTTGACTTATTTCAGCTACCCTACTAAGTCATGATGTGCTCAATAGAGGACATCCTCGTCTGTCCACTGATGTCTTATGTGTTTGCGTGCCCTCTTTTAGCTCCAAAGACAGAGAATCACAGAAAATTCACCTATTCATGGGACAATGTTATTCTATGTCAGGGGTCCCCAATCCCAGTCCACGAGGGCCGGTGTCCCTGCAGGTTTTAGATGTGTCCTTGATCCATCACAGCAGATTTAAATGGATAAATTACCTTCTCAATCACGTGATTCAGGTGTGTTGACCCAGGGTGAGATCTAAAACCTGCAGGGACACCGGCCCCCGTGGACTGGGATTGGGGACCCCTGTTCTATGTTTTAGTAAAGTTCTTCCTTTCTAGCTTTCACACTCCAATGCACCCACGGGAGTGTGACTAGGTTTGGGGTTCAGAATCTTGCCAGGGAGCAGCCAGGGATTGAACAACCAACCTTCTGACCTTCTGACCTACTCTGCCTGAAAGTCTTAGTAGAACTGTAATCCAGGAAAATGTTATGACTTAATACTGTTTTATCTGTTTCGCTGAGATTTGTCTGAAAGTTATTGTAGGCTAAATCATTCATCCTTGCAAGAAAATGAGGCTTAACTGCTGCTTTTCTCCATACTGGAAATGAGAAATAAACTCACTCTCTTTTTATTTTGCTCTCTTTCTCTCACCAGCAGCAGAGCTTATGTTTGAATACACAGTATGAATTATGCAGGGTGACTGGCTCTAGCTTCAGGTTAGTTGTTGACAATTTCACAGGAATACAATGTGAAATCTCTAATAGCCAATCAGACTAGGGTGTGTCCCTACCCGGTGTCAGCTGTGCATAATTTATTAAAGATAAACACAGTAGGTAGGTTTTTCACTACTGTTGATAATGTCCAATGAGATTAAACTGTCCAGAACCAGAAATGTCTCAGACTATTCAGTCTGTTATGGGTGGAAAGTCTAGGAATTTCTACATTTGAATGAACCTCCCAGCTGTTTGTTTAATTCCTTCCACCTGTGCACTGCTCACTCTGTGCTCTGCTTTGCACTTGGCATCAAAATACCACACAGAAAAGCAAAGCAAGGTAGGTAAATACCAAACAGTTGGAGCACTGCTTGTTCTAACTGCCAGGAGAGTAGAACATGTACCTATGCTAAATTACTTATGTCACTCTTTACCTGCCTTCAATACTCTGCTGCCTCATTTGGAAAACTCTCCAGCATCATAAGACCAGGCAGCATTAATCCATTCACATGCATCTATCTAATAATCTGACCTGATATCCAGGGCGGTAAAGACCAATCCATGCTGACAAGCTCACTGTGTCATGTTTAAAGGCACGTGAGCAGAGGGTTGACAGAGGATGAACCTGGGATTCTGCTGGCTGTCTTAAGTTTTATGTCAGTTTCCCATCAAGAAAATGATGTCGAAGTAACGGAGTCCTGCTGCTGCTTGTTGCTATGGCAAACCTCGGAAGATGCTGGTGGTCCTTTCTGTTTGGTGTAAGCAGATAAGAAAGAGGGAAGAAGGAAAGTGTGATTAAAATTTTGCATATTTGCATTTAGAATCCACTCTTCATGTTGCATGCTCTGTGAGCCTCAGTGTGTGTGTGTGTGTGTGTGAGGGAGAGAAACAACTACACCAGTCTGCATGATAATAACCTGTTAGTAGCAGACATTACCTTACACAGAAACAGACTGCATTATCTTTTCCTTCCATTCTGGTATGCATTTCTCTCTATCCCCATTTCCTCCCTCCCGGTCTTCTTTCTCTACTCCTTGTCGTTTTTCAGCCTGGCTCTTATCATTTCTTTCTTGAAGCTTAGCCTTTTCATTTTTACAGTCAAGCGTGATACACACACGCGCACACACAGAGATGGGGAGAGAGACACAAATAGAAAGGGGGACTGTGCATGGCCAGTGGGTGGGCACAGATACATCAAATAAAGACTAGGCCAGTCTGACAGGATAGCATGTGCACACACAAGCACACAGTAAACAATGTGTATATTCAAGAGGAACAGTGTGTGTGCGCGTGTGTGTGTGTGTGCGCGTGTGCGCAGCTTATCAGGGTTTGTAAAAGAAGTCATGGTGACAGAAAAGGAGCACAAAAAAGAAGAGGGAAATAAATTAGACTGAAGAGGAGAGGAGAGCTAAAAATGAAAAGGGACAGGAAGAAAGGAGAGAGCAGCAGAAAGGAGAGAGGTAGCCAGCAGGCAGGATAGTGTGGTGCATGTGTGTGTGCAATGGGAGTGTTAGGATGTGAAGTCATGTGTAAAGAAGTAATCATGACAAAGCCTGGCAGTGCTTAAGCTCAGCAGTGACCACATCCATCACATGGCTATAATGTTGGTGAATGTTTTTTTCAGTTGGTTAATAAGTGTGCTCCTCATTGAAAAAAATCAAACATCATACCTGCAACAGTTTGTGTATTGCTTACATGATCACAATAAACAAACAAACAAACAAACAAACAAAGTTCATTTAGCAAAGAAAAGAAGAAAAAATGTTCTGCAAAATAAAGATAATACATTTCAATATTGCTTCACCTGTTCTGCAACAGTGATCATTGAGGCTGAGGTGAACAGGTGGGGCCAGAAAGGAATAGGACAATCACCAGTTACTGGTATTTATCTTATAGCCTCGAGCTATATAAATATATACATATATATAGCTTGAGGCTATAAGACCACACCAACCCATGCACTGCCTAATTGACTAAAGAAAGGCATTGTGTGACTCAATGCCTCACACATGGATTCTGGAATGCCTAAAACTGTTCAAGACCAACAGGACCCTAAAGGCCTTCAATTGAGTGGGAAAGGGGAAGACAACACTAAAGGCCAATTTCAAGGCAATTGCACAAATCACCGTCAAGTGCGGGATTTGCCATGATGATGCTCCGTCCCCACTGCTGTTCAGCATAGGCCTGAACCCCCTCAACCTGATCATTAACAAGACTGGATACCAGCTATGGAAAAGAGCAAATGTCAGGCACCTCCTCTACATGGACATCACGCTGTATGTAAAGAGTCAACAAGACATTGATTCACTGATCCATATCACTAGAAAAATAAACGTTGTCACTTAAATGTTCTCTGTGCTGCTCTGCGTCCTGCATTTGAGTCCAAGCTAGTTTTCCCGCTGTCCCTTGTTCCGGCCCGATTTGCTCCCTGGTGCGCCCTTGCCAACAAGCCGGTTATATAACATCTAAGTCAGAGTGTGCCGCGATGGAAAAGTACATTAAGGAGTCACTAGCAGCTGATATCATACGTCCGTCGTCATCTCCTGTGTGAGCTGTTTTTTTCTTTATAGACAAGAAGGATGGCTCTTGCCGGCGGTTCATTGATTTCAGAGGCTTAAATTACATTACTACCAAGAACAAGTATCCCTTGCCACTCATTAGCTCCGCTTTTGAATCACTACAGGGCGCTACAATATTCACTAAGTTAGATCTCCGCAACGCTTGTCACTTAGTGCGAATCCGTCAGGGAGACGAGTGGAAGACAGCTTTCAACACCCCCCTTGGCCATTTCGAGTATCTTCTCATGCCTTTTGGTTTGACAAACACACCAGCAGTGTTACAAGCCCTAATAAACAACGTTCTGCAGGATTTCCTCGACCGGTTTGTATTTGTCTATCTAGATGACATTGTCATTATTTCTAAGACTCTGGAAGAGCATTGTTCACATGTCCGAGCTGTCCTTCAACGCCTCATGGAGAACAAACTAACGGCTACGGTGAAAGCGGTCACAGACTGGCCTGTACCCTCCACTCAGAAACTACTCGAGAGGTTTTTGGGATTCGCCAATTTCCAACGCCGATTCATAAGAAACTACAGTCAGGTAGCAGCTCCACTTACACACCTCACTTCCACTAAACTTCCATTCATCTGGTCCAATGAAGCAGATAGCACGTTCACTAGACTGAAACATCTATTTGCAACAGCGCCCATCCTCATTCTGCCTGACCCAGACTTTTATTGTCGAGATGGATGCTTCCGTTGTGGGGTTGGGGCAGTACTGTCCCTCTTGTAAGCATACCGGTCTGGCACCTTTTTTTCGCATCGGCTTTTGCCAGCGGAAATGAATTATGATGTAGGGACCGGGAAGTGCTTGCCCTTAAGTTTGCATTGGAGGAGTGGCGATCATTTGAAGGGCGCTGAGAAACCGTTCCTAGTGTGGACGTACCACAAGAACTTAATGTACAGTACTTACGCAGTGCTAAGAGACTGAATGCATGCCAAGCTTGATGGTCACTGTTTTTCCCCCCTTTTTAACTTTTCTATTTCTTATTGCCCAGGCTCCAGAAATGTAAAACCGGATGCCCTTTCTTGGCAGTTTGACTCTGAAACAGAACAATCAGAATCTTCCCCCATACTTCCAGCCAGCTGCAAGGTTGGAGCTGTCACTGTCACGCCATTAACCAGGCTCTCCAGACAGAACTGGATCCGGGCACGGGGCTGCCCGACTGGCGTTTTGTTCCTGCAGCCCCTCGCTCCAAGGTGCTGGAGTGGGTGCATGCTTCTAAGTTCGTGTGCCACCCAGCAGAGATAGGATGGTTTACTCTAATTAAAAGACATTTTTGATGGGACATGCTAGATAAGGACGTTAGGGAGTATGTGGCTGCGTGCTCAGTATGTGCCAGGAATAAATCACATAATCAACATCCTGCAGGGCTGCTACAGCCAATGTTCCCTCTAATTTTTCATGTGTCTGAGCAAACACACAAACTCCCTGAGCGTCCCTTGGACCACTGTGAGCAACAGCAGACGTGTGCACTGTGGTCACGCCAGCATCTAATCCATCCAAGTCACATGGTTTATTAAAATAATCAAATTACAGCATTTACATTTACGTTAGATGCCTTTTAATTAACTGCTTTAGCCCACTTACAATGAAAATTTAAATAAGTCTTGTTCATGACCTGTGCAGTATGTTAAGTCTATTGGAAGTAAAAATAACTTGAACGCCAATTTTGAAAACACAACTTTCTCATTGCCTCATTGTTCTGACACACACAACAAAACTATTGACTACACTACACCCTAACTACACAAGATTTATGCTAAATGTCACAAATCTCTCACATCTCAATCTCCGCCGTCACTCCTAAAACTTCCCCCTTCCTAAACAACTAAATGCCATGTTGCCATATAATTTTTTGATTGGTCGACATGGTACATTTTTCCACCAATAGGAAACGGTGGGGTTTTCTTTGGTGTTGTTTTTGCTCACAGGCTTTCGAGCGTTTTCCTTATAAAACGCAGTTTTTACCGTTTCTTCCTGCAGTAAATATAAACAACGACAGTATTCAGGAAGAAAACCAAACATTGCAGATATTTTTATCATAACTCTGGTTTTACGTGGCCGATCAACACAATTTAAAATCTGGTATAAAGTCCACACTTTTTCCGTCAATTGTTCCATCTGTCCTGCTCACATCTCCAATGGTTGTACACGTTGTCATTAACGTGGCTTCACTCCACATCACTTCACTTTGCTAGCTAAAACACCGGTGTCGGCACATTAGAGGGAACATTGGCCACGCTTCATCGCCCTTGTCCCACATTGCCCTGGATTTTGTAACAGGACTCTGGGTTTTGGCAGGAAAGACTACCATACTCACAGTCATAGATCGGTTTTCTAAGGCAGCACACTTTATAGCTTTAGAGAAACTGCCCACAGCAGCAGAAACGTCTAGGCTACTAATTGAACATGTTTTCAGGCTTCATGGCATTCCAGTAGAAATATTTTTAGACAGAGGTCCACAATTCTTGTCCCAAGTCTGGAGATCTTTTTACACCGCTTTAGGGGCCAAGCCTTGCCTGAGCTCTGGGTACCACCTGCAGACTAATGGCCAGACAGGATGTTTGAATTGGGAGCTCAAGGCCACACTCCACTGCATAACCTGTCAACTTTGGCCACTTATCTACCATGGGTGGAATATGCACACAACACGTTAACAACATCCGCTACCGGGTTGTCACCATTTGACGCCTCATTGGGATATCAACCACCACTGTTTCCTGAGCAGGAGGCTGATCTCGCTGTCCCCTGCAGTGCTGCCGTCGGGTCTGGACTCATAAACGGGAGGCACTGTTATGTACAGTAGCCCATCAACGTCGCTATGCCAACTGGCGACGGTCACCAGCACCAACATACTCACCAGGACAGAAGGTGTGGCTGACTGCTAAGGACGTCCCTCTCAGAGCGTCCTCCTGGAAAAATGCCCCCTCAATTCATTGGTCCCTATACAGTGGATGGCCCCACAGCTGTCAAGCTCCGTTTAACTCCAGCCTTACAGATTCACCCTGTTTTTCATGTCTCCCAGGTGAAACCGGTACTGTCTAGCCTCCTTTGCCTGCCTTCTGACCCCCCGCCTCCCACCTTGCTCATCGACAGACACCCAGCCTTCACTGTCTGGCATATCCTGGATGTGTGGTGGCGGGGTAGAGGGCAGCAGTTTTTGGTGGACTGGGAGGGTTACAGGCCGGAGGAATGTTCTTGGGTACCTCGATCGTTGATACTTGACCCTGTGATGATCGCTGACTTTTTCAAGTAAGCCGCGGGGCGGATTCTGGTCGGCCGCCAGGAGGCATCCATTGAGGGGGGGCAGTTCCACCTCTGGGAGGAAGCACCATGCTCCTGCTCATTGCTGGCACCTGTGGGTAATTAAGCCGTGGATTTGTAAGGCCAGCGCGCTCAACCTCTCTTCGCTAGATTCTCAGCTAACCACAGTTGCTGCAGGCCAGCTCTGTGTTTTGTACACGTCTTAGCAAACTACCTTGTCTCACCTTGTATCTCTCTTTCATAGCTACACACCAGATTACCAGAAGCAAATCTCTGCCATAGAACCCCCATCCGGACGCTGGACCTCCCGACAGTCTCACAGTTTTACTCACTCCACGCACCTGCCTGCCTCCCTGCCTCAATGTCAGGAATTTCGGATTACTTACCACTCACCCAGACCACTCTCCCCTGCATGCTACTGATCCACCCGCGGCAAGTAAGCAGTGCAAAGGACTATTCAGAACAAATAGCTGCCAGTATTCCTCCGGAACCATCCAGTCTGACTCTCCCTTTGGCCCAAACCACAGAACTGCAGTTTCCACAGTTGAAAAATCACTGATTGTTTACATGGCTCAGGTCGCATAAGCGCCCCTTAGTTTTGGTGTTTGCGGTGGGGGGCGGTCTGCCTCCCCCCACCGCAGGGAAAAGGGTAACACCACCTGGGTCTGGGTGCAGTTCCCCCCTCCAGGGGCAAGGGTACCTAGACCCGGTTTGTAGAGTATGCTTGGGGAGTGTGATCGTGTGTACAGCGTCTCTTTATGTCTGTCTCCACGTTGGTTGAGTGTGGAGTAAGTGCATATGAGAGCATGAGGGTGGGAATGGATGTTTGTATCTGTGTGTGCCTGTATGTCTGTGTCTATATGTCAGGTTGGGTGTCAGGCGCCACCTCTCTGGGGACATCTTAGGCCCTCCAAGGTTTGGAGGCCTATCTCCACCCACCACCACTTCCCCTGCCAGTGGCGGACTCCCTCAGACATCGGTGCGTTGGTGGTTCTTTGTGTCCGGGGATGGGCGTCCGGGTACACACCGGCTCACTCCTTGGCGGCCGCTTATCGGGGGCTGGAGCCTGGGGCTCGCTCGGGCCACTTCGGAGGTGGGGTGCCCCCGGCCTCTCGGCCTGGGGCTCGGTCACTCAGGCACGGCTGGCTGCCGGCGGAGCTCACGGGCGCGTCACTGCAACTCCCCCTGGCTTCTGCTCCGCGGCTGCTGAGTGAGCCCTCATCTGGGACTCTCCTCAGCTCTTTCTGGGACAGTGGCGCGGCTGCCCCTCTGTTGGTCTTCCTTGGTCTCTTGTGTTCTGGGGGCCTCTGGAAGTCTGGAGTTTTGATCTCCTCCATACCTGCTTCATGCCCTGGAGGACGGGGCTGTGGCCCCCCCACACCCTCTAGCAGATCATTACATGAAGGAACCTTTTAAAAAAAACAAGCGCGTCCATGCTCACAGGTGTACACACGGGTGATCACACCCACAAACTACACCCTTTTTGGCTCCTACCTCAAAGCACACTGTTCTGTTGATCTTATGTGCTGCACAATAATGTTTAATATTTAGTATTTACTGTCATATTCCCATATATCATTGCGATGTTGTTTATTCTATTACTCTTGTTCTCTTCTGCTTGTTTTCTTTTTTCTTTCTCAGCAGGTGATCCAGGTGATTGATATATGCATTTTTTTTTTTCTTCTTCTTCTTCTTTTTTTCTCTGCTCATTCTGTTGGTTTTTGTCTTTTGCCCTTCTCCCCCGTCCCTCTTCTCAGCTGTTTCTCTTTCCCTCTTTCTTTCCCCCAGTCAAGTCTGTCCCGTATTCAGTAAGTGAAAATAAAATAAACAATAAAAGGTGAATCAAATGGACCATTACGGCAAGGCTGGGATGGTCAATTTGGTAAAGTAAATCCGTTGGGCATCTTTCTTTGCCTTTAGACAACAATTCTGATGCAAAAGAGCCAAACGGGACAGGCAAAAAAAAAAAAGAAAAATCACTGATTGTTTACATAGCTCAGGTCGCATAAGCGCCCCTTAGTTTTGGTGTTTGTTCTTAGCACAAGTTAAAGACAAGACTCAGTTTTCTAGTTTTGTTCGCTTACACTTTTTGTGAATCATAAACGTTGTCACTTAAACGTTCTCTGCGTCATGCATTTCAGTCCTTTTTCTTTTGAGTCAGCCTCGGCCGTGACAGGATGGAAGCCACTGACACGAAGACAAGAAAGCTCCTTACCATGCATGAAGGGTTTCACCCCAAGTCCAGCACCCTCGGACTGTATGGTAACTGGAAGGAGGAAGCAGAGGACTACTGAGTGTCATAACCACTATGTAGGATGAAACAATAAGATCCCCAAGTACAGTAGTTTAATCTACAAATAATACATTTTTGGAATTGGTCTTTATTTTTTAAAAGCCATATGTGTTTGGATTTTTTCTAAGCATTCAAACTGAACATTTTACTTCTTTGCGTCTTTAAATTAAAAGAAATTGGTACTTTTTGGGAGGTTGGTGGGGGTATATTATCATGGAGTTTCAGCCTTGTTCAGATTAAGTTTGAGAGTATTTTGACACCTGCCATGTTTGGTCTGTTTAAATCATACTTTGTTTTGTTTTACCCATTGTTGTGTTTGTTTTGGTCACCATCCATGTGCGATTATTGTTTTCACATCTGCACATAGACCTTCTGGAGGAGGTGGTCATGGCATGGTTCCAAATGATCTCCAGAGCAGTTCATTTATGGTGTGAGTGTAAGCCAACCCTGATCTAAACCAAGTAAAAGGTGTACAAACAGTTTGAGAGGGTGAGACAGGGCATGAGGAAGTGGTCTATATAGTCAAAGTCTGAGGAAGAAGAGAGAAATGAGAGAAATGATAGAGCAGGCAGCATGATTAGGTGTTTGTAGATGCTGAGTGAAGGGAAAGGAAAGGAGAGATAGAGATATACTGTTAAGTGCGACGTTGTCACCCATTTATGGTGATCATGTCAAATACTAAGCTTCTCTCTCTGTCACTCGGTCTGTGTGTGTGTGGTTCTTTGACTGACATGGAGGAAAACTAGAAAGCTTGTCTTTCCCTTTTACAATCACATGTTCACTCTTATCCCTCTTGTTATCTCCTTCCTGCTCAGTTCGTTCTTCTTTCTCATGCTCTTACTTCTCACTGCTCTGGTTGTTTACTCTCCTTTTTCTTTCTACTCATTGTTAATTATACCCGCCATCTTTGATTCTTGTCTTTCCTACATTCTCAACCAGCACTCCTGGTGCTGAAAATCACACATAAAATCAATGTGTGTTTTAGATTCAGTTTATATTGTTAGCCCTTGACATTGTTTCAGAAGCTAATGATATGTTTTCCCTGGTAAAAAGCCAGACTTAGTTTCCACAGTATTTGATTTTGTATTAGCTAAAAGTCAACTGAAAAACAAAATTTAGAGATAAACAAAAACCAACACCTCAATGATCCTAGGACCTTGAAAAGAAAGGCAACTGGACTTCAAGTTACTTGAAGATGTTTCACCTCTCATCCGAGAAGCTTCTTCTGTTCAATTTATTTACTTTATTTTATTTAGAAAGAGGGGCAATACATGATAATGAACATTTTAACAAATGTAAATATCCCAGATTATAGTCTTGGACTAATTTCCACCTGCAGACACTCTGGCAGGTTGGTGTTACACACAAGTTAGTAAAAACATACAGAGACACTATTTAGTCATGTGACAAGGACAAAAGCAGTGATCACATTGTACTAGAACAAACAATAACACGAAGCGTGGACACAGAGGACAATATAAATAACAATAACCAAATACTGGAGATTCCCAGATATTTAGTGGGAGCAGCAATGGGATTTGTCCCTTAAGACGGTCCTTGACATACTATTGATCATGTGCCTTATTACCTGAGCCAAGGTGTGAAAAAGGTTGTTGTCATTATCAGCAAAGCTTTCCGGTGAAGCCATTGTGAGACTTGCCTCTCTCTATCATGTGATCTATTGAGATCAACTGACACAAGCTGTGAGTGGGCGTTCAGGCGCCTGGGGAAAGATCTCAAAACTAGATTGTAGGTGGCAGACAGTGTCATAAACCGCCCCTTCTATTCAAGAATGATCGTTCACAGTAGACAGAAGTAGGCTTCTGTCACTCTTCTTTCATGCTATCTAAAATGAGAACAATGGTGTCCTCAAAAGAGTGACCTTGTGCACCTGAGTCTTGTCCCGTCGAGGTGGCTCTTCTACTACGTTGTTTAGTTTGTTTTTTGGAGTTTTGGGATAAACCAGTTTTGTCTCAGTGTGTAGCTAGGCTTGGAGTGCACTGGGATGTCATGCTTGGAGAATATTTGCCCGAGTTTCTCTGAAAAAACTTGCCCCATAAGGGATGACCAGTGTTGTTTCGTTTGCCATTCTGTTTCTCCTTAATTGGTGTCTCAGCTTCTTTACTGTGCATCTTTGCTAATTTGATGGAAGCCTAATTGGGATAAACATGCTTTAAGAGCTTTCTTTATGTGTTTGTTCCTTTTCCTTCCCTTCTGGATTAGAAGGAACATTTCTACCCAGTGTTGCAGATTCCTGATTACTCCAAGTTTGTGTACCAGAGGGTGGTTGGAAGCAATGAGATGGTATTGGTCTGTGTATGTGGGCTTCCAGTAAACTTCACTGTTGAGGTTTCCATTTTCCTCAATGTGCACAGCACAGTCCAGAAACGGCAAACTATTATCCTTTGTATTTTCCCTGGTGAACTTTGTTTCTATCCACTGAGTTGATGTGAACAGTGAAAGCTTATATTTCTTTGGTTTTGATTTGGCCCAGGTGTTATTAACATATCTGTACCAGTGAATAGGTTCTCTCTTTGAAAGAGCCAAGAGCTTTAGTTTCCACTTTCACAATGGGAAGCCCATGGCACATCTATGTTTTTGTCTGTAGAAACCCTCATTGGGTATAGGATTGGGTCTATAGGATTTTGGAGTTAGAGTTAGAGGTACATGGGAGGCCAAGCGGAATGCAACTCGGATAGTGGCTCAAACAAAACTTTGATGTGGGATGAGTTCGGTGGGGCCATGGAAAAAGACTTTTAACTGCTTCAAGGTGATTCCAGAAAACAATCAATTCAATTCAATTTTATTTATATAGCGCCAAATCACAACAAAAGTCGCCTCAAGGCGCTTCATAGATACAGAGAAAAACCCAACAATCATATGACCCCCTATGAGCAGCATTTTGGCGACAGTGGGAAGGAAAAACTCCCTTTTAACAGGAAGAAACCTCCAGCAGAACCAGGCTCAGGGAGGGGCGGGGCCATCTGCTGTGATTGGTTGGGGTGAGAGAAGGAAGACAGGATAAAGACATGCTGTGGAAGAGAGACAGAGGTTAATAACAGATATGATTCAATGCAGAGAGGTCTATTAACACATAGTGAGTGAGAAAGGTGACTGGAAAGGAAAAACTCAATGCATCATGGGAATCCCCGGCAGCCTACGTCTATTGCAGCATAACTAAGGGAGGATTCAGGGTCACCTGGTCCAGCCCTAACTATATGCTTTAGCAAAAAGGAAAGTTTGAAGCCTGATCTTGAAAGTAGAGATAGTGTCTGTCTCCTGAATCCAAACTGGAAGCTGGTTCCACAGAAGAGGGGCCTGAAAACTGAAGGCTCTGCCTCCCATTCTACTTTTAAATACTCTAGGAACAACAAGCTCCCTCGCACACTGCAATCTGGATTTGCCGCTTATCTGTATTCTAATTTTAATAACTGTACAGTACTCTGCTTTGGTAACTATTGTCCATGATGTAAATATGTAAAAATTGTGTTTCTGTTCTGTTTTATATGTGGGGGTTTTTTGTTTTTGTTTTTGGTTTTTTTTGTTGTTTTTTTGCTGCTGATACAGCCAAATTTCCCCTTGTGGGACAATTAAAGGATTATTCTATTCTATTCTATTCTATTCTATTCTAAGTAAGCCTGCAGTGTGAGAGCTAAGTACTCTATAAATAAAGATGAATATGCATGGCAAGCATGTACAAAGACATACATTATTCATTGTCTAATAAAACAATAACCATAACCTCAGAGCCAAAATAACAACGGAATAGCTTTGGGACCACTCTGTGAATGTCTTTGACAGGTCCAGCCAGAGCCAAGACTTTATCCCAATTAACCATCTCTGGAGAGCTTTGAAAATTCAGTTCAATTTTATTTATACAGCACCAAATCTCAACTGCAGTTGCCTCAAGGCACTTTATATTGTAAAGTAGACCCTGATGCTTAGCTCACCCGCCACCGCTCTCTCCAACCATGTCCACCACATCTCACAGGATGGGCGAGGTGGATGACCCACAGAACCACTGCAGAACCACTGCTGCTGCTTCTGTAACTGTCATCTGGAGACAGGGAACGAGGTTTTTGAGTCATTGCCTATACTGGAGCTAGTGGTCCTTGAGCAGATGATGAGGCTCCTGGTGACTGGAGTGGATTTGGTGTGTTGGAGAGGGCCGTGACCTTTCCAGAGGACCACTTAGCAGCATGGTGGCCTGGCACAGAGGAAGAAACATCCTGACCCCCACAATCTGGCATGGATGCCTCACACTAACACTCTCCGCACTGTTTTTCTCCTCAGATCTCAGTGGGAACAGGTGTTTCTCCTGACTCACGTGAATTTGTGCAAACATCAGCGCAGGAGAGCTGGAAGTGCACGCAGCCCGAACTCTTCTGCAGGGAGTGTCAGCTCATAGAGGTGGGATCCTTGTGGCCGGCCCAGACTGGAAGGACGTACAAAGTTCTGGTAAGGTGCCAGGGTGTGGTACACAATAGGCTATGGTGGACTCTACCAAACCCTGCTTCAGCCTGGGTTGTTGTTGGGTGGGAATTAGGTGTGTACATAGTGACTTTCACAAATATCCAGTGGTGTTAGGTCAAAATGTATAGAGTTGGGGCAGTGGTTAGCTCCTTTCTTGGTCACCCCTTATTTCTTGGGATGGATTGGGCTGAGTTTAATAAGCTGGTGGGGCAGCGCTTATGACTGGGAACGACTTGTGGTATCTGTGCTGAGGCTGTCCGACACTGCTACCAGGGAGGAGAAATCCACAGGGCATTTTCAGAAGACCCTGCCACTTCCTGTGATTAACTCCAAGGAATATTTTCCATTGGAGCAGTCCTTTGGTGACACTCTACACTCAACGTTGGTTTAAGAAATAAACATTAAGGGTCACATGGTGTGTGCTGAGGCAGAACAGTCCTTTGTGATAATTAGGCACAGGCTAGTATGACACACTGGAGAGAGAAACTGAGTCATTTGTGCTGAAAAGGCATCTCACAGGCAGCTTATTTTAACCTAACGGTCAGCCACATGAGGTCTGATATTATTTGTTGGTGGTACCCCTGTGCAGCAATTTTGCAGGAAGTCTGGCACATGCACTGTTTCAGATCATCTCCCGAGTTAGCATGCGTAAAAGAAATTGACCAGAACACCTTATTCAATACTTGCACATTAAAGGAGCTGCATGAATTACTGGTTCTTTAGGGAATTCAGACTAGCACCTCAGTACTAGTCTGAAAGGCATGGGAATGATTGGGGATGTGGGGATGAAAGAAGCTGTGATTGACAGCCAAGAAGTGGCAGTGTTCTGGTGACAGCCATAGTTAGAGCAACATTGCCATAAAGCCGAGGGCCACGTCTTTGAAGCTGGGAAGTGAAGTGTGCAAAGCAAAATAAAAAACCTGTGTAAAGTGAAACTGCTGTGTCAGACGGTGTATGTTGGACACACACAGTAGCTTTCGTGTTACAATGTTGTTTGACTGAGGAGACAGCTGCTTCTTTCTTGAGAGAGAAACAATGGAGTTTTATATCTGAGAGAAACCGCAAAAGGTAGCTGAAAAGTTCATATGAGTGTATTCTATTCATGGAAGGAGGATACAACATAGGACTACCTTTCCATTTAATCACTGGATTGTGGTGAAATGGAAATGGAAAGAGTTTATATTAATCTTTGCTCGTAGTGCCCCATAGAAAGCTTTCCAAACTTGCAAATAGAGCTCTGGGCCTTTCTCAGAAATTATATCTACTGAAAGTCTGTTACTGAGAAAGACATGTTGGACCAATACATGAGCTGTTTTAATGGCGGTTTGTAATTTAGGCAAAGCTACAGAATGCTCTGCCTTTAAAACCTGTTTAATGGTTAGTGTTGCCTTCATAGTTCTTTTCAGTGGGGGAAAGACGCTGGGGAAAAGAATCCACAGGGATGTGTGCTAGAGGTTTCAGTACAGACAGAAAAAAGTTTGGGCTCTTTTCAAAACTAAAACATAATATACATTTAGAATTATACAAAAAGGCCCTTTTCAGGGGAACACAAAATGAGTTAACAATTTAAAGCTGTTCTGCAGCAGTGGAGGTTTATCAAGTCTTGAAAGCTGCAGCTACTAATTCCTACAGGTGTTTCAACTTTTCTGGATTACTTCCCCCTCTGTCTGCATAAAAGCAGTGTTGGAACACACGGTGGTGCCATACCCTAGTAAGCATCAGTTGAACAGTATCGTACTGCAGAAAGTAGTGTGTTGGTACACAAATGGTGAGAAAAGGAAAACAATGGAAGAGAGACAGACCATAACACTTATAAATGTCGGTCTGTGCTACAGAGAAACTGCAAACAAAGTCAAGGTGTCAGTGAGTCCAGTTTCCTTCACCATCCAAAGGCTCAGAAACAAACTGTGACAGGAAGAGGTCTGCAGACCCAAAGACACGAGTGAACCAGAGGACAAGTTTCTGAGAGTTAGCAGCTTGTGTGATGGTGGCTCACAGGACATCAGCTTCAAGCAGCTTAATAGTCTCAGTTTCAGCTGTGAAGAGAAAACTTCAAGCTGCAGGTTTGACAGGATGAGTTTTTTTTTTACCTCCAACTGGTTATTTGTACTATGCGTTCATTTCAGAGTGCAATGAGACATTAAACTGCATTATTTTCAATAAAAACTTGAAAAATTGAGGTGTTCTAAAACTTTTGACAGCTGCAGCATAGCTGCCACCTTCTCCTCTTTAGACTGAACTGCTGTTCTGTCTAATTATTTATTTTTTATTTAATCCTGGTGATTTACAATCCAACCAAAGAGCAGTATCACATCAGATCACAGGATCTGTAATTTAATAACAGTGCCAAGCACTTAACTCAATTTCCCTCTGGGAAAAGTTTCTCCGAGAACAGTTTGATGAGAAATAATGAGGTGGTACAATATCACAAGATCTCATTCCACCCTGGTTTAAAAATGCAGAAAATGAGTAAAAGTAATACAGGGACCAAATAAGAGGAGTTAGACATGGGTAGATTCATCATCAGAAGTCACAATACATTTTATTTAATTAGTGTAACAGTTACCATGACCGGGATGTCAACCACCTGAGGTTCCTGTGCTTCAGGCAGCGATGCACCAGTTGATATTTCCACAGTGCTGGTTGTTGTTGTAGTACTACAGTTGGCATAGACTGATAGACCAAAATGTTATGATCCTAAGAGCGGGATGTTGCGCGGATCCTCCATCCTCTTGGAGGGCTTCCATTGGTCAAATACAGAGAGTGCATCTGTTTAATGTGGTGAAAGAATGAGTTAAAAACTCAAAAATCCTGTTTACAGCCATTGTTGGGTTCATTTTTGAGAGACCGAAGACAAATATGTTCAAAGTGTATTTTCTTAAATTTATTACGCAATTCAAGGTTCAAGTTAAAAACAGCTGCCGTGTCTCTTTGCTCACTCAGGAGAGCCCAAAAGAACAAAGAGCACCACACCCAGACAGTATACACTTTTAGTGCGGTCACCGAAACAGAACGTTGACATGATTGGTCGAAAGAGTTGACGGTGGCATCAGGTCTGATATTGGTTCACGTTTCTTCTTCTGCAGTTTTCTGGACATCTTATATAGAGATGACCTTTTCGCAGGCACTCCCATTACCATGGCAACCACCACTTGCTCTCTGGCCAGGCCTGTAGAGTTAAAGAAGAGGGAAGGCGTGTAAGACCATTTCCTAACATCGAAATTTATGGCCCTGTTTTGGTGTAGGAGAGTCAGCCTTAAAGTTAATTACTTAATTCTGAGAAAAATACTATTGTACAATGGTGGTATTAAGATAAAGTCGCATTTTGTGTGGGCTACTAGTTAGCAAGCTAGCTAACATTATCACTTTAGCTAAATGGTCTTACTCCAGCTGTGAGATTTTACCCCCAGGTTCTGTGGGTTAGGTGTTGTGAGCAGAGGCTTCAGGAACCAAGCCAAAGGACTTTTGTCAAAACATGGATGAGTTTGATAATGCCGTACCGTCTGTGTTGCAAGGTAAGTCGCATTTTTCAGTTTTATGCTGGGTCATTAGCTAAGCAGCGTTAGCATCTGTTAGCATTGTTTCTGAAACTTCCACAGATCCTTATTCCCTCAGCTGCTGTTTACGACAGGGCTGCAGCTATGAATTATTGTACTAATCCATTCATCTGTCAATTACTGTAGTAATCCATTAATCTCTCGATTATTGTAGTAATCCATTCATCTATCAATTATTCCATCGATTAATTGAGTAATCCGATAAAAAATACTTTTATCTTATTAATTAGCAATAATAAATATTCAAAAGAGGAAAAAGAAACTTCTTTCAAATGAACTGCTCACTGGTTTTCATTTTAGAAATCGCTATGGTTTTTGTGTGTTCTGTGTGTTAAGGTGCGCACGTGAATGAGTAAATGTGTGTCTGTAAGCCTTTAAAAGAGAATGTGATAGTTACAATGAAGATAAGCGAGCATATCAACATTTGGTGGTTTGATGCTGCTGAAAAAAAAGATGTTAGGATGGTGTAGACCAGGGGTGGGCAACCTTTCTGATGACGAGTGCCATTTAAAATTTCCTCAGAAGTCAGTGTGCCATATGATTGCATTAGCAATAAATGTAATAACTCTCTATATGAACAGTTCCACACTATATAGAACCACTTTATAGAATTATATTTGTTTGCAGATGTTGGCAGCTGTCAGCGAATAGTTATCAGCTATTTTGAAAGAAAAAAAATACTTTTTATCCATAACAACAAATGAACTGTACAACAGAAAATACAAATGCTATCTATGGTCTCCTCACAACAATGATAAGAAAAATAAACTGGGCCAATATGGCATGTTTGTTAATACAGAGACACACATGTTAATGTGATCTCTGGGCTCCCACTCAGACACACAGGTCTCCCAGTGTCCAGCATTCAGAGGCTACCTGAGGACTCATGTGAGAGAAAACCTGCTCACACAGACATGTAGAGCCAAACACTGTCAATAAGGCCTCTGCAATGTTCTGAAGACAGTTAAACTTGTCAGGTAGTGATGTCCAGCAGGTGAACATGCAGCTCCATGAACACGCACAGCTGTGGATTCCAGCTGCTTCGATGTTATATGTATGATTTCTATACATTTTACGTCAGATAAAAACTTTGGTTGTAAGATTCAGATAATTATTTAATAACAGCCAAACATTTTAAATCAGAATAAGAAAGTATTTCTTTGTGCCCCCCTCTCCCTGTTAATGCCCTACCTGGGCCCCTGGCAACACTTTGCTAGACCCGCCCCTGCACAGTTACCAGCTTTCAGCTGCTTAGAAAAGGATCCTGGTGTTATTTGTCTCTCAGAAACAGCTCATAACTTCAACTCATCCATGTGACCTAAAAGGTAAACCTGTTTCTCCATCACAGCTCTGATGGTTCAGTAAGGACATCTCCTGGTTTCATCTTCATGTTTCCCTCTCACCACATATCCAAACCGACATCATGACCAGCAGCTTTTACAGCTGTGGCTCCAGCAAACATCAGCTGATACTAGAAATTAATATTAAATAAATTCTAACAACAGCTGATCAAGCTTAAACGTGCTGCTGCTGTTTAGCGCGACATCCGCTGGTTTCCTCTTTCTGGCGCAAAGTGGGCGATAAACAAACAAGAGAGAAAAACCGATCAGCTGATCATTGATCAGTTTCATGATTGAAGTAGAAACAGGAGAGGCAGAGGGGGAGAGAGAGAAGAGGAAGAGGCAGCTGTGCAGCAAACACAGAATAAATCCAGCTTTGTGTCTTTTCCATTGTAGCTGAAGTCCGGAACAAACTGTTCCTTTTCACCTCAACACGAAACGTGTAATATTTTCTCTCAATACGGGACGATTCCGTCTTTTTACAGGACGGTTGGAAACTCTACTAACTAACCTTGTGAATTAAATAAAGTTCACCATCAGTAACATCATAGCACCATCCAGCTGTATAGAAACTCCGTCATGCTAGCTAGCACGCAGTACGAGTTATTGTAACTGACTGTAAAAAGTCAGCACAACAAAAATAAACTCCACCTAAACTTGGTTTATATCTGACCCAGATAGACTGCAGGTCATAACTTCTTACCTGAAGTTCAGTTCACCTGACACTCGGACTGGCGGCCACCTCGGGTCTCTCCTCTTGCCTCCCCTTTCTCTCATCCACCTGCTGGCCTCCACCACTTGCTAATGTTACTGAATCTGAAACATGTCGAGGAGCGTGTCAGGCTACATTTCACTGTGTGTTATACTTGTATAACTATGCATGTGACAAATAAAGAACCTTGAACTTGAACTTGAATCTGAGGAAGCTCCACCATAGCCACCAACAAACAACTGAGTTATTTTTACATACCGACCAGCATCTGGCCAATCCACCACCTTTCATTGTTTATACCGTTACAAAGAGAAAATAGCCAGTCCAGCTATGGTCGTGCCATCAGTTAACCCTTCGCGTACCAACTGTGGCACGCGTGCCTAGGGTTGCCGACCCCTGGTGTAGACGTTAACTATATTAACAATAATTCACTGTCCAACCTTAAATCCTCTCAGGTCTGTGGCTCAGAGTTTTACTGGCCCATATACATTTTTATTGGCTTGTGAAAAAAGTTGTAATTTTTATATTTTTAAATGTCAATGTAATTTAATTGAGACCCCAGGCCCCCCTTTAGACTCACCCCTGTTCACTTATAAAATAGGATGACTGCTGTCAGCCATTACTAAGCTGTATAAGTTAAACATAGCATCAGACGAAGTTAACAGTTCATCTGCATATTTTAATGCAAGTTCTGGAGACTTGCTGCAGACTTTTTGCTGGTAAAACAAACAGCAGAGTATGGAGCAACTACAAAGTTTGTTGATCAGGTGCTTTGATGAAGGACTGCCGCTAGCTTTTCCCAGTAATTATTTTAATAGTGATTAAAGGAAAGCGCTGCTGTTTTGAATGCTAGAAACACATTTTCTTTCACTTTACCTGCACTCACCATCTCAGTAAGGGCTCTGTCTCTTCCTCTTCAGCCCCTTTTCCATTAGTACCTACTTGGATCGACTCGGCATGGTTTGCCACGGCTTTCAGGGTTTTCTATTAGGTCACAGGGGCGGAGCGTGGGGCTGGCTTACTGGGCTTAAGCCCGGGTTGTTTTGTCAGAAGCCCGGGGTCTTTTGGAGTGTAATTTTTTCATAGTTAGATGCCTGGCTGACAACTGTATAAAACAAAAAGTACACACAATATTCGAAGCACATCGTGCACACTGTGGGAATTTACGACTGTGCGTGAATCCCCCCCTGATATTGGTATGATCCGAGCTCAGGCACTAAGCGACTGAGCGAGGGGGCGGGGCAGCTGCTGCCCGTGAGTGCGCTGTTGGAGAAACGGAGCCAGCCATACTAAGGAGAGCTTAAGTTTGACCAGGTACCAAAGCAAATCATTCGTACAGTACAAATAATGTAAATATGACGGTGCATCACGAAAGATTGATATCAAACTGATCACTTGACCCATATTACGTTACTTGCTCTTCAAGTGAATCAACAAATGGCGAAATGAAAAGCTGAACAACAACAATGCTGTTTCTTTAAAGAGTCTCAGCTTACATGTGTTTATTTCATATTTTCAGTTCTTACCCTCCCCGACTAAATCGGTTTCAGTTATGTACTGAAATATAAGAATGGACATTAGAGGCTTCTTTCAAAGAAAAAACTCAGGTAAATGTTATTTTATATATTATGCTTTGTATGTTGTTCAGTATATTTCTATGCAAAACAAGAGGAACTTCAGTACACAGCAGGATATTCACATCTGTAACCAGATATTTACACTTTAGAGATAAAACATAAAAATTTTTACTGTACCACATCAATTTAGAGTAAACTTTTGTTTTAGAAAAATATTGAAATATATTTTGAATTAGTTAAATGTCAGAATAAAGAGAGACAGAGCTTCTATTTTTTATCACTTTCATCAAATGTAGGAGCACATATACACTAAGTTTATTGTTAATTAATAAGAAACTCCAGACGATTCCATTCTGAGCTGAAGAAGCTTCTGATAGGTTAGTAGAGTCCATGTGAGTAAATTGGTGGCACAGCTGTGGATGCATATAAGGCAAAACACAGAGCCTGTTTCTGTGACATGGGAACATCAAGAGATGTCAACCAAAACACCAGGAAAAGAACTGTGGAGCTCCATAAATGTGGCTCAAGTTTGAATACAATTTGGTGCCATTTGCAATTAAGAAATACAGACAGTTTCTCTCTTTACTCTTAAAGTTAACAAATATGTTTTTTATATTTATCAATCTAAAAAAATAAACATTTAGTCTGATTTGATGTTACAATTAAAAAAGTGTTTGTGTTTTTATCTGAAGAGTTTGTAAATATTTGGTTTCAACTGTATATTTGATGATTGTCAGCACAAAGAGGGAGAGAGAGGAACAGAGAGGGAGAGAGAGAGATGAGGACAGAACAGAGATGAACAAGAGCAGGTGAGACACACATGTTAGTCAAATAGTTGTTTACCAAAAGTATCACCGTATCATAGGTACTCATGTATCTCGTACCTAGTGTTTCTTTTTAGGTTTGTTATTTTTCAAATTCTATATTTATTAAGTTTTGCAGCTTGTTTGCACAACAAGGCTAAATAATTATATAAACTTTTCTCAATCTAAATAGTGGACTTTGGTAGAATTAAAAAAATAAGTGTAGTGCAGGTCTATGATGATTTTTAGTGCTACTATCATCTAGTTCTGATTCTGGTTCTGTCTTGGTTAAGTCCTCAGTAGTCCTGATTTTGAACTGTTGTAGTCCTGTTTTAATTCTGGATCAGTTCTGGGTCTGGTTGAATTGGGGTTTAGTCCTCGTGTCTTGATACAGCCCTGACTTTGTTCTGCCTTGCTGCTTAATTAAAAAACTAGTTTAAGGTGTCCTGCACATGTGATATATATTTTTCCCTATATGAAGTCATTCTTTTTTGAACAAAACTCAAAACAGAGCCAATTAATCTTTCAGTCATTTCTACCCCCCCCCCCCCCCCCCCCCAAAAAAAAAAAAAAAATACCACATGCATACTACCCTTTAGGGCTAAGCCCCGGGTGTTTCAAATGTCTGGCTCCGCCTCTGTTAGGTCATACTATTATTCTACTCTGGCGCAGTTCCAAGCAGGTATTAAAATGCGAAGTCATCAGACTGCATGCCACCAGTTGGGTACCAGTGCACTGTAACACAGTGCCGCCAGAAACAAAAAAAAGAGCAATTAGTGGGGCCATCAGGGACCACAACGGCTGAAGTGGGGCAAATCGAATAGATTGGAAGTGGTATAGTCAAATGGACACAATTTACGGGCACCGACTGGCGAGCATCAGGAGGCAGAGTGGCCTCGACTCGGACATGGCATTTTTAGAAACTATGGTGAAGGACGGTGAGTGCTTCGTGTGTTCAAACATAATAGTACTTGTCGTGTGTTGAGTTCACTTTGAACAAGCCTGGACATTTTTTAATAACGCCATTGTCTACTTGCTGCAATAAAAACTCCATGCTCTGCATGTTGTTTTGCACTAGCTGTGCATTAACTTCCTCTTCTGAGGGGTCATTGTAAAGCCATATGAGCAACATCTGATGAACACTACTAGGTGTTCATACGGGTTCATTTTTTCGTTTATGTTGTAATGTCATGTCGTGTGTGTCCTTATGCTATGCATGTCTTATGTTTCAGAAATGCTTTCTACATGTGAGGGTTTTTCGTCCACCACCATTAGTCTTGACCTCCCTTGTCTGTGATTCAGTTCTGGTTGACGGCGTCGACAGCTACACCTTTTGGCATGACACAGAAACGGCTCATCGCTGGTAGGACACGATGATAGGTTTCATACTATAGAGAAAGAAGTCCAAATCTGACCTCACAAGTGTTCCCATGGAGATGCAGGCAGATGGAGATGTGTTAAACCAAGATCAGTGGGAACACCACATCCAGCTGCCGCTCAATGAGGCACGGGAGCAGGAAGTTGCCCTGCGAAGGGAGGAAATGGCACAGGCCACAGTCTTCAACCAGGCATTCCTCAGTGTGCTTTGAAGCCTCACACGAGCAATGGATGGCCACTCAAGTTTCACCTCACCCCTTAACTTTCCACATTGGAGATTAAAAAAACAAATTTATACTTTATATAGGTTTGTACTCTGTTCCAGGAGAGTCTTACCAAAAACTTAGCTGTTGCAAATAATAATAATCACTAATTTGTACATATTTTCAAATGTTGCTGCATTTAATAAAGTATTTCAAGCCTATAATGTGTGTGCATCACGGTTTGTTGTATTTAAGCAGTCATTACTAAATGACATTTTTCACCAAACTTTTGTTGCCCAGTAATAAAAGCTGTGTCTTTGTCGTGTGATGTCACCACACAAAAATGTGGTGTGTCCATAATTCTGTAAAGTGATTTACACTACAGGAGATTTATCCCACGGCCGGACAACTGTTAGCATTTCAGTGATGTGAAAAATGTAACAGCCCACATGAAAACACAGAATAACTGCAAAAGTAAACAAACTTTATCATTTCTATTTCATTTGGCATCTAACAGCAGTATTCCTATAAGCACATGACAAGGGGTGAGAATAATATCATTAACTGGAGCACAAGAAGTGAAGCAGAGCGTCTCGTACATGCACGTTTAGCTCCTCCTCTGTACCACCCTGTCCTACAGCTACCACAGGCTCTTGTCCTGCAGTGGCAGGTACATCCCATTGTCATCATCTTCATTCATTGTCTTTGAAAAGCAAGAGGAGATGAACAGATCCAGTAAATGCACTTTTATCTGGTATCGTTTGGTATCGTAATCTGTCTTAATCTATTTCTATTTCAATGTTGTGTTCTGTGTTTTATTTATTTATTATATGGGGGAAAAGTTCTGTCATCCTTGTGCTGAGAGGTCTGTGGTCATCCACCTGTTTTGTTCTAGTAAACCCAGCTTTCAGGAACACCTTTAGAGCTGTTCAGTTTTAGCACCACTGAGAGTCAATAAGTCTGGTCTCAAGTCACTTTATATTGTAAGGTAAAGACCCTACAGTGTTAATTTATGACAAATGTTCACTCGGATTCATCAATGAAGTAAAACTGACTGTATGCATATACAGGATATTTGGATATTAAAGGATATTGTATCATGGGTGAACAGACCAGAATGAAAGCCACATCTTAAGCATTTGACTGAGGCACAACAATCAAAAGGCAATGTTTGCAGCTTAAATGTACTCTGGATAATCTTAAATGTGCAAATATTGTTACAGTTTTGTGTTTTTCAGGTGTCCTGTTTGAAGAAAACACTTTAAAGTCACTTTAATACATGCATATTTAAAGAAAAAAGAAAAATGCTCCACCGCCATGTATTAGCTGTTAAGTAATTTTATGATGAGGATGGATGCTGTCATTGTTTTTCAGTATAGTTTTGAAAATTAAAGGATATTTAACATTAAATGTACCAATGTTGTTGTTTACTAAACACGGATTAATTTAAGTTTAAATTTAAAAACCTTTGAACAAATGGTGTACGAGGTTTTCTGTTTGTCTATGCATTTTCTTTTTTGCACTGTACAACACTTTCAGTAAGACAACAACTGTAAATCTACCCCCTGTCTAATCCATTACTGTAAAGTTAAATGCTATTAAGAAATGATCAGAAAAAAGAGGGTTTTCAAGAATTACTGTTCTGCTCCATTTTATGCCATTCGTCAGAACAAGATCTAGAGTGTGATTAAAGTGGTGCGTGGGTTCTTTGATTATTTGTCTTGTCATATTTAGACAGTTGAGTCTAATAATAGATTAAATGCTGTGCTTCGAGGATTCTGACAGTTAGTGTAACTCAGGGGGGTTGATTCATTTAAAATAACATAATCATCCTGTTGTAACCAAGTTTTTGAATAGCACGGTAAATTTTTTTGTTGATCAGTTATTATTCATGGATTTACAGGGTCTTAGAAGAGAGAGACCTGATGTTTAATAATCCACATTTCATTGTGTTCCTCTTTGGTGCAGATGTGGATGCTGTATTGTTCTTTCTTTGTGATTTTTTTATTGGTAATGTTTCAGTTGGGGTTTTTTTTGCAGATTTTTGGTGTGTTTTGTGGTGGTTTAGAAGCAGACACAGTCCCCAATTGGATGGGTGTTGGGAACAAAAAACATGCTGTGGAAGAGAGCCAGAGAATAATAATAAGTAATGATTCAATGCAGAGAGGTGTATAAACATATGGTGAGTGAGAAAAGTGACTAAGGAAGTAGTACTCAGTGTATCGTGGCAATCCCCAGCAGCCTACACCTATCGCAGCCTAACTAAGAGAGGATTCAGGGTCACCAGCCCTAACTATATGCTTTAGCAAAAGGTTTTAAGCCTAATCTTAAAAGTAGAGAAAGAACATCACAGCGCAGAGTTACAAAGAGAGTTACAAGTCTTTGGAATGGGTTGATTCTGTGTTCTGACTTCACTGACCTTTATTAAGTAATTCTTTTTCCTTCCCACTGTCACCAAAATGCTTGCTCATGGAGGATCATATGATTGCTGGGGTTTTCTTTGTATTATTGTAGGGTCTTTATCTTGCAATATAAAGCGCTTTGAGGCAACTGTTCTTGTGATTTGACACTATATACATAATTGAACCTCCTTAATTGAACTGACACATTTTCAATTCAATGTATTTCTTCCACAGCCTGACAATATTCTCGGTTCAAGTCAGTCCGACCCACATTATACACTGCGGCAGTAGAGAATTGCTTTCTCCTCCTGAGTTACCTGACGGTTTGCCAAAATTGCTTTGAGGTAGTCCAAAAGGCTTTCCATGGCCTTACTGAAATCCCTAACCCCCTAACCCTAAACCTGAGTTTTTGCTTGAGCAACTATCCAAGCCACATTCTGCTTGGCCTCCATTACCTGTCTCCGAAGTCCCACAGGGTTAACCAAGCCCGATAGGATTCCTTCTTCAGCCTGATTGCTCTGTTCACCTCAAGTGTCCAACGTCTGGTTCAGGGGTTACCACCAAGACAGGCAGCTCATTGCAGCAGCTCATTGCAGCAGTTTCCACAATGGAGGTGCTGAATATGCTCCATTCGGATTTAATGTCCCCAGTCTCCCTCAGAATGCTGTCAAAGTTCTGGCAAAGGTTGGAGGCCTCTGTTAGGCATTCCCAGAGTGTCCTCACAATACATTTAGGTGTGCCAGGTTTATCCAGCATTCTCCCTCACCACCTGATCCAACTCACCACCAGGTGGTGATCAGTTGATAGCTCATCCCTCTCTTCACCCGAGTGTCCAGAACAAATTGCTGCAGATCCGATGATACGATTACAAAATCAGTAATCAACCTGCAGCCTAGAGTGTCCTGGTGCACTTGTAAATAACCTTATGTTCAAACATGTTGTCTGTTATGGACCAACAGTGGTTTTCACAGTAACAGAACACCCCACAGATCAGGCAGGCCATTCTTCCTAATCTCACCCCTCCAAGTATCACTTTCATTACCCACATGAGCATTGAAGTCTCCCAGAAGGGTGACAGAGTCTCCAAGGGGAACACCCTCGAGCACCCCACCTAGGGACTCGAAGAGGGCTGTGCACTATGAAAGTTCATTAAACACATAATTATAGATGACAGTCATGGTCAGGCACAGGGAACAAATCCTCTTGTCCACTGGGAAAAACTTTAAAATACAGGAAGTGACCAAGGAGAAACTAAGATACCTACCCCAGCCCACCACCTCACACCGAGGGCCACACCAGACTGGGCCAGAGACCAGCCCCTTTACAGGAGACTGGTTCCAGAGCTCAGGCCATGCGCTGAGGTGAACCCAGATATATCTAATCAATACTGCTCAACCTCACACACTATGCTAAGGCTTCTTCCCCATCACAGATGTGACATTCTGTGTCTCAATTGCAAGCCATGATAGCTAGGCATTGGTCCACAAGGGTCTCTGGCCCTGGCCGCCGCCTGGCACACACTGCAGCCGACGCTATGGGGACTCCTGTGGGTGGTAAGGCCTACAGGAGGGTGGGTCCATGTCTCTTCTTCGTGATGATCTGGCCAGTCCCCATGGACGAAGGCCTAGCCACCAGGTGCTCTCCCTCTGGTATCTTCCCCAGGACTTGAGACACATTTTGTAGACCATCAGCTGGGACTGAACTAGCTAATATTAATTTGCACTAAGTGGCAGGATTGCTTTCTAAATGCTGATAGATTTCAACTTGTGTCTTGACTCTCTGTGCCTCTTGGACCTCTCTACTTCATTTGTTCAATACGTTTTACCTGTGTCATATCTCATGATTACAAATAACTTAATCTTTTGACATCTATGGTACGATTTCTTTGTATGTGTGTATAGGATTGGTCGTTACTGACATCTGGTGAGACTTTCATGTCAATAGCACCTTTACAAATATTACTTAGAAAATAAGTAATATGATCAATATTTATTTTCACCTGTTGCATACAAAGAAGGGTTAGTTATGGTTTAAACAATGTTTAACACATTATGAATTTTTCAATAATTTAGATATTTTTTGTGTATTTTAAGACATATTGTACATGCATTTATGTACAAGAAGGTTCAATTTGATGGGACCCCCAAAATTTTAAATGAATGTTAAATGTTTTAGGGGTCTCATTTTAATCCAAACTGCCATGTGGCGCTGAAAAAGGTGTCTAGTGTCCAGTCTCATTTGAAGAGTACAGTAAAATAGAGAGGGAGTGTGTGATGATTTTTTTTTTCATTCCATCTTTTCTCAAAAAGCTTTTCAGCACATCAAAAAACCCACATTTGTTTTAACAGGAAACATTTCTCCTCACACATTCACATGCATAAAACTCATGTACTGTGCCACATCCACATGCAGAGAACACATCTACTGTTGCACACACCCACACGTTAAATGGCCATTACTGAAACAGAACATTGTGCCATTTAAGCTGTCAAGACGTCACTCAGATGTAGCCACTCTATTATTCCTACCCTTCATGTAGGAATAATGTAAAAGTTCCGTATTTTTTTCCAAAGACCTCCCTTTGTGTGGATTTTTAAATTTACTTTAAGGCTGTTCATTTGTTGAATTAAATAGATTTGTAGTCTCTTTCTATGTACAGATCTAACTAACATTCACTCACAGCACTGAAAAAGGTTAGAGCAAGTTGTAGGTTTAATATCTTGACCAAAGATATTTAGCCTGCAGACCGGAGCAGAGGGGGATCAAACCACCATCCAGTGGATGATGAGAGTCAAACCTTAAATACTGATCCATATGCGTAGGTTTACGGTACACATCAGCTTTTAAATGTCCCCCATTACTGATGGAAATCTCATAGTCTAAGAAGGCTAACCTGCCACTTTTCACATCCTCCCTTGTGAATTTGATGTGTCGGTCCACCAAGTTAATGTGATCTGTGAATCGTGGTAGGTCCTGAGATTAAATTTTCACGCAGGTGTCATACACATACCTGAACCAATGACTTGGTGGTGTTCCAGGATAGGATAACAAAGCCCTCTTTTCCACTTCTTCCATGTACAAATTGGCCACAATGGGTGAAACTGGGGAACCCATGGCTCTCCCATGTTTCTCCCTGTAGGACTGACCCTTGTATGTGAAATAGGTGGAATTAAGACACAGTTCAAACACACTTGGTCGGTGCTGATAGTGGTCTTGTTGCTGAGGTTGGGGTCATCTGGAATACCTTTTTATTCACTGCAAACCGTTTTATTCTCCGCGGGAGTTTGCTTCATTCATCCTGGCCGCTGTTTACATCCCGCCAGACGCGGATGCGCAGGCAGCTCAGGGCGCACTCGCGGAGCAGATACTGCACACGGAGCGGACATTCCCGGACTCTCTCATCATTGCTCTTGGGGACTTTAACAAAGCCAATCTGAGCCATGAGCTTCCCAAATACAAGCAGTATATTAAATGCCCGACCAGAGAGGAGAGGACATTAGACCACTGCTACAGCACGATCAGCGGGGCCTATCGCGCGGTGCCGCGTGCTTCACTCGGACTCTCTGACCACGCCATGATCCACCTAATCCCCGCGTACAGACAGAGGCTGAAGCTCTCCAAACCTGTCGTGAGGACAAAAAAACTGTGGAGCAACGAGGCTGTGGAGGAGCTTCGCACGTGTTTGGAGACCACAGACTGGGACACAATGAAGGCTGCTTCTAACAGCTTGGACGAGTTTACGGACACTGTCACCTCCTATATCCACTTCTGTGAGGACAGCATTGTGCCATCACGCACCAGGGTGAGTTATAACAATGACAAACCCTGGTTTACTCCTAAACTCAAAAAGCTGTGGCTGGAAAAGAGAAAGGCGTTCAGAAGCGGAGACAGGGACTGCTACAGAGAGGCCAAGTACAGGTTCACTAAAGAAGTGGACGTTGCTAAACATCAGCACTCTGAGAAGATGCAGCAGCAGATCTCAGAGAATGACTCGGCCTCGGTGTGGAAAGGTTTTAGGAATATCACCAACTACAAGCCTAAAACCCCCCACTCCACTGACGACTTGCTCTTGGCCAACACCCTAAACGACTTCTACTGCCGTTTTGACGAGCCATCAGGCAGCCTTCACACCTCCAACGGCCCCAACAATAGAGGCACTTTGGACACTCATTCCCTCACCTCTCCCCCCTCCATAGAGCCATCACCACCTTCAATCACTTCACCTGCAACACCCCCCTCCTCACCCCACACAAAAGAGGATTTCACACCACCTCCTCCCACCACAACTCTTCATATTCATGAAGCAGATGTGAGGAAGCAGTTTAGGAGTCTGAATGCTCGAAAAGCTCCCGGCCCAGACGGCGTGTCTCCTGCCACCCTCAGACACTGTGCAAACGAGCTGGCCCCAGTGTTTTCTGGCATTTTCAACTCTTCACTGCAGGCATGTCATGTGCCTGCCTGCTTCAAGTCCTCTACCATAATCCCTGTCCCCAAGAAACCTAGGATCCATCCATCCATCCATCCATCCATCTTCATCCGCTTATCCGAGGTCGGGTCGCGGGGGTAGCAGCCTAAGCAAAGAGGTCCAGACCTCCCTCTCCCCAGCCACCTCCTCCAGCTTGTCCGGGGGAATACCAAGGCGTTCCCAGGCCAGCCGAGAGATATAATCTCTCCAGCGTGTCCTGGGTCTGCCCCGGGGCCTCCTCCCGGTGGGACATGCCTGGAACACCTCGCCCAGGAGGCGCCCAGGGGGCATCCTGAAACCTAGGATCACTGGACTAAATGACTACAGACCCGTGGCTCTGACATCTGTGGTCATGAAGTCATTTGAGCGCCTAGTTCTCTCCCATCTCAAGACCCTCACGGCCCCCCTCCTGGATCCCCTACAGTTTGCATATAGAGCCAACAGGTCTGTAGACGACGCCATCAACATGGCCCTACACTTCATCCTTCAGCATCTGGACTCCCCAGGAACCTACGCCAGGATCCTGTTTGTGGACTTCAGCTCTGCCTTCAACACCATCCTTCCAGACCATCTCCGAGGCAAGCTTTCCCAGATGAATGTGCCTGATCCCATCTGCCGGTGGATCACTGACTTCCTGACGGACAGGAAGCAGCATGTGAGGCTGGGAAAGAATGTCTCGGACTCCCGGACCATCAGCACCGGCTCCCCTCAGGGCTGTGTTCTTTCTCCTCTGCTCTTCTCCCTGTACACCAACTGCTGCACCTCCACCCACCAGTCTGTCAAGCTAATCAAGTTTGCAGATGACACCACCGTTATTGGGCTCATCTCGGACGGGGATGAGTCTGCCTACAGGAGGGAGGTTGAACGCCTGGTGTCCTGGTGCAGCCACAACAACCTGGTGCTGAATGCCCAGAAGACAGTGGAGATTATTGTGGACTTTAGGAAGCACACAGCCCCACTCCCCCCCATCATCCTGACTGACACCCCCATCACCTCTGTGGACTCATTCCGCTTCCTGGGTACCACCATCACCCAGGACCTGAAGTGGGAGCCCACCATCACCTCCGTCATCAAGAAAGCCCAGCAGAGGATGTACTTCCTGAGGCAGCTGAAGAAATTCAACCTGCCAACACGGACGATGATGCAGTTCTACACTGCTATCATCGAGTCCATCCTCACCTCCTCCATCACCGTGTGGTACGCTGGAGCCACTATCAGGGACAAACAGAGACTGCAGCGTGTTGTGCGCTCTGCTGAGAAGGTGATTGGCTGCAGACTCCCATCCCTGCAGGACCTGTACACCTCCAGGACATTGCGGCGTGCAGCTCGGATCTCAGCTGACCCTTCTCACCCTGGATACAGTCTGTTTGACCTGCTCCCCTCAGGCAGGAGGCTCCGGTCCATTCGCACCAGAACCTCTCGCCATAAGAACAGTTTCTTCCCCTCTGCTGTTGGACACATGAACAATAACCATATGACTGTCCCCGCCACTATCACATGACCCTACGCTGTGTCACTGCATCATTCCATGTTTGGCACTGATCACCACCTGCACTAATGTATATATCTTTCTACGTAGCACTCTTAATTCTTATTCTCATGTATATATCTCATGTATATCTCATGCACATATCTTTCTACGTAGCACTTTTAATTCTTATTCTTATTTTTATATCTTATGACACTATGTTTGCACTGAAGCACCGCAGCAATTTCCTAATGTTGTAAACCTGCTCAACATTTGGCAATAAACCCCTTTCTGATTCTGATTCTGATTCTGATCCTGTAATCTCTTACGAACTACCTCCAACACTTCAGTGACTGGAACATGAGTGAAGACAGATGTAACATCGTACAAGACCATGGTTTCATCTGCCTCCATAATGACATCGCTCACCTTCTCAACACAATCCAAGGTGTTCTGGATGCGGTGAGTTGATTATATAGACAATTGGTCTTAAAGGTGCACTCTGTTTATGTTCTTTGGTAAACCATACAGGACTTGGTATAGATTCCGCTGGGTATAGCCTGTGGTATGAGGTACGGTCAATAGCATTGTCTTGTTCTAACTGCTTCAGACAGTCTATCACCGTCTTCCTGTAACCACTTCCTGGGTCTCATTTCAGGGGCTCATAAGTATTTTTGTCACTGAGCAGTGACAAAATTTTTTCATCATAGCCTTTTTGGTTTAGCGACACAGAGCACCTACCCTTGCCTGCTGGAAGGATAATGATGTTGTTGTCATGACTAACTGATGGGATTGCCTTCCTCTTCTCCATGCTGATGTTGGATGCTGGGGGCTTTGCATTGCTGAGACAGGCTGAAACTTTCATCCATAGTTGCTCTGCTTCCACGTCTGCAATGTTGTTGTATCGAATTGCAGTTTCGGTGGCTGTGATCAGTTCCACTAGAGGGATTTGCCTCAGTGTCACAGCAAAATTCTATCCTTTTGCAAGGATGTTTTTATCTGTTTTGGTAAGCTGTCTGTGAGACAAGCTCTTCACCCACTTGTCCACATCCTCGGTGTGGCATCCTTCTCTCTTCTGGCCACTGAGGACACTCTCCGTATTTTGAGCTAACATTGTGAAACATTAATAACATTTTTATTTCACACTTTTTTCTTTTACTGCATACTGTTCATTCATAGTTTTGATGCCTTCAGTGAGAATTTATGAAAATAAAGAAAAAACATTAAATGTGAAGGTGTGTCCAAACTTTTGATTGGTCGTGTATCTGTGTGTGTGTGTGTGTGTGTGTGTGTGTGTGTGTGTGTGTGTGTGTGTGTTACTGCTGGAGTCTCTGAGACAGTATCGTCGGGAGGTTGACTCTCGACTAGGGCATCTGTATCCAGTAAAGGTCCTAAGGCTAGTCCCCCCCCCCATGCCAACCAAGCCTACCTCAGACAGGAGGTCATATAAGCTCGGATGTTGCTCGGCTTAAGAAGGTCTGCATCTGGTGTTGAGGACACACTGATGAGAAGTCAGTTACCGGAACAAGCAGGCATAAGTGGGCAAGAGATGAAAACAAGGCGCTAATGGATTGGTACAGTGCAAATATCCCAGCAGAAGGGGTTACATGAAAGGAAAGTTGTGGACCTATGGAATGTTTGATACCCAACACCCAGACTGATGGTGAAGCAACTAGTAGCGGCTGACCTGAAAGATAGGATCGTGGTGAAGATGGAAACCTGGACCCTCTGTGGCCAATTACCAAGACTGCATCAAGTACCATCTGAAGGTCTACTAAAAAATGTAAATGCAGCATTATGCATAATCCCTACAATTGACTACAAGAAAGCCTATGACTCAATGCCCCACACATGGATCCTGGAATGTCTAGAACCATACAAGGAACTCATTAGGAACTCAGTGGGGAATTAGTGAACAACAATAGAGGCCAACTTCAAGCCAATTGCACAAGTCACTTTTAAGTGCGGGATCTACCAAGGAGTTACCCTGTCCCCACTGCTGGTCTGCATAGGCCTGAACCCCCCACAGTGAGATCACTGACATGACTGACTATGGATACAGATTACGGAATGACACAATTATCACCCACCTCCTCTACTTGGATGACATCAAGCTGTAGTAGTAGAAATGTAGTTGGGTGGTAACAAAGAGAGGGAAGACTGTCAGAACTGAGGGGATCGCGCTAGCAGAATGCAACATTGCAGACACTGAGGATGGCTGCAATTACCTACAAATACATTGGTACATACAAAATACAAGTACATTGGTTCCCATTTGCTTAGAATCCACTTGAACAGAATCATGTATGCTGCTGGGATAATAAACTGGGATAAGGAGGAGATTGAAGCCATTGGCATCAAGCCAAGGAAGGTCATCACCATGCATAGAGGGATCAACCCCAAATCGAGGACCCTGAAACTGTACACTAAGCGAAAGGTACGAGGCCAAGGACTAGTGAGTGTCAGAACCACTGTCCAGGATGGGACAACAAACATCCATGGGTACATCAGAAATATGGCCACAGTCGACCGAAAGTGCTTAGTGATTATCTAATGAAGTAGAGACTGAAGAAGGTGGAGCAAGAGGAGGAACCATCATGCAAGGACAGGCCCCTACATGATATGTACCACCGGCAGATAGAGGAAGTGGCTGATACCCAGAAATCCTACCAGTGGCTGTACGCAGCTGAACTGAAAGACAGCACAGAGGCACTAATCATGGTAGCACAGGAGCAAGCTCTGAGCACAAGATCCATCGAGGTTGGGGTCTATCACACCAGGAAAGACCCCAGGTGCAGTCTGTGTGAAGATGCCTCTGAGACTGGATATGCCCCTTATAAATCTGGGCCATCATCATCTTCAGAGTTATGCTGTAACCCATATGATCATTGTTACTGTACATGCACAACAAAATTGTAGGTGCCTCACACCAACTCTGCCAGAATAAACTATAAATAGGACACAACAGGAATGAATGGCAAACAGGAGAAATACATAGAATCAAGCGGAATATATACAAAACAAGAGAAATATATGCAACAACAATAGAAAGGCACACAATAGAGAAGAAGTTGTAAAGTGCTTGGAAGCAGACTGTGGCTCGATAAGTTGGTTGGGTGTGAATAGGTGGGATGTGGGGAGGTTGGTGGATGTTTGTTTACTGTCCGAATGGCCCAGGGGAATAAGCTGTTTGTGAGACTGAAGTGTAGGACCTGATTGATGTGAGGCGCTGACCAGAGGGCTGGTGGTGGGTGGGGTACAAGGGGTCACTTGCGATTTCCCAGGCTAGTCGGACTAGAGGATTCATCTTGAATCTTCTTTCAGACCTAATGATTCCTGTATTCTCCTGCAGGTGAGAGGTCAGTGAAAGCAGCAGTACCAGTGGATGGAGATGATGTCCATGCAAAGTAAGTATTCTGTCACCATAGCACCCAGCTCTGGCCTAAGTTCATTGCGGTAGTAATAGCTGTGGGAGGAAAACAGGTGGTTCTTGGAAGAAGTATCTGCATCATTAGAAGAAAAAAGTAAAAGCAGTAGCAACATGAGTTGAAATAGGAGTAGTATCTGACACAAGCAACAGGGATAATTAACAGAAGCAGCACTAGTCGTAGTAGTTGATATAGTAAAAAATAGGTGCACTACAAGTAGCAATATGAGCACTGCACTTATTATTAGGACTAGCTGGTATACAGGTACAGGTAGGTATATTCATAGTAGCAGTGATTAGTAGTAGTAGTCTTGTAATAGTACAAGCAGTATATTGCTGCTTTTGTCATTCATTTATCTATAAATGAATGCCACTTCTTTAGTAAAAACCGTGGAATTATTAGGACTACCAGCAGCAAAAATCATAGTTACAATACTTACAAAACAAGCATTAATGGTAGCTGTAGTGGTAGCAATACCAGAATCATTTTAGTAGTTTAGTGCAAATAGCAGTATTTTCAACAGCAGAGGAAGTAGCAGCACTGGCATTAGTTGCTGAATAAGTAGCAGTAGTAGAAGGAACACTAGTGGTAGTACTGAGTGGTAGCATTTAGTATGAAGTTCAGTGTTTAATCCTAGCAGGAAACGTAGAAGTTATAATGAGATGTGGTAATTGCATTAGAAGTAGTATATACTCTAGCAATAACACCAGTACCATCTTTAACCCTCTCGAGGCAGGCGTTGCCGATTTGCAACAGTTAAAAACTAACAGCCTGATTACCCCACATACATATTTTATGAGTTTTTTTTACTCAGAAGTACCACTGCAGGACTTGGTTGTGCATTAGCAACAAAAAGTTTAATTTGAGCTTGAGAGGGTTAAAGGTAATGCTACCAATAAAAGGTTGTACTTGTCACAGAAAGATTTGAAGAATTGGTAGTAGTTTAGTAATAGTACTATTCCAAAAATGGTAGAATTAGCAGCACTACATGCAGTTAGACCATTCAGTGAGCTGTGTGAGGCTACTCACTGAAGAGTCTTAGTGCAGCTTGACCTCACCCAGGCTCTATGGCCAGCAGCCCACAAGCTCAAGCTGTGCCCAATAGAAATGGAAGAATGCAGCGACTGGGTTATTCTGTCAGAAACAAGACTTTTTTTTCTGAAGCAATGTTTGAAAAACATACTAACTAGTTATACAGAGGAAAGTTTTGCTAGACGATTGTTTAAGCCATTTAACTACCGATTCGTCTGGTTGTATACTTTGCATTCTTAAAACTGTTTACTTTTTCAACTTTTCAGAAAGTCCTAAAAGGCAGAAAGTCCTAAAAGCAAACTTCCTTGTTGAGTAAAAATGCGGATTGTGGTACAAAAGGTTGCATGTGCTGGTAATGGCATGAGAAAAATGTTGGAGTAAGGTAGGTAACATTAGCTATACCAGCTTCTAAAAACCCTTGAAAGTCAGACCTGTGTGCATCATAAACAATGACAACGAAAACAAAAAACTCTATAAAACATTTTTTGTTTTATTGTGTTAGGTCTGTGAGAAATTACTATAAGGAAAGGCTTGCACTGAGGTTAACCGCTAGGTCCAGACTTTCATTAGCTGCAGGTGTGCAACCAATGTACCACTTTACAATAGTTGCCGTAGATATTACTGGTTGCAGTAGATGTGTGTTGTTTTCTGCAGTGAGTGAGGCAGACAGCGTGGTGAAGGTGGCAGAGTGGCAGCAGACTTACTATGCCACAGACTCTGGCATCCAATCGGGAGCTACCACAGTGCAGGACGACGAGAGCAGCACTGAGTATAGTGGCAACAAGAAGTACACAAACAGTACTACAACCGGCACTGGCTCTGTACCTGTTAAGGCCACAGTGGGGGGAGGTGGAGACTCAGCATTCAGTGGAGTAGATAGCCCAACAGGTAAGACTTTCTGATCAAAATCATTTGATTTTCTTTTTTGTTTGTACTTTCTGTTTGCTTCCTTTAATAACAGCAGCTTTCGGTCTTTATTGATCTGCATTTTGTGGCTCTTTTTTGTGTCTGGTAACATCATATAATATATTGGTTCATCTTCTTTTTCATAAATGGAATTGAATGCAGGATTTGATTCACATGATTCAGTATCAAATACCACTGGACAGATCACAAGTAAACAAACAAACAAAAAAACAATTACTGCAGCTTTAATGATAATGAAAATGGTGAAATAGCAGCACACTGACATGCACAGGTTATTGTAAGCAGCTGCAGATAACAGCTTGTTTTCCATTTCCTGTGATTCATCTGTCTTCAATATGAAATAAATCTTCATGGTGCAAGATAATGCATCATGGTAAGTATGAAGAAACTTTGTGTTTTATCTTCATTTCACTCTGTTTTGCTCTGCTTCAGTCATCTGACAGTCAGGGGAAGAAATAAAAGTCTGCTACATTTTTTAAAAAGTTACGCATCGTCACACCTGTGCTGTTTGTAGACAGCTGGCCATTTCAAGCTCAGTTTGACATTGTGGTGCTTTGAAAATTCTATTCACATATGACATGTGAAGTAAAATGTCAAATGTAGACACAAGCTAGCTAAATAGAAAACTTAGCTGCAGGTTGTAAATGTACTTTTATTTCTCCACTGCATGCATGAAAGTTTAAAGTACATATCTAATAATTTAATTCATTTTAGGCTACTTTGCAGCCCCAGCAAATTCCATGAAAATCAGAAATAAATACTTGCAGTTACTTTGGATTGTGGTTGTCCTCTGTCGCTTCATTCAGGAGCACTGCCTGTTTCCTTTGACCACTTTTCACATAATCTAGAAAATGTTTAAAATAACACTACAGGTAATTGAACTTATACACTGGTTCATCTCTGCTTTCTTTCAGCATGCCACCAAAATCTTTGTTGTTAAAGTCATTTGGTGTGCTTTCATTTGGGTTTTAAAATCACACTAATTCAATTGAGTGTTTTCCCCCTTTCCTTTTCTTGAACACTGAACATGGCATGTTCATGGCACATGTAAACCAGCCCATCCTGCCCTCTGCATGTTTCAAACACACCTCCACCAACATACAGTCATTTGGGATTCAGGAGACTCACTAACTACATCTCATGATTCAAAAGCTCACATCCTCCTGTTTCTGTAATTCAAGGATGAAATTATTGTTTTACAATAATGTATATGTCTTTGTTTCATCCCAGCTGAATTCTTGCAGATACCTGTTATCAGATGTAAATCATTCATTTGAATTTACACAAAACTTGATATCCTTGGACAACAACCGGCTCACTAGACCAGACGGGTGTCTTTACTGCTTTATGGCACCTAACCTTTGGAATGGTCTGCCTAATCAAAAGAGATTAACTTAGAGATTTTTGACAAACTTCTATTACTTAAGTCTACGTAAATTTATATCATGCACAAGTATTCTTTCCTTGGGCCAACTTGCTGACTGACCTCACTAGCATGTTCTCTGTGCTTCTGTGTATGAAGCTGACAAAGTATTTGTGTTAAAAGTGGAACACAGTTATAACACAGGATTTTCAATTCTACATTGCTTTTTCAAAAATGTTAGCATTTATAAAGGAGAACACTAGAAGTTGAAAATATCTCTTTAAGGGAAAGGTAAAGATGATATTTTGTTGGGGGTTTTTTTTGTTTGTTTGTTTTTCTTCGCCTGTCCCGTTTGGTTCTTTTGCCATCAGAATTATTGCCAAAAGGCAAAGAAAGATGCCCAACAGATTTACTTTACCAAACGGACCATCCCAGCCTTGTCGTATTGGTCCAATTGATTCACCTTTTCTTTTATTGTCTATTTTATTTTATTTTCACTTGCTAACATGGGACAGACTTGACTGCAGAAAAGAAAAGGTAGAAAGAACGAGGGGAAGAAAAAACAATGATAAAGGGCAAAAAAACAAAAACCAACAACACAAACAGACAAAAAATCCATCTATCAATCACCTGGATCACCTCTTGAGAAAGAAAAAAGAGAAAACAAGCAGAAAAAGAGAGCAATAGAATAGAATAAACCTAACCCCTAACCCTAACCCGTGTGTACACCTGTGAGCATGGACGTGCTTGTTTTTAAAAGGTTCCTTCATGTAATGATCTGCTAGAGGGTGTGGGGGGGCCACAGCCCCGTCCTCCAGGGCATGAAGCGGGTATGGAGGAGATCCAGGCTCCAGACATCCCGAGACCCTCAGAGCACAAGAGACCAAGGAAGACTAACAGAGGGGCAGCCGCGCCACTGTCCCAGAAAGAGCTGAGGAGAGTCCCAGATGAGGGCTCACTCAGCAGCCGCGGAGCAGAAGCAGGGGGAGTTGCAGTGACGCGCCCGTGAGCTCCGCCGGCAGCCAGCTGTGCCTGAGTGACCGAGCCCCAGGCCGAGAGGCCGAGGGCACCCCACCCCCGAATTTTCCCAGGTGAACCCCAGGCTCCAGGCCCCGATAAGCAGCCACCAGGAGTGAGCCGGTGTGTACCTGGACGCCCATCCCTGGACACAAAAAACCACCAATGCAGGGTGGGTGTCTGCCACCGGCAGGGGGAGTGGTGGGGGTGGATAGGCCTCCATACCTTGGAGAGCCTGAGATGTCCCCAGAGTGGTGGCGTCTGATACTCGACCTGACATACAGGCACACACAGATACAAACATCCATTCCCACCCTCATGCTCTCATATGCACTTACTCCACACTCACCCAACATGGAGACAGACATAGAGAGACACTGTACACACAATCACACTCCCCAAGCGTACTCTATGAACCGGGTCTAGGTACCCTTGCCCTGGAGGGTGAAACTGCACCCAGACCCAGGTGGTGTTACCCTTTTCCCTGCGGTGGGGAGAAGCAGACCGCCCCGACTCCGCAGCAGCAGGGAGGCCCCACACTCCAGACCGCAGTCGGACGGCCAACTCCTCCTCCTAGCCCCCCCGCTCCAGCAGGCCGCAGAGAATGGGGGTGTGTGAAGACTCCAAACCTCCCTGCGCGCGCTCATATGTAGTGTTGATGCATGTGTGTTCTAAGGTGCATTTAAAACCCAGGAGGGCATGGAGCTACCTGCCAGAGAGCAGCAGGTAAGCACATAGCCCCTCCTGATAGCCCTCAATGTAATGGGGAGGGAAGGAAGGCAGGGGCAAGTGGCCCCTCCCTGGGGCCAGCTCCCCCGCTGACCCCAGTAGGCACCCCCATATCCTGCAACCCACCAGGGAAAGGGGGCCCAGGCCCATCCGGACCAGGGCCCAGTTCAGCAGCCCCGCCTGGCCCCACAGATTCCGGGCCCCAGCAGACCCCACCACAGAGAAAACTGCACCCACCCAGTCATCCACTCATCTCCCAGACAACACAAGATAATAGACACCCAGGCTGAGATCTTCCTCCACCTCTCCTATATCTCCCCCACCTGCAGAGTGAGTTCCTGGAGAGAGGAGACCTCCTGCAAGATGTAACAGCCTCCCCCACCAGTTGAAGAGCCCCCCCAGGTGGCTCGATGCACTGGCGGCACCCTGCGCCAGGGCTGGGCCTCCATACACCCACCTGCCCAAAACCCCGGCAACACACCAACCAGGACCCAAGCCCCCAAGGCTCAGCCAGGGCCCCAGCCCAGAGACGGTGCACCCCCAGAACCCCACGCCCCCCCCGGATCCACCCAGGGGCAGCAAGGCTACCAGGTCAGTAACCCACGTCCATCAGCACAGACCCTCCCCTAGCCCCGCTGCACGCAACCACGAGGAAACCGTCACCTAAGAGCCAACAGAGCCCTTAACAGGCCATGACTGCAACCCCGGGTTGAGCCCTCCAAGGAAGATGCCTCCGGGGAACCCCCCGACGCCCCAAGCCTGTCCCTACCCCCACACCAATCACAACAGTGAAGGTGGGACCAAACTATGACCCCCCACCCCCACTAGGTGATGGAGCTGATCAAAGGAGCCCAGAGCAATTGATCTGATGTGGTGGCAGAGGCTGTATCAAGACTAATGTAATCTAATAGATAATTTCTATATTGGTTAGAATTAAGATTATTTTTATTTTTCCAGTTCATGAGGACTGTTTTCTTGGCTATGCATAGGGCAGTGAAAACCATATGGGCTATATTCTTTTCTGTAGTGACATTATCTAAGCTGCCCAACAAACACACTAAGGGGAAGTTGGAATGTTACATTTCAGACACTTTGATAAGTCTTCACATATCTTGACATATCTGTCAGTGCGCCCCAGGGCAGCTGTGGCTACAATGTAGCTTGCCATCGCCAGTGTGTGAATGGGTGAATGACTGAATGTAGTGTGAAGCACTTTGGGGTCCTTAGGGACTAGAAAAGCGCTATACAAATGCAGGCCATTTACCATTTACCGTATCTCACGCCAAAACTTGTGAACTGGTGGACAGAACCAAAGAGCGTGGATATAATTGTCCGGTGAATTGGTTTGGCAGTGTGAGCAGTTGTTGGTAGACGTAAAGCCCATCTTGAACATCCGATGACCTGTATAGTGCACTCTATGTAGTATTTTGTATTGAATTAATTGAAAACTGGGATTTCTGATTAGATGAAAGGTTTTTAAGCAAATCTGAGACCAGAAGTTTAGGTCTAAGTTAACTGATAAATCCGCTTCCCCATTTTGCAATAGGGAGTGATATTGATTCATCTGTTTTAGAAAGCATTCTGTATATTTTGGATAGTAATTTGGGGTTTTTAAGAGTAAGAAATTGAACCACACTTGGTGGTGTTTGTAGTTCAACGTGACCCGGTTTAAATTTCTTTTTTACTATGGATTTAATTTGTTGATATTCTAAAAATCTTTTCTTGTTGATCCCATATTGTGTAACTAGTCCGTCAAATGAAACAAATTCTGTTCCTTCTAATATATGTTCTAAATATTTGATTCCTTTACCACTCCAATCTGAAAAGTTTATCATATTATTGTTTTGTAATATGTCAGGGTTGTTCCAGATAGGTGTACGTTTGCATGGGATTAATGAAGACTCCGTCAATTTTAGAAACTCCCACCATGCTGTCAGAGAAGAGCTGATGCTGACGCTTTTGAAGCATTCATGTTGTTGGATGTTTGAGCTGATAAATGGTAGATCTGAAATCTCTAGATTATTGCAAAGTGCTTGTTCTACATCTAGCCAAGGTTCATCTAAGAGGGTATGTTTTAGCCATCCTGAGATAAACTGAAGCCTGTTGGCTAAGAAGTAGTGCTGAAAGTTAGGCAGTTCTAGTCCTCCTTTATCCTTGGTCTTTTGTAGTGTTTTTAAGCTTATACAGTGGGGCAAAAAAGTATTTAGTCAGCCACCGATTGTGCAAGTTCCCCCACCTAAAATGATGACAGAGGTCAGTAAATTGCACCAGAGGTACACTTCAACTGTGAGAGACAGAATGTGAAAAATAAATCCATGAATCCACATGGTAGGATTTGTAAAGAATTTATTCGTAAATCAGGGTGGAAAATAAGTATTTGGTCAATAACAAAAATACAACTCAATACTTTGTAACATAACCTTTGTTGGCAATAACAGAGGTCAAACGTTTACTATAGGTCTTTACCAGGTTTGCACACACAGTAGCTGGTATTTTGGCCCATTCCTCCATGCAGATCTTCTCGAGAGCAGTGATGTTTTGGGGCTGTCGCCGAGCAACACGGACTTTCAACTCCCGCCACAGATTTTCTATGGGGTTGAGGTCTGGAGACTGGCTAGGCCACTCCAGGACTTTCAAATGCTTCTTACGGAGCCACTCCTTTGTTGCCCGGGCGGTGTGTTTTGGATCATTGTCATGTTGGAAGACCCAGCCTCGTTTCATCTTCAAAGTTCTCACTGATGGAAGGAGGTTTTGGCTCAAAATCTCACGATACATTCATTCTGTCCTTAACACGGATCAGTCGTCCTGTCCCCTTGGCAGAGAAACAGCCCCATAGCATGATGTTTCCACCCCCATGCTTCACAGTAGGTATGGTGTTCTTGGGATGCAACTCAGTATTCTTCTTCCTCCAAACACGACGAGTTGAGTTTATACCAAAAAGTTCTACTTTGGTTTCATCTGACCACATGACATTCTCCCAATCCTCTGCTGTATCATCCATGTGCTCTCTGGCAAACTTCAGACGGGCCTGGACATGCACTGGCTTCAGCAGCAGAACACGTCTGGCACTGCGGGATTTGATTCCCTGCCGTTGTAGTGTGTTACTGATGGTGACCTTTGTTACTTTGGTCCCAGCTCTCTGCAGGTCATTCACCAGGTCCCCCCGTGTGGTTCTGGGATCTTTGCTCACCGTTCTCATGATCATTTTGACCCCACGGGATGAGATCTTGCGTGGAGCCCCAGATCGAGGGAGATTATCAGTGGTCTTGTATGTCTTCCATTTTCTGATGATTGCTCCCACAGTTGATTTTTTCACACCAAGCTGCTTGCCTATTGTAGATTCACTCTTCCCAGTCTGGTGCAGGTCTACAATACTTTTCCTGGTGTCCTTCGAAAGCTCTTTGGTCTTGGCCATGGCGGAGTTTGGAGTCTGACTGTTTGAGGCTGTGGACAGGTGTCTTTTATACAGATGATGAGTTCAAACAGGTGCCATTCATACAGGTAATAAGTGGGGGACAGAAAAGCTTCTTACAGAAGACGTTACAGGTCTGTGAGGGCCAGAGATTTTCCATGTTTGAGGTGACCAAATACTTATTTTCCACCCTGATTTACGAATAAATTCTTTACAAATCCTACCATGTGGATTCATGGATTTATTTTTCACATTCTGTCTCTCACAGTTGAAGTGTACCTCTGGTGCAAATTACTGACCTCTGTCATCATTTTAGGTGGGGGAACTTGCACAATCGGTGGCTGACTAAATACTTTTTTGCCCCACTGTATCTATGGTCGGAAGGGTAAGATGGCGCTGGCACGGCTGGCAGCCTTAACCCAATTTCCCTCGGGATGAATAAAGTATGATCAATCAATCAATCAATCAATTAAATCTCCAGTTTTTACATGGTGTAGTATTATTCTTGTGTATTAGTTTTAAAGATACAGGAGCATGATCGCTGACTAGTGATGGGTTGGTCCTCACATACAAGGGCTTAAATAATCAGGCCCCATCTTATCTTAATGACCTTGTAGTACCATATCACCCTATTAGAGCACTTCGCTCTCACATCTGCAGGCCTACTTGTTGTTCCTAGAGTATTTAAAAGTAGGATGGGAGGCAGAGCCTTCAGTTTTCAGGCCCCTCTTCTGTGGAACAGCTTCCAGTTTGGATTCAGGAGACACTGGAAGCTGGTTCCTAATCTTAAAAAAACATTTTAAGATTAGGCTTCAAACTTTCCTTTTTGCTAAAGCATATAGTTAGGGCTGGTGACCCTGAATCCTCCCTTAGTTATGCTGCAATAGGTGTAGGCTGCTAGGGGATTCCCATGATGCACTGGGTGTTTCTTCTTCAGTCATTCCTTTTCACTCACTGTGTGTGTAAATTATTAGTTCTTATTCATCTCTGGCTCGCTTCCACAGCGTGTCTTTATCCTGTCATCCTCCCAACCGGTCACGGCAGATGGCTGCCCCTGCCTTAACCTGCTTGAGGTACTTACAATGAATGGCATTGCTTGCAGTAACACTGTAAAGAATCTTGGAATAATTTTTGACCAGGAAATATCCTTCAGTTTGGATATTAAACAAATATGTGGGACTGCTTTCTTGCAATTACACAGTATATCTAAAATTAAAAATATCATGTCTCAGAGTGATGCTGACAAACTAGTTAATGTATTTATTACTTTATTGCTAGGCTGAACTACTGTAATTCATTATTATCGGGTTGTTCTTAAAGCTTATTCTGAGTTTGACTCCACTATTTGGCTGGGGGAGTTCTGTGTGTCGTGTGCATGCTATTCCCAAGTCTGTCTCTCCAGGTCACAGTCCAAAAGACATGCAGTTAGGAGGGCTAGGTTATTTGGTAATTCTAAAATTGCTCATAGGTGTGAATGTAAGTGCAAATGGTTGTCTGTCTCTCTGAATTTGCACTGCAAACAGACAGGATGTATCCTGCCTCTGCCCTATGGTAGCTGGGATGGGCTCCCAGTCCATGTAGGCTCGTAAAGTTGTAATTTTCAAAGTAGTGACTGATTACTAGGTAGGCAGAACACTATGCTACCATGCACTGTGCAATAACCTATATATATATATATATATTACGGTGCAACGATACACAAAATCACGGTTCGGTTCGGTTCGATACTTTGGTGTCACGGTTCGATATTTTTTTCGATACAAAATAAAATGTTCATGCCTTTTTAATTTGTCATTTATTAAAATTATAAATATATATTTTAACTCAAAGTACAGTTTTTAAATTAACCCTAACCCTTGTGCGTGTTTTTATTTGACAGCGAATGCGCACCTGCGGACCATTTATGTGTTAGCCCTGGTTATTTAGCCTCATCATATTGCAGCCACAGAAATTATTTTGTCCATGAAACCATAAGCTGCACTTTCTTTTTGCCTTATAGTCTGATTTGTCATAACTTCTCCGTTTTGTGGTAAGCTTTTCTTTGGCTGTCACTTCTTCACCCTGACCCTGTCTTATTTGGCTCAGCAGAACTAAAATGCTTTTACACGCTCACTCACATAAGATCAGCGATTCTCCTGCGCGATCACCTCTCACATGTTTAAGCTTGCTGCGGGAGATTTCACTTGTCATGTTGCATAGTAAGCTAACGATTAATAAGACGATGTCAGAGGAATTGGTGCACAAATTATCATCACTCACAGATCAGTGCTGTCGCTCTCTATACACAGTTCGCACGATTGCAAAGATGAAGCAAAAAAACAAGCGCAAATTCAAACGCGACTTCAATATGTCACATATTGACAGTGGCTCACCAATGCCAATGACATAATTACCCAGCTACATTTCTGAAAGAATGCAAAGCATTGACATATATTTTTCCTACAATAGCCCGACGGGCAGGGAAGAGATAGATTTTGGTAGCCCGACTGAAAAATCGCTAGCTCTGGGACGTCGGGCTAGCGATATTGCAAGCCCTGTATCTGATTGAGGAATCACTCATCTTTGGAAAAGAGAGTTTATTACAGAGAAATGTCTCTTTCCAAATAAAAGCTATACTATCCGCTTCTTCTGGGCTATATTCTCAGCAGCATAAGGAGAATCATGTGCTAACAGCTGTCTAAATGACTCGGCTAAAGTTAGTAGCATGCTTGTTGTTTTTGTCTTTGCACTAGGATGATGTCGGCGTAAATGTGCAGTCATATTCGTTGTGTTCCCACTAGTGCTTTCAGGTTAATCTCGTTGAAATGACCTTAACGCCACAACACGGCAAATCTCCGTTAACGAGCTACCGCCGATCGCTCCGTGCATGGGGCTGGGCTAGACGGCAAACACTTTAACGAGCTAACTGCGCTAACACACTAGTTCACACCAATGTAATTGAGCATTGCATGGCACATCCAACATACTGTTTTACTTTAGTCCATGACTCGCTTACCTTCAGGGTCATACGTCACATGAAAACCAAAATAATTCCAAACGCCAGATCTGAATGTTGCAAGTAGAGCTTAACTTCTGTCTCGCTAGCTTGCCCTGCGCTCTTCCTTCTGACTATGCTGTCTGTGTTGAGCGCTCAGTGGATCTGCGCTCGACAGTGCAGCCTAGGCGGAGTAGTCGAACACAGATTCACTGAGCGCTCAACACAGACAGCATCGTCAGAAGGAAAATTGATAAAATAAATTACAAATGTTGTATTGTTCGATACATATGCGTACCGAACCGAAAGCACTGTATCGAACGGTTCAATATCGATACGAATATCGTTGCACCCCTAATATATATATATATATATATATATATATATGTGTGTGTGTGTGTGTGTGTGTGTTGTGTGTGTGTGTGTGTGTGTGTGTGTGTTGATTAAGATGACTAGCTCATCAGGAAAATGTTCTCAAATGTACAAAGTGTTGAGTAAGTAAGTATTAAGTAAGTATGAATTGTGTCTTAAGTACCCATGTTGCAGGGAAATTATTAAGGTTTCTGTGGAGTTAGTGAGTTAATTTGTTGGGTACAACTTTCAAAACCATTACAGTGTTGCATATACTAAGGATTTCTTGCATATTACCTTCCAAAGCTGAGATGGCTGTGTCATCTGTTTTATGATTATAAGTAATCTATCTAGCAATTATTCCTCCTTAGGCTTGACTACAAAGTACCTTTAATGATGATGCAACCTGAGGCTCCATAATTAATATCATCTACCACCCATTTAGGGCATTTTAAAAATTGGCCTCCAGCTTCAGCAGCAGATGCTTCTATTCTACTTAGTTAATCGCAGCATTTATTCTGCCGTAAAGAGTTTAAATAAATACATGCGTACTTATAATCCTAATGACTGCACGAACTTCTGGAAATGAAGGTATCAAATTGCATTTTAGGGGTTCAGTTCTTAAACCATCCAGATGGTGAGCAGTGGAACAGCAAACAAGTGTTTGTTTGAGTTGAAAAAGTGCAGGCTGTACACAGTAATCTCTGCGCAGAATAGTTGACTACTTTAGTGGAATCTGCATTCTTAATCACATATTTTCTTTCTAACCTGTGCACAGTAAGTCAGGTGGTGGAGGCACATTGAGCTGATTTGTGTGTTTGTGTGTTGGACCATCATTTCTTTTTTACTGTCAGTTTTGCTATTTTTTATTTTGATCAGTTTTTAAACACAGAATAATATGGTTAAGATTCAAAAAGATCACAAATTGGCTTTTCTTTTTATAAGATTAACCATGTGAGAAGCTTTTTTCGGGATTGCACCACGACAAATCCTACTATATCGAATATGACTGTTTAAAAACTAGCAAAAGTAGGGGAAAACTACCTTTTCTATAACTGGCAAAGATACACTAATTGCATAACTATTTGTTAAAAACAAGAAACAAATGTAAGCCAGGAGAAAACAAGTTACATGACAAGGGAAATTAATTCCCAAGTACAGTTTTAGATTCAAAGGTTTCTGGACAATGTTGCCAATTCAGTGGCATACACTAAGGTTAAATTAAATGTGGATTTTTACACATTAGCTTGTTCTCTAAGTCCCTGTTTGTAAATTACATTAGGCTCAATCAACATATTATTCTGTCACACTGACTGTCAGAATTCTCACCTTTGACACCTTTATACATCTTAACTGGAGCTAAACTCTGCTCCCACAGCTGATTATCCTGTTAATAGTGTTGAATTATTATGTAGCTCCTCTGAAAAATAAATCCTCGAATCACTTCAGTCAAGTACTTGACCTCATAGTATAATTCTCAAACGCACATCTTAAAGTACATGACACGTGACCTGGAGAGGAAATAGCTTCTTATTTAGAGGGTCTTCATTTGACTTGGAAAATACTGTGTTACCCTATTAACCAAAGGCTGTCCATAAAGCAGGAGTATTTTATTACTTGTCACTGATTGAGGAAAACAGGAACAACCCCGGGTTTCTTCTCAACAGTACCACCAGGCTGCAAAAGAGTCAGAGCTCTGTTAAGTATTCCTTTAACATGACTTTGTGAATTTCTTGACAGAAAAAATTGTAACTATTAGAGTTTTGTTTTTGTTTTGTTTTTACATCTGTGCCACAGATTAAGTACAACACTCTAATAGCTGCTGATATTTACTTAAATTATTTCTCTCTGATTGATCTTTCTGAATTTACTTTAATTGAATTTACTTTACTTATTGACTCTTATGGCCTCTGACAGTGCACTCATCTCTGTGCTTGTTCTGTTAAACAGTATTCAATACCAGTGAGTGAAAAATTTGACCACATAGATCAGATTACACCGTGGGCATCAACAGAACTGCACTGCAGTGGTTTGGATCATATTCATCTAAAATATTCCTGTTGGTGCATGTAAATGAAAGTACTTTGTACATTATATATGCTTTCCTAAGACATTATCATTAGAAACACTCCATACATTTTCAGTGCTATGCAGATGACACCCAGCGTTATTTATCGATTCAGGCAGATGACACAAATTAATTAATTAAACTACAGGAAGGTCCTAAATATATAAAGGCCTGGAAATCTGTAATTTCCTACTAAGGTTATTGTACTCAGTCCTAAAAAAATCTTAGACATTTTGGTAAAAATTATTATGTTAGAGTGGGTCATACAGTCACATTGTCCACCTTATATTTATAAATATAACAATTTGATAAATTTTTTGTGGCATTTTTCTTGTTTGATTATAGAGTCACAAATCCAGAAATAAGATTGGGATGCAGTGTAAGATAGATATGCAAATACACTCAGATGAACTCCAAAGCTCATGAACCCATATTTTATACAGAGGACAATAGAGACCTTCAGAGGCTTCGTTAACACTCTTTAGTATGCCTTCTTTCTTCTTCTTTATTAACAGACTTTTAGGAGAGGAATGCCATCCCATTGTTTTATTATTTTAATTCATTCCAAATGTTTATAGATGGTGAAAGGTCTGGATTGCAGGTTGTTAGGTTCAGCACATGGACTCTTTTACTATGAAGCCATGGTGTAACAGCTATAGTGTGGCTCGGGAGGTAGAGCAGGTCATCTATTGATCGGAAGGTTAGTGGTTTGATTCCTGGCTCCCGCAGGTTGCATGTCAAGTATCCTTGGGCAAGATACTAACCTCAAGTTGCTCTCTGATGCATCCATCAGAATATGAATGTTAGTTAGAATTCAACTTTATTGTCATTGCACATGTCACAGGTACAAGGCAACGAAATGTAGTTTGCATCCATTAGCTATATCTACCATTAGATATAGATATATTACAAATATATATTAGCAATAATATAGATATGTAAGTATATTACAGAAATGGGTCTATTATGGTATGTTATAATGTACACGGTATGAAGGTATGTTATGAATATGCTATAACTATAAGTATGTACAGGCTATGAACAGGATATAAATATGAAAAACTATACAGAATATGAAATAAATAACTTTACAGAATCTGAGATATACAGCTATACAGAAATGGGAACTATGCAAGTTGTAAACAGTTGTAGGATTGAAGATTATCGAATGTACAGAATGATTATTTACACAGAGCTATACAGTAGTGCAGTTAAGATAAGTGAGGGTGTGGATAGTTTCTACAGAGGCTATATAAAGTGCTAGGTGGTTGTGAGTGGTGGTTCAGTCCATGTTATTATTATGTGTTTGAGGGTACAGTTGTCCATTGTGGGTGTGTGTGTAGGTGGTTGTGGGTTTTTGTATCTCTGTTCCGGTACCTGGTGGTCTTAGTCTGGAGGCTCATGTAGCGCCTCCCAGAGGGCAGGAGGGTGAGGAGTCCATGTGATGGGTGACTGGGGTCTTTGATGATTTTCCCAGCCCTTTTCAGACACCGCTTCCTGTAGATGTCTTTTATGGCAGGAAGTGGTGCTCCGGCGATGCGCTGGGCAGTTTTCACGACCCTCTGCAACGCCTTCTGGTCCGAGGCAGAGCAGTTCCCGTACCAGACTGTTATACAGTTGGTCAGGATGCTCTCGATGGTGCAGCGATAGAAGTTCACCAGGATGTCTGAGGACAGGTGGTTCTTCCTCAGAGTCCTCAGGAAGAAGAGGCGCTGGTGAGCCTTCTTGACCAGCTTGGAGCAGTTGGTCGTCCAGATGAGATCCTCGGAGATGTGGACTTCCCAGGAACTTGAAGCTGCTCACACGCTCCACAGCCGTCTCCTTAATGTGGATGGGTGGATGTGGGTCAGCATTCCTCCTGTAGTCCACGATGAGCTCCTTGGTCTTCTCTGTGTTAAGCAGCAGGTTGTTTCTGTCGCACCACTCAGCCAGACGATCCACCTCCTCCCTGTAGGCGGCCTCATCGTTGTCACTGATGAGGCCAATCACCGTGGTGTCATCTGCAAACTTAATGATGGTGTTGGAACCATCAGCAGGTCTGCAGTCATGGGTGAAGAGGGAGTAGAGGAAAGGGCTCATCACACAGCCTTGTGGTACACTGGTGTTCATTGTGATGGTAGATGAGCAGCGGTTATCCAGCCGGACATGTTGGGGGCGGTTGGTCAGGAAGTCCAGTAACCATTTGCAGATGAGGGAACTGATGCCCAGGTCTGTCAGTTTCCTGATGAGTTGTGAGGGGTGGATTGTATTGAATGCTGAACTGAAGTCTATAAACAGCATTCTGGCGTAGGTGTTGTTGTTGTCCAGGTGTGAGAGGACAGAGTGCAGTGCGATGGAGACTGCATCCTCTCTGCTCCTGTTCTGGCGGTATGCGAATTGGTGGGGGTCCAGGGTGGGGGGGAGACAGGATTTGAAGTGTGCTAGGACCAGCTGCTCTAAGCACTTAGTGATGATGGGGGTGAGTGCTACTGGGCGGTAGTCATTGAGGCTTGATGGGTTGGAGTTTTTGGGTGTCGGGACGATGGAGGTGGAGTTGAAGCAGGCCGGTACCACAGCGTGGGCCAAGGACAGATTGAATATGTCTGTCAGCACTCCTGCAAGCTCCCCAGAACACACTCTGAGAACACGCCCGGGGATGCCATCAGGGCCTGCAGCCTTGTGGACATTGATCCTGCTCAGCACCGCTCCTACATCGGTGGGGGAGAGAGTCAGAGGAAGGAGACATCAGAGGATGCGGGGGAGGGTTTGGTGGTCCTGTAGTCTGTGATGGTCTGGAGTCCTTGCCACATGCGTTGGGGGTTGGAGTCGGAGAAGTGTTCTTCTACCTTCTTTTTGTAATGGTGTTTGGCTTTTTTGATGCCCTTCTTTAGATTAGCCCTGGCTGTACTGTAGGCGTGTGCATCTCCTGACCTAAAGGCGGTGTTGCGGGCCTTCAGGAGGAGACGAACATCCCGGTTCATCCAAGGCTTCTGGTTGGGGTACATGGTGATCCGTTTCTGGGTGGTGACACTGTCTGTGGTTTTGGAGATGTAATCCAGTACAGATGAGGCGTACTGGTCCAGGTCTGTGTGGGTGAACATATTCCAGTCTGTGTTTTTGAATCTGTCCTGGAGCACTGCGTCTGTCCCCTCTGGCCACACTTTAATTGTCCTCACAGCAGGTTTCACACGTTGGATGAGTGGTGAATACCGAGGTGTGAGGAACAGGGAGAGATGGTCCGATTGTCCAATGTGGGGGAGGGGTGTGGCTTTGTAGGCTCCAGCCAGGTTGGAATAAACATGGTCTAAAGTCTTGTCTCCTCTGGTGTGGCAGGAGACATGTTGGTGGAATCTGGGGAGGACTGTCTTTAAGTCCATTTTGTTTGCCAGAGAACGGACATTGGCGAGGAAAATACTGGGTAAAGGCAGCCGGTGTGGTGTTAGCTTTAGCTTAGCCCGTAGCCCTCTGCGCCTACCTCGCCTTTGTTTACGTTCTCGGCGCCGTCTGCGTGCACGTTCGCCCGGCCGGGGAGAGTGGGCAGACTACGGTGTTCTGGAGATCTCTGGGATGAGTCAGAGATTGGCCATAAAACTGTTGGAGTTATGAGTCCAGATGTCCAGAAGCTCTTGTCTGCTGTAGGTCAGCAATTCTGGATGAATAATCTGATGAAAAGTAGATAAAAAACCGCTAAATAGCAGATTCTGGAGAGACACTGAGCCTCACGTTGTTCACGCGCCACCATCTTGGTCACCAGTAGTTAGTGAGCACTTAAAAGCATAGAAGGAAGTGCTTGTGTGAATGGGTTTTCATGGGTGAATGTGGTGAATTGCGCTTCGAGTGCTCCAGGAAAGTAGAAAAGCACTATACAAAAATCAGTCCAGTTGCCATTTAGTCCAGTATGTGGTTTAGCATTGTCCTGCTCTAATATGTCTTGATGAAAGCATATGGTGTTGTAAAATTTATATATACCTTTAAATAATATAATAATATATATAATATAATAATTTTATATATACCTTTGAGCATCGATGGTGCCTTTCCAAACAAACTGGTAATTGCATATACACTAATGCAACCCCTTACCACAATGACAAGACTTTGAACTGATTGCTGATGGACCTTCTCTTCTTTAGTCCAGAGGATCTTTTCCATAAAATAATTACAATTTTTGATTCGTCTGACCATAGAAAAGTTTTTGAAGAGCAAGGAGGTCCTGCGTTAAACTTTTTTTTAAAATCCTGTAAATGCGATAAGTTGATTGATACCACAGGCACGTCTGCTAGAAGGTTAAGGGGTAACACAGGCGGTTGCCAGTATTTTCCAGCCTTTTGTTGTGCCTGTGCCAACTTCTTTGAGATGTGTTCTTGTCACCAAGTTCAAAATGAGCTCATGTTTTTCCTGAAATAAAATGTTGTAGCTTGAGCATTTGATTTGCTTTTTTAAATTCTTCTACTGCTGGCATATGGGTTTATGAGATTTGCAGTTTACACACACTGTACCATAACTCTTGTTGCCATCTCCCTCCAACAGATTTAGAAGCTCAGTACTCTCTTACCCGGGCTCAGCGGGTCAGGGCTGCCATGTTTCCAGAGACTCTGGTAGAAGGGGAAGCAGCCATGCCTGTCCAGTCAGATCCCTCACAGCAGAGCAATGTGCAACGACTGGCTGAACCTTCTCAGCTGCTAAAGACAGCTCTCGTCCACCTGATAAACTACCAAGATGATGCTGAACTGGCCACCAGGGCAGTGCCAGAACTCACCAAGTTGTTGGGGGACGAGGATCCGGTACAGAGCTCACACAATCAATTACTAAGGATTAGCTTGTTGAACACCAAGGAAACAGTGTTTTTTAGATGGCTAGCTTCTTTATTTTCTAGGTTGTCGTGAACAAGGCGGCCATGATTGTCAACCAGCTAACCCGTAAGGAGGCCAGTCTCCGCGTGCTGGTGCAGTCTCCGGCCATGGTGGCATCCGTGGTGTGTGCCATGACGACAACAACTGACATGGAGACGGCACGTTGCACAGCCAGTGTGCTTCACAGCCTATCGCACCAGAGGGAGGGACTGCTGGCCATATTCAAGGCTGGAGGGATACCAGCACTGGTCCGAATGCTAAGGTACAAATAATAATAATAATAATGGATTGGATTTATATAGCGCTTTTCAAGGCACCCAAAGCGCTTTACAATACCACTGTTCATTCACTCTCACATTCACACATTCACAAATACTTAGATTGTTGTTATTAGAATTATGTTCAATGATTTTGCCTTGTCAGCACTTAGGCTAAAACATTATGCCAAACTGCCTTCTATACACCAGAGGCTTTGCTATACTTGGTAGCAGAATCTGGCAAATTGTGTCCTGTTATCTGGACGTAGTGATTATGCTCATTGTCAACGTGGTTTGGCAACGTTACCTTGAATCTAAACCTTGTACATCTGTTGCAAGCAGGACTTTAAAGTATTGAACATTTCAGTGCTTAAAATATGTTTTAAGGGCTTTGCAGAAAAACTGGTTGGGAATGACGTTCATGAAATGAAGTACATAAAGATGAAATAATAACGAACATTTCTAGTACTATAATTGATACAAATAAAAAAATAACAATTTGTACAATTATAAATAAGGCAAGCATATTGCAACTTAAAATACTTACATACTGAAAAGCAAAACACAGAGGAAGGCCATTACAAATGCTCTAAATATGAATCTTTGACTTATTAATGTCCAGTCCAAGATGTAAAAAAAAAAAAAAACTGCTGGTCATTTTGAATACAACACTTATTAAGAATGCAACCACCAACTTTCTTTTACACTTTTCACTGATTGTCTATTTGTCTCTAAACAGAAAATAGTTAAGAAAAAGGCAACATCAATGCTAAACCCCAACACCGTACAAAATATGGGACAGCCAGGAGCAAGGAAAGAAAAAACTAAGGAAAAACAAAGCTCAGACACACACATGCATGAGGAATGGGGGAGGCCAGAGCAAAGAACTCAGACAAACTGAGGGAATAAATAAACAAACTGATGAGGGCAACAGGAGATACCTGGGAGGACATTTGTACCTAACTGGGATGTAAAATTAAATAAAAAGCACAAGAGACAAAGGTCTAACAAAATAAAACAGGAAGTAAGTGAACTTGGAACAGTAATGTGGACTTGAGAACAAAGGTAGAGCAGGCATGCACACGTTCGGACAACAATGTTAATTGTACTAGACCGTCCTGTCTGTAGAAATACAAGTAAAGTTTTCTGGCAGAAATCAGACGTCTAGATGTTTGAAAGGCTGACAAAGTCCACACACAGCCAGGTCCTGTACTGTACTGTCATTTGAAAGACTGAGGTTTGTGTCTTTTATGAAACTATTGAAATATAATTGCTAGATTCATTTGAGTGGTTTTCATTTAATTACATTTAGCTAGACAGCAGAAATATCTGCTCAAGTTAAATATTCAGTTTAACATTATTCCCATAAGAATAGCCATGTTAACATGGCTATTCTTATGGGAAGATCAGTCACTGTGCAACCGCAGTGAGAGCTTGGTCCCCATTTAGGCAATACGTTGGACCCATTCCACCCATTCACAACAACAGTCACCTCTAGCTGAACCAGGTTTAGGGAGGGGCAGCCATCTGCCGCTACCGGTTCAGGGTAATTGGAAGAAGGCAGATTAAAGCTCTGACTGTTGAGGAGAGTCAGAGATTAATTATAATTAAGTATTAAGCATTAAATACAGAGTGGTGTATAAATGCAAAGTGAAAAACAACACTCGGTGCATCATGGAAAGCTCACAGCAGCTTAAACCTATTGCACCAAAATTAACGGTGATTCATGGTCCACTGATCTGCTCCTAAACTATATGCTTTATCAAAAATGATAGTTTTAAGCCTAATCGTAAAAGAAGAAAGGGTCCCTGTCTTCCAAATCCAAACTGGAAGCTGGTTCGGCAGAAGAGGGACTCTGAAGCTGAAGGCTCTGCCTCCCATTCAATATTTAAATATGCTAGGAACCACAAGTAAACAGCAGTCTGAGAGCAAAGTGCTCTATTGGAGTGTTATGGCACTATGAGGTCTTTAAAATAAGCATGGGAGGAACAGGGGAAGAACACATGCTGCTAGTGATTTCGCTATGAGCTAAGTTTTTGTAGCAAATCCCTAAAGACAAAGTTAGTATTATGATTCAGCAGGGTGTAGAAGATTATTCCATGAAATGAGTTATTATAAAAGAAAAAAAATAGATAAGCTACACAAAAAAACTTTTGGCCAATGGAACAGGAACAGGAAATAATACCACACCACAGAGAGAGCCAACACCAAGTAGGGGCGGAACCACCAAATCCTGTGGTTTGGCATCATCAGTTGGAGACCTCCAGCTTGCAATGGGGCATTTTGCTGCTGAGTGTAATACAGCGGGAATGAGAAACAATTGTTCCAAGTCTGATGCCAAGATTCTCAGGCGAAAAAGGGTAGAGTGCCAATGTCAAGGCAGAAATGAGTTGCTGCCCCAAACGAAGGAATTCAAGTATCTCGGGTTCTTGTTTACGTGCAAGGTGCAAGTGGAGCGGGAGACCGACAAATGAGTTGTTGTGGCATCAGCAGTGATGGACCTCTGTATCACTCTGTTTAAATGAAGAGAGAGCTGAGTGTGGAAGTGCCCTGTTTTACTTATGGTCACAAGCCCTGGGTAGTAAGAATAAGATTGCAGATACAAACAGCAGAAGTAAGTATATATACACTTTAATGAAGTGCATTCATGAATAATATAAAGTTTACGAAAAATTGTTTCCAGGGGTTAAAGGGATAGTACTTATTTAAAAGTCCTTAGAGTACTTATGTGCTTAAGATTTTCTCCACCTTCTTTACATTTTTATACGTGAGTGTTTACTGCATGTTGCCTCCTTGATATAGATACCCTGTAGCCCATATCCTCTTTACCAACATACCCAGTGGAACAAGGAGCTTAACAAAGTTTATCAACAGACAATTGTAGCAGATATGGCTAACAAGCTAGCAGTACTGATTATGGGAACTATTCCAACCTTCAGGAAGGGCTGCTAAATAATTCCATACACTCAGGCTTAACAGAAGAGGATATTTCACACTCATAATTGATGTGGGAGCTTAATTTGTACAGAAAATGAAAGAAAATTGAATTTAAAGAAGAGAAAATGAAAAAGAGCTTGACAGAGAGAGCCCTGCTTGGTGCATCAATGCTGTCAGGCGTTGTGTGGAGGCGAGGAGGAAGGAACCCAAACGCAGGACTCGCAGGTAGGTGAAGACTGGTGAAGGTTTATTATAAGAAGTGGATGAACAGAACAGAGGTAGAAAATGGCTGGCTGGCTGGCTGGACGACTGAATGGCTGGCTGGCTGACTTAACTGAACTGAACGACATCATCAATGACACGACAGTGAATGGGTAGAAACAGAGGGCTTAAATACACAGACTGGTGATAATGATAATGAGAGACCGGTGAGTACACAGCTGAACATAATGAACTAATGGGAAGAGGACTGAACATAACGCACACAGACCAAGGCTAACACAATAAAACAGGAAGTGGAACAGGCAGTAGATAAACAGTGAACAAGAACTGAAAATACTGGGTCACCGACCCAGGAACCCTGACAAATGCTATCAACATGCAGATTTCCTTTCTATGTCCTCTTTACTTCTGCCTTTTAATACAAACTCAACCAACATTACCCTCGCTCCATTCTTTCCCATGCAAATCTGACCTATTCATATGTATTATATACGTTTTTCAAAAACTATTTTAGATATTTTGGACAGTATTGTGATCCACGATAAAATAGCATGCATTATTTTCAAGCTAACTTTTGATTCATGTTTTACACATGTTTATTAAATTTTTAGCATTAACAACATATTTTTAGGTGTTTTGCACGAGTGTTTCCAGGTCATCATCACATTTCTTGAACCTTTCTTTGATCAATGATTGTATTAAATAGAAATAATAATAATATTAAAGTAATAATTACACACTTTTAAAGTTTGCTTTAATATGTTATTAATGTGTTATTGAATAGAAGCAGGCAGTTTTGCATTTTGCAGCGCTGACTCCTGCTTATTACCCAGAAACTGCCAAACATACATAATTGCATTTAACAAGCCTGAACAATAAACACAATATTTACATCATTGATTTTAAGCAAAGCAGAATGCTGGAAACCTAAGTTAGGATTAATTTAATCACTTTGTTATTATGCTAAAACATCAGCAAATGTAACCTCATTATTATGAGGCTATTACCATTTAAAGCCTTCTTACAAAAAAACAAAGAAAAGAAAAGTCTAATGCACAGATATTACCTTTTTATTGCTAGCAGGTTATCATATTGTTACCAATGTATTCTGCAACTATTACTAACTGGTTTTGCCTCATTGCTGAAGCTTTTTTCCACATTATTACCCCGTGTTGTTGGACCCTTTTTGTCCAATTAAATTAATTTCAGACTAGCCACTGCAAAAACGTCTGCTTGAGCAAAGCGGCCATACTTTGTGCTGCTGATGGTTCTGAAGTCTTGGTGGATTTAGATATTTACATTCAACAGTATAAAAACAGATATCAAAGTAGCCATCAGGGCTGTTTTTATATGCATGTACTATAAAGTTAGAACACACAAGTGTGGCACCTAAAGAACATCATCAGTTAATTTCTAGAAGCTTCTAGAAACAAGGCCTGATACTCAGCAGCCATATTAACACATCTGAGCACCTTTACGCACAGTGTTTTTCGGGGCACTACCTTATTTTGCATTTTCATCCAAAAGTGGTATTCTACCATCGTTTTTGCTGTTGCAGAATTCACCAATAGCAGATGCTTCATGAAGGGAGTGGTGCTGCTATCAAGTCATGGACACTGGAAAAAAAGTCTTGAACTCAAGTCTCAGGGATTTCTTTCGAATGAGTTATCTGTGTCTGATAGAAGTCAGTTAAGGTCATAAACTGTCTAATGTGCCTTGAAATCTATTAATTTTATGGGATCTCTATCCTTTTCCATTTTTCATTGTGCAGTTCACCAGTAGAATCAGTCCTATTTTACGGAATTACCACTCTTCACAACCTGCTGCTGCATCAAGAGGGAGCAAAGATGGCTGTGCGTCTTGCTGATGGCCTGCAGAGAATAGTTCCCTTATTGAAAAAGAGCAACCCAAAGTTTTTAGCCATTACTACAGATTGTCTGCAACTCCTGTCCTACGGAAACCAGGAAAGCAAGGTGAGAAGAGGACCCTGGAGCTGGAAAGGAGACTATTGGTCTACTTATTTTCTTTAATACCTAATCAACACTTCCAACTTCCTGTTTCTTGTCAGCTGATTATTCTAGCCAATGGGGGTCCAGAGTGTTTGGTTTTCATCATGAGAAACTACAACTATGAGAAGCTGCTTTGGACCACAAGCCGTGTCCTTAAAGTGCTGTCTGTCTGTCCCAGCAACAAACCAGCTATAGTAGAAGCTGGTATGTAACTACTGCTGAATATACTGTGGGCTTAGCGCAACATGCTACATGTTCTGTAACCATATGTTCACATGTGTGCTCAGGAGGCATGCAGGCTTTGGGGCAGCATCTTACAGGGTCTAGCCAGCGTCTGATCCAGAACTGTCTGTGGACACTCCGTAATCTGTCAGACGCAGCAACCAAACAGGTACAGTGATGACATGAAGTCACTCGTGTGTATCTAAAGATAAAGAAGCCAAAACAAATGATCTCTGGTCATTAGTTATACTGATGACTTTATATAAGCTGGTTCATGCATTATCAAGCTCCTAGACAAAATATCCCATTAACACATCCCCTTAAAACCCAGAACCCTAAATGGTGCAATCTTGGCCTTGTGGATGATTTTCATTTTTTACAAAATCCTAACGGTAACTTCTAGATATGCAACACTTTGAGTGCTCAGAATAGAAAAGGTATGTAAGTATCATTTCATTTGCAAGTCACTTCAGTTAGTGCAGTTCAACAGTTGCTCTTAACTTGCTAGCTATGACATTCACACCACTGACACACAATCCTCAAGCACCATGTAATAAATTTCCATCAAAATATCAGTTAGCAAACTAGCTCATTCAGTGGATTGGAACAGGAAAAGTACTTTGATGTTCCACAGTTGCCTTCACAACTGCTTCATGGAGCAATAATCATGATGATCAACAATTAGGAGAAAAATAATCCATTTGGATTTTCAGAATATACTAAATATGACATGAGAAGGAGGAGAAGATTACTATATTTATATAAGTTTTAATAACATCACGACTGTCAACCGATGCCTAGAAAAAAACCTAGTGATACTTGTTTGGTTAGACATCCTGCTCCATAAAATGTATAGAAATGTATTTATCCCAGGACATTTTGTACTTTAACTTTGTTCCAATACATCTCTGCTGTGATTGATCCTTTCTTTATCTCTATTGGTTCTGCTCTGTAGGAGGGATTAGATGGTCTGCTGCAGATACTGGTCACTCAGCTGGGCTCAGATGATGTGAACATGTTAACCTGTGCCACCGGCATTCTGTCCAACCTGACATGCAATAACTCACGCAACAAGGTAATCATGATGAGATGGCAGACACACAACTTTCAAGACTACATGGAACTAACATGTAAACAAGTACAATTTTAATGTCTTAAGGTACACAAACACTCACATACACATCCAGTATGTTGGCCTGTCCAGATTGTAAGCTGGACAGGCTCTAGCCCTAATGCAACGCTGAACTGGAGTAAAAGAAAAATCTATGATGTCACCATTTCTGTCAGGAGTACTTTCCACCACTTACAAGTGTTGTAACAGTAAAGGATTTCTAGAACGCTGCAAGTTCCAACAAAACGGTGCGATGCTGTGTAAAATGTAAATAAAAACAGAATGCATGAACTCATATTTTTTATTATAACACAACACAGAAAACATATCAAATGTTTAAACTGGGACATTTCACTATTTCTTAAAAAGTATTAGCTAATTTTGAATTTGATGGCAACAACATCTCTCAAAAGTTGGGACAGGGCAACCAAAGACTGGGGTGGTAAGAAACAGCTAGAAAAATGTTTTGAAAATAATTATGTTATTTGAGAAGAGGTTAGTAACACAAGTGTAAACCAATAAATAAAAATGTGCAGAAGTGCAGAGATTTCCCTTCCCACTGTTGCCAAAGCGCTAGCTCATAGGCAGAGATGGGAAGTAGCAAAGTACAAATACTTTGTACTTAACTGTACAGATACCTGAAAACTGTATCTGTAATTTACTTGAGTAGTTTTTTCCTGACTACTTTTTACTTTTACTTCCTACATTTTTAAACAAATATCTGCACTTTCTACTTCTTACATTTTCAAAACAGGCTTGTTACTTTTGCTTTAGCACATTTGGGGAAAGTTATTATTTTGTTACTGTGAGCCTCCAAACATCAACACGATTTAAGACTAAACAGATGAAGAGCAATTCAGTTTGTTTATTAATCACCAGAGGATGTCACACAAAAAGAGATGGTGTGTGCTAAAGTCATGGGTTAAAAGTGGTGTTTTTGTTTTTGTTTTTGCCACAACACCAGAATGTGGTACTTCGGCATCTAGCAAGTCCAACTAAAGAGGAGTGATCATAAAGGGAGTGACTTTTTTGCAATGTTTCTATCAGCTCAACAGACATCAGCAAACACACAAACTGTCTTTAAGTAAATAAAAGTATGTGTGACTGGTGCACAGTAGCTGTGGTTTCATGAGTCAGAGTGAGGTTACATCAAATATAGAAGAGATTCATATGAATTTGATGATCCTTAGATGGCCTGCATTTGTATAGCGCTTTTCTAGTCCCTAAGGACCCCACTGACTAATTCCACCTTCATACCAACTTTATACCATCTGGGAAAAAGACATCATAAACAGAGTAGTGTCAGTATAGAGGATGGAAATCACCCAGGAGAACTCATGAAACATCTGCTGACATCTTGTTGAATTCAGTTCCCATCTGATATTATTTAATTTTATTTTATTTAATGTTAATATAGCACAAGGTTCAGTTAGCTTTGCACAAAAAGGTCTCCAAATGTCTTTGAGTACATTTCAGAGCCTCTACTTTGTAACTTTTACTTGAGTATTCTTACTTCAGTACAGAATATCTGTACCTTTTCCAACTCTGCTAATAGTGGCTTATATGATTGTTAGAGTTTTCTCTATTTTCTTTGTGTTGTTGTAGGGTCTATCGTACAATATGAAGCACTTTGAGGCAACTGTTGTGATTTGGTGCTGTATAAATGAGTGAATTGAATTGGATAGGCTGTCCACACTAGTCTACACTAGTGTGGACAGCCTATCCAATTCAATTCACTTATTAAACAAGACTACTCTTGTTTAACAGAAGTTTAACAGAAGTTACCAACTGGCTCTCTAGGAATGATCTTGTTGTAAACACCAACAACACTGAGACCATGGTTGTAGCTCCTCCTGAAATATATCTTAGAAACATTCAGGCTCTTGCTTTTGTTTGTTCAACTAAGTTCAGCATTCGAAGTCTTGGTGTAATACGACTCACATCTTTCAGTTAGGAACATTTCTAAGTTGTGACATATGGTCTCATCAGCCGACCTGGAAAAAATTATCCATGCATTTATGTCATTGCATTTAAATAATGGTAATGCCCTGTTTACCGGCTTGGACTAATCATTTCTTTCATGCCTTCAAGCTATAGAAAGTGCTGCAGCCAGACTATTAACACGTTGTGGCAAGCTCACATTACTTCTTTTTTATATTCTTTACACTGGCTCCAAATAGTTTTTAGGATTTGTTTTAAAATTCAGTATACAGAACAAGCTTCAGATTTTATTTCTCAACTTCTTAAAAAAGACACTGCTGTCTTTGTTCACAGGCTCAGAGTTTATTAGTTGTTCTCCGTATTGTGGGGCGGCGCAATGATTGGTGATTAGCACTGTTACCTCACAGTAGGAAGGTTCTGAGCTCCAACATTAGACCAGGGTGTTTCTGTGTGGAGTTTGCATGTTCTCCCTGTGTTTGCGTGGGTTGATCTCTCCGGATACTCCGGCTTCCTCCCACAGTCCACAGACATGCAGGCAAGTTTTAAAATACACAAAACACACTGCTGGCAAATATCATTTTCTAAATGAGCAGAAGCGTCTGCATATTGTACAATATGTAGACGCTTAGGTGCGATGTTCTGGGCTTTTATAAATCCATTTTTACACATGCTGGCGTAGTATGAAGACATACTACTATGAATATTTCCTGAAATTCTTAAGTTCTTATTGCCAACCAAAGTCATTAAAAATATCAGATTAAATAAATGGCCAACAGATTTTATTTGTTCATGTGTGATTGTGTCACAGTGGTCATGAACACCTCAGCTGTGTACACATTTCAATTCTAAAGAACGTCAGTTTAACAAAGTGATGTAACTTAATGTTTACTTGTCTTTGTTTTGATGTGTGGATTGCTACAGCAAGAGTCCTGACAGGGACTAGAAAGAGAGAGCATATTTCTCCTGTTTTGGCTTCCCTTCATTGGCTTCCTGTTAAATCCAGAATTGAATTCAAAATCCTGTTCCTCACATACAAGGTCTTAAATAATCAGGCCCCATCTTATCTTAATGACCTTGTAGTACCATATCACCCTATTAGAGCACTTCGCTCTCGCTCTGCAGGCCTACTTGTTGTTCCTAGAGTATTTAAAAGTAGAATGGGAGGCAGAGCCTTCAGTTTTCAGGCCCCTCTTCTGTGGAACCAGCTTCCAGTTTGGATTCAGGAGACAGACACTATCTCTACTTTTAAGATTAGGCTTAAAACTTTCCTTTTTGCTAAAGCATATAGTTAGGGCTGGACCAGGTGACCCTGAATCCTCCCTTAGTTATGCTGCAATAGACGTAGGCTGCCGGGGGATTCCCATGATGCATTGAGTTTTTCCTTTCCAGTCACCTTTCTCACTCACTATGTGTTAACAGACCTCTCTGCATTGAATCATATCTGTTATTAACCTCTGTCTCTCTTCCACAGCATGTCTTTATCCTGTCTTCCTTCTCTCACCCCAACCAATCACAGCAGATGGCCCCGCCCCTCCCTGAGCCTGGTTCTGCCGGAGGTTTCTTCCTGTTAAAAGGGAGTTTTTCCTTCCCACTGTCGCCAAAGTGCTGCTCATAGGGGGTCATATGATTGTTGGGTTTTTCTCTGTATCTATGAAGCGCCTTGAGGCGACTTTTGTTGTGATTTGGCGCTATATAAATAAAATTGAATTGAATTGAATTCACATTTGTATTTCATGGTGAAAAACCCCAGACTTCTGTTCCCCATGTGTTCCTACAGACGCTGGTGACTCAGTATGGTGGAGTGGAGGCATTGATCCATGCTGTGCTTCGTGCTGGCGAGAAGGAGGATGTTGCTGAACCTGCGGTCTGCGCCCTGCGGCATCTCACCTCCCGCCACCAAGATGCCGAGCTAGCCCAGAATGCCGTGCGTCTGCACTATGGTGTCCCAGCTATTGTTAAACTACTGGGCCAGCCCCACTACTGGCCTGTAGTAAAGGTAAGGACAGACAGTGATGTATACTATTAGAGATAACATGCATTGGAGCTGGTAACTAAATTAGCCTCTGTGGGTCAAAAGAATTGGAAGAAAGGAAAGAAAAGGACGGGAACAGAAAGGAAAAGAGAAAAGCACCTTTGATACTTAACCAACCCTTCATTGGTCCAGCTTTCCATTCATAAAACTTCATGTTACTGCATATGTTGAACGCATTCATGATGTTCAACATATTAAAACGAAAGCCAGCCTGAGGCAGGTAAGCCAAGGGTATTGCAGTGTCTCCTCAGCATAGCAGAAAATGCAACAGCTTCCTTCCTTTTTGGATTTATATGTGCCGTGTCTTTTTGTATCAACAGTCCCTTGCACCATTGTCCTCTGGAGAGCTGCACTACATATCTTTATGAGAGGTTTACACAGGGTCCTTCTCCACCCCTAGTAATGACCTTTATCCCAACACAAAAAACTACCTCCTGGATATGGGCCAAACATGCTTTGGCCCATGCTGGCTTGCTTGTGGTTTCCTCTGGTATAAAGAAGTAGAATGGCAAGCACAGCTTTTAGCTTTCAACATAGTCTTTTACAGAACATATTCCCAGTTTGTATTCAGGAGTCACCCCCTCTACTTTTAAGATTAGGCTTAAAACTTTCCTTTTTGATAAAGCTTATAGTAAGGATTGGATCACGTGACCCTGAGCCATGCATTAATTAGCTGCAATAGGCCTAGGCTGCTGGGGGCTTTCCATGATGCTGGAGTGTTTCTTCTTCACCTCTTTTCACTCTCAGTTTATACATCACTCTGCATTTCATCATTAGTTAACTTTCATCTCTGGCTCTCTTCCCCAGTGTTTTTTTTTCACTGTTTCCCTCCACTTAACCTCATTCCAGAGTCTAGTTCTTCCAGAAATTGCTTCCCATTGCTGCCAAATGCTTGCTCCTAAGCTACAGGAGGTAGAGCAGGTCCCAGCTGGTAATGGTAAAACCATCATATTTTACATTTTGGCCAGTGGACCTTTGTGGAAGAAACTGAAGCATCAGTACATCAGTATATGTTGACAAGTTCACTGTGCTTTTAATTGCTTCTGGAAAAGTTCAACCTGTGAGACCCAAAGGCAAGCAGAGGAAATTGCTTTTCCAAGTCACTATGCAAGAAGATGGAGCAGGATTGATACATAAATGAAGTCTGGAGGGAATAATGGACAATGTGGGTAAGGATGTTGTTGTAGAAAGCTAGTTGGCCCTTCATCTGATCATTTAAACCCTGGAGAAATACTCCTTGTAATGCATTATCTGGCCAGCTCGCTGTGGCGGCCACAGTTTGAAACTTAACTAAGAACTCAGCTATGCTGCGGATGCCCTGTCATAGATCAAACAATCTTTTAGCTAAACTGCCCTCAGATATAGGTGAGCAAATTTCTTTCTCAGCTCATTCATATGGGAAGGTAGAAATGGAATGATAAATGAAAAAACCTCAGCCCACGCCAGCGCTTTTCCCCTGATTGCATTGGACAGCTTAGTGGCATCATTAGGGAAAGAGCAGGACGAGCAACCCAAAGCTAGCGCACATTGTAACAAAAAACCCCAGCTAGGTGAGTTCTCCAACTCCTTTTAGATTTCCCGTAGCCTGTGGGTTCGCATCAGCAGCAGGAAACAGGTGAATAGCAATAGGTTGCAGACCAGCTCCTGAGATCTGAGTAATGAGCAGAACATGCTACGTTCAGTACGTTCAGTTTGGTGGGTGTGTGGGTGTGCAAAGAGTCTGACAGTTTAGTGGCCCGGCTAAGTTTAAAATGTGTAACAGACTACGAGTCGCTGGTACCTCTCGTTAACAAACACAGCTTGGACAATGTGCCACTATGGTACCAACATCTTCTCATGAGGCTCCTGGGATTCAGTCCAGTATTGGAGCATGTCCTGGGAAATACTCTTATCATTGCAGACACCCTGTCACATAGCCCGTAGCTAACACTTTCACAGAGACTGGAACACACAGTGATGTGGCATGCTATGTTGCTAGTGGTAGATTCCTGTGTCCACCAGCAAATCAGAATGGCAACAGAGCCAACACGGAACTGCAGTCTTTCATGAAACTCCCCAAAACAGCATAGACTTAACACATAAGCAAAGTACTGTCATATACTGGGTTGCCTGTGTCGAGCGGGTGGGCGTTGCGGCTTTACGCCACCATGACATGCTTTGCGGCAGGGCTGTCTATGTGCAGTTCTTCTCTTAGCTGCCACACCCATTGTTGTGCTGTTATAACCCATGCTGGATACACCTTCAATAAAGCAGCATCATAAGAAAGCTACCGAGTGCTCATTCTACATGATGTCAGAAGTGACCCGGACCATCGCCGGAATAACGCCATAAGGGAGAAAACAACAGAATGGCTAAGTTTAATCCCCCGTCAAGCTTCCCTTTCGATAAGCCGGCGGAATGGCCCGACTGGAAACAGCGTTTCGAGCGCTACAGGATCGCAACGAAACTCCACAAAGACGAAGGACAAGTACAGGTGAGCTGCCTAATCTATGTGATGGGAAATGAAGCAGAGAACATTTACAAGTCACTCACCTTCGCCGCCAATGAAAGTCGTGACGACTTCGCTGTCGTAATGAGGAAGTTCGACGAGTATTTTTTCCCACAGAGGAACATTATACATGAGAGAGCATGTTTTCACCAGCGTGTCCAGCGGCCAGGCGAAACGGCAGAGAGTTTTATCCGAGCCCTGTATGACCTCTCAGAGCACTGTGTGTTTGGTGCATGTAAAGAGGAAAATATCCGCGATCGTATTGTGGTCGGGATACAAGACAAGGACCTCTCCCGCAGGCTACAGCTGATGAAGGACCTCACGTTGGCGCAAACGACCCAGATCGTCAGACAGTCAGAGGAGGTCGCAGCGCAGGTCAGCTTGCAGGGAGATGCGGGAGGCTCAGTACAGGAGGAGAGCTGTTATGTCTCGGCTACTTAAAGGCCACAATGAGTTATGAAGGCAAAGACTACCTATCCAAGGTGTATGTGGTTCGTGGACGCAGAGTTAGCAACCTTCTCAGCCGCTCCTTGTCAGTGCAGATGAACCTGGTGAGAAGAATTGATGAAGCAACGATCACACCCACCAGGAACCAACCACTTTACGGTGAACACGGAACACTAAAAACTGAGCCAGTCAAAATTCAGTTAAGGGACGATGCTGTGCCATACGCGGTGCATACGGCATGCCGTGTGCCTTTCCCCATGCTGCAGAAAGTGAAGGAGGAACTACAAAGAATGGAGAACCATGGTGTCATTGAGAGGGTGACCCAACCTACCGAATGGTGTGCCCCAATGGTGCCTGTCTTGAAGAAGAACACAGCAAGGGCCAGGATCTGCGTCGATCTGACAAAACTGAATAAGTCTGTCAAAAGAGAGCGCTATATCTTGCCTACCCCTGAGGAAACCATGTCCAGGTTGAGTGGGGCAACGGTCTTCTCCTCGCTGGATGCAGCCAGTGGATTTTGGCAGCTCCCATTGCATCACGAGAGTTGCAAACTAACGACATTCATCACACCATTTGGCAGGTATTGCCAAATAGGCTGCCCTTTGGGATAACAAGTGCACCAGAGATCTTTCAGCAAAAGATGTTGGAGACCTTAGAGGGGCTAGAAGGTGTGGAGGTCTTTATGGATGACATCCTGGTCTATGGGGCCACCATGGAACAACACGACACCCGACTTGAGAAGGTGATGCAGCGCATTGAGTTAGCCGGATTGAAGCTCTCAAGGAGAGAAGTGCTCCTTCAGACAGAGCCAGCTTCGCTTCCTAGGGCACCTGATCAACTATTCTGGGGTCAGGCCAGACCCTGAGAAAGTGAACGCCATTCTTCAGCTGCCGTCACCAGAAAATGTGCAAGAGCTTAAACGGATCCTAGGAATGGTTAATTACGTGGGCAGATATATTCCTGCTCTTGCCACAGTATGCCAGCCACTGTACGAGTTGCTTAAAAGCAAAAACAGTTGGACCTGAGGTCACCCACAGCAGGCAGCCCTCGAGAACATTAAGAGAGCGCTTACATCAGCACCTGTTCTTGCCTTCTATGATGTCAACAGACTCACAGCCGTATCTGCTGATGCCAGTAGCTGCGGGCTTGGGGCTTGTGCTGCTTCAGCTTCATGGTGCAGAGTGGAAACCTGTTGCCTACTGCTCTAGACGCCTCACGGAGGCTGAAACACGCTACGCACAAATCGAAAAGGAGTGTTTGGCAAGTGTTTGGGCCTGTGAGAAGTTTGATAAGTATCTATGTGGCTTAGATCGCTTCAGGCTTGAGACCGACCATAGACCTTTGGTGCCCCTGGTCAATAGCCGGGACCTTGACAATGTTCCATTGAGGTGTCAACGCCTCCTGATGAGGCTCATGAGGTACAAGCCGGAGGCCGTCTATGTCCCTGGCAAAACGCTTGTCATCGCCGATACGTTGTCATGGAGTCCACAGACTCGGGCTGAGGATGACACTAGCACTCACAGTGAAGTGGACTGCTACATAGCCACCGTGTTACAGGGCATTCCAGCATCCCCAAGCCGAATGGAAAGCATTAAAGCAGCCACTGCAACGGATGTTGAACTACAGACTGTCATCACGTACATACGCAGGGGTTGGCCTGCATACGGAGCTAGTGTGCCATTGAACATTAAAGCGTACATGAAAGTGAAAAACGAGCTATCAGAGGCTGACGGCCTGGTTATATGAGGCTGCAGAATTGTCATTCCAAAGTCACAGAGAACAGCCATTCTACACAAACTACATGAAGGGCACTAAGGCCTCACCAAGTGCAGGGATAGGGCTAATTCATCTGTGTGGTGGCCGGGGCTCTCCACTGAGCTAAAGAATGCAGTGCTGCAGTGCCACACATGTCTGGCACAGAGGCCAACATAGACAAGGGAGCCGCTCATCTCCACACCTTTGCCGGATCGTCCATGGCAAAGGATAGCCCTGGATCTCTGTGAACACAAGCGGAATAATTACCTTGTTGTGTCGGACTACTACTCACGTTTTCTGGAAATACTGCACCTACCAGTGGCCAAGTTGTTCAGAAACTGAAGTCGACCTTTGCTAGGTTTGGGATCCCTGACGAGGTGGTGAGTGACAATGGCCCTCAGTTCTCCAGCTCTGAGTTCCAGGCCTTCGCGCGAGAGATGGATTTTGCCCACAGAATGTCTAGTCCCCACCACCCACAGGGAAATGGTCACGCGGAGAGGGCAGTACAGACTGCAAAGAAAATCCTCTGGCACAATGACCCACTGATAGTACTAATGTGCTTTAGGTCTACTCCCTGTACCACTACAGGCTTCAGCCCAGCGGAACTTATTATGGGGAGGAAGATCAGGACAACCCTGCCTACCTTGGAGAAGAATCTTCAACCTAAATGGCCCAACAAAAGAGAGGTTAAACGAAGGGATGCTGGTCAGAAGGCCAAGCAGGCGTTCTACTACGACCGCCGCCATGGTACTAAGCCCCTACCTCCACTCCATCCAGGGGATGCTGTCCTAACTAAGCTGGACCAGGAGAAGGCTTGGGCAACGCCGGCCATCATCTCCAAGGAGAGCGTCTCTCCGACATCCTATCTCGTTGCCACACCCCAAGGTGCGGTGCTGCGATGGAACCGCCGCCATGTCCGCCTCGAACCATCTCCACGGGCTATGCCACAGCCCCTTCCAACACCCACTGTGGACACTGAGGAGCTGCCTTCTCAGTGCGCTGGTGCGTCCACTCCAGAGACCCCACCTTTGGCCCCTAGTCTGGCCCCAACGCTTGCACCCACTCACGCCGACGTACCAGATCAGTTACGCACAAGGTGCGGCCGGGTACGCAAGCCAGTCAAGAGGCTGGATCTGTAGACACTGGGGTAATGGGAGAGAAGGAAGGACCGGGGAGTGGGAATGCTGTATTGTTGCTGTTTTGCACTTGTGTTTTGAGCTGCAACCAATACTGCTGCTACCTGGTTGAGTTAATTACCTTAAAGGTTTACCATGTTTAATAAGTCCTGTTTTGTGGACACTGCCCTTCAGGCCGACAGTAAGCCAATTGTGCCCGGGTCCTTAAGAGAACCACCCAGAGGCTATTATAGTGTCACATGTTATCATTGTGTCGTTGCTGTTCTATTTGGGGTTTGTTATTGGAAATAACATGAAAAGGGGGGGAGATGTCATATACTGGGTTGCCTGTGTCGAGCGGGTGGGCGTTGCGGCTTTACGCCACCATGACATGCTTTGCGGCAGGGCTGTCTATGTGCAGTTCTTCTCTTAGCTGCCACACCCGTTGTTGTGCTGTTATAACCCATGCTGGATACACCTTCAATAAAGCAGCATCATAAGAAAGCTACCGAGTGGTCATTCTACAAGTACCAGTGGAAGTGAGTGCTTTTGTTTTGTTCAAGTGAAATCAGAGCCGTCTGAATGTGATGGACATGTCCTAAGTAGCGCCAAGGTCAGTATGAGTTGAAATCATTCATCATTTCATGAGACACAATGGCCTGACTAAATGCAGAGACATATCCACGGCCTTATTGAGCAATAGGACTACTCCCTGCTCAACCACAAGTGTTAGCTCAGCACAAGCGAATAGAATAGCTACTTTATTCTCATTTATAACACACACCAGTTAGTGCACATCAGAATGTGATTTTGTGCATTGATTTGCCATCTGAGTAATACAATATAAATAAATTAATCTAAATCTAAAAGTAAAAAATCTAAAAAAGAAATTAAATATATATGTAAGTATATAAAAGGAGGTCATGGTTGATGGCAGCAGTTGTCCCAGAAGAGGGCGTCTCTTCAAGGTCCATCACAACACAGCAAAGGACTCTGCTATGTCTGAATTGTCGTCACCTGCAACCTGGGCAGATACCCCAGGCCTGCAGCAACTGATGAGAATACAATGACTGAGACTCTGACAAAACAGCTATATCAGAGACTGTCACTCAGAGTGGGACTTCTATCATGACCAGTGTTGGTCAAGTTACTTGAAAAAAGTAATCAGTAACTAATTACTGATTACTTCCCCCAAAAAGTAATCCTGTTACTTTACTGATTAGTTATTTTCAAAAGTAATTAATTACTTAGTTACTTAGTTACTTTTTAAAAACATGATTTACAACCTGAATAGGTGATAAAGCGATAGATCTTTCAGACCAATTCTACTTTTTCTGCATAATCCATCATACAAATTTTTTTTTGCAATAGTAATCCCTTACTTTACTCGTTACTTGAAAAAAGTAATCAGATTACGCGTTACTGTAACGCGTTACTGCCCATCTCTGATCATGACACCACTTTATAAACAGCTTGTGATCAGATCTGGATGCCTGTAGACTGGTGCTGCACCTCTGGAATGAGAGAAGCAGAAGGAAGACAAAAGTGAGTTGAAAAATAAAATGTTTTTTATTTGTTATTATTTTTTAACCTGTCCTGTCCAGCAGTTGCAGCAAGCAGAATTATGGTCTGAATTCTTTGTAGTGTCAGACATATGTGCTTTCCCAAGACAAGCACCATACACTCTGTGTACACTTTTATTTATTTACTGTATTTTATTATTTATATTATTGTGTAGTGGATAGCAGATGGGGATAAAGGCCAGATTGGCAAAAAATAAGAAGAAAGTGAGAAATAGGAAAAAGAGAGAGAAAAGAATGGAGGTGGGGGGAAAGTCGAGGGTGAAGTAAACAGACATGCTGGGTCTCCATCTGCTGCCTTGTAATAAAGTGCACTCAAATGATGTATAGCACCAGAAAGACAAATTATAGAGCGCTACACAAGCAGATATACAATTTTGGTGTGTGTGTGTGTGTGTGTGTGTGTGTGAGAGAGAGAGAGAATTTGTCATAGAATGTAATATGGACAGGCATACAAGACCACATAACATGCATATCGTTCTCAGTGGAATTGCCCGTGCAGTGGGTGCATATTTTTGTGTCTGCAAGACCCATTAGGAACATCCTTTGTCCTGTATCGTGTATTCTGTGGAGATTTTTGTATTGTATGAGTTGTAAGTTGGGGTTCTAAGTCATTTTGAAAGTACTTAAACATTTGTGTCTAGAAGTTTTGATCTGGATTGATGGAAAGATTTCACTCCCACTTTGTGGTTTGGAGGGAGAATTATTGATTTCTAATAATAACTTATACATTTTGATAACAACTTAGGGGTGCTGAAATTTAAAAACTCTGTTACCCTAGTAGGTATTTCCAAAGTTCAGTTCACTGAGATTCACTGTCTTCACTGTCTAGAAATTTTGGTTTGATCATTTTTGAAACATGTAGCAATCTTTAGATAAGAAATAGGAATGAAAATTTGGTAGTCCATAAAAATGGACTGTAATACTGTACTGCTATGGTAGCCAACGTTTCAAATGGTCAGAGGGCCCGGTGGCGCCAGTGTCCGGCAGCCTCGCCTCTGTCAGTGCGCCCCAGGGCAGCTGTGGCTACAACGTAGCTGCCATCACCAGTGTGTGAATGTGTGTGTGAATGGGTGGATGACTGAATGTAGTGTAAAGTGCTTTGGGGTCCTTAGGGACTGAGTAAAGCGCTATACAAATGCAGGCCATTTACCAAATGCAGGTTTGACAGGTTTGTAAGTGTACACTTTATATAGATATAGATAGATATTTTAAGCCAAAATAAAAGAGAAGAAAAGAGAGATGATGGGAGAGATTAAAGCAAAGAAAAGATGCGAGAGGTAAAGAACAGAGAAGGAGCACAGGAGTGGTAAGAAAAAAGGTTAAGGATGTAAATGACACCCCTCTTTACATAGTGTCAGGTTGAGTTTTTGATAGACATAGGGTAATAGTACTACCACCACCTTTGTAGCTACACCACAAGCAAACACACACATCATGACATACACCTCCCATTACCCACTTCCCTAAAATAGTTCATCTGTGACAACTCCTAGTGGTGCATAATGTCCCTGGGAAGACAGACAGATGGATAAGAGAAAGAGAGACACTAAAAGCTCGAGCAAGAAGGCTGTTTGCTTTGTTTCTTAGTGAGGAAAAGACAAAGGGAAGGATTGATTCTTAAAAAGTGGGAGAGAGAGCACTCATTGTACCAGGGTCCTATTTACTGAAGTAAAAATTAAAAAGAAAGACAATTTAAAAGCCTGCAAGGTGATTCATCAGTGAACAGAGGTGCACAAGAACAACATATTGATAATCCACTTGGTATTTGCAGAGGCCTTTTGCCTGCATAATAATTGCAGTAATCATTCAGTAAACTGGTAACTTTGGTAAAACTACCTGTTCAGTTTAGTTTAGTTATTATAATTATATACATGCACTGTATTTAGCAGGAAGATCTTCACCTTCTTTTAGAATCCTGAATATAACACAGTTCAGTAATGCAACCTCTTCATGTTGCTTCTTTTTGTCTGAACAGCAATAGTATACACAGCATAGCAACATGCATTAGACATTGCTGTGTTGTACTATGTAAGACTAATATTATTCCAATCTAGACTTCCCTGCTGTTTTGAGCTTACATTGTACTTATTGTTTTTCACATTATTGTTTCACTCCAGCACGGTGGCACGGTGGTTAGCACTGTTGCCTCACAGCAAGAAGGTCCTGAGTTCAATTCCACCATCAGGCCGGGGTCTTTCTGTGTGGAGTTTGCATGTTCTCCCCGTGTTTGCGTGGGTTCTCTCCGGGTACTCCGGCTTCCTCCCACCGTCCAAAGACATGCAGCTTGTGGGGATAGGTTAATTGGATAATCCAAATTGTCACTAGGTGTGAATGTGCGAGTGAGTGTGAATGGTTGTCTGTCCTTGTGTGTTAGCCCTGCAACAGACTGGCGACCTGTCCAGGGTGTACCCTGCCTCTCGCCCTATGACAGCTGGGATAGGCTCCAGCGCCCCCCGCGACCCTGAAAAGGATAAGCGGAAGTGAATGGATGGATGGATGGATGGATGTTTCACTCCACAGGTAGAGCAGGTCATCTACTGATTGGAAGGTTGGTAGTTCGATCCCCGGCTACCCCTAGATATCCCCAAGGATATCCTGCCAAATATCTATGGGCAAGATACTAACCCCCAGTTGCTCTCTGATGCATCCATTTGAATATGAATGTGTATGAATGGTAGTTAGAAAGCACTTAAAAGCATAGAAGACAGTGCTTGTGTGAATGTGGATGTGGCATGTTGTATAGAGTACTCCAGGAGAGTAGAAAAGCGCTTTATATAAGAATCAGTCCATTTACCATTAAACTGAAACACACACATTTCATCACAAGGTGACTATTTGTGTTAAAAAAAAGCTCTATTGTGACTCTGTTTATATTCTCATTGCAGAATCTTTAAGGTTTTTTGTTCTATATATAAATAAATCATTTCAAACACCCATAGTGTGTGGCTACAACCGTAGCTTGCCTCCACCAGTGTATGAATGTGAGAGTGAATGAACAGTGGTATTGTAAAGCGCTTTGGGTGCCTTGAAAAGCGCTATATAAATCCAATCCATTATTATTATTATTATTATTATAGAGTTTAAACCTCAATCAAGTGTTAAAGACCCGTGTCCTATGTCAGTTGTTTTTTTCTTGGTACAAAGACCAGAACTACACCAAACTACACTGCTTTGTTGGTCCATGCCCCACTTCTCTACCAAATTACATTAAATTTGGCCATCTATTTTCTTTGTTTTTTGTTTTGTTTCTTTATTTGTTAGTTTTATGTATCCCCTTGACAGGCTAAACACACTGACATTTCTAAGCCCATTTCTTAGCTAAGTACTTTTCTTGATATAAAAATAAATGTAAGTTACTGTTGAAGCAGATACCAATAAGAAAATTCTGGAACAATAAAAATAGTTGTTTAAATATCACATCCAAAAGAAAATGAATTTATTAATTAATAATTATATCATAATTATATGGTTCTCAGCCATATGGAATGTGGTCAATGCAGTGAGCTAAACTGATGCCACTATTTTCCCTCTCCTAGTTACCATGCAACTGTACTTCTGCAGTCCGAAGGACATTCTGATGTCGTTGCTGTAGATCCCAGTGGTATGGACCAGTGAATCGATGTGATTCACTCATGGCATACAGCTTGATGTAGAGGAGGTGGCTGACAATTGCTCCAGTAGCCAAGTTGTTAATTTGGCTGTGGGGGTTCAGACCTATAACAGCAGCGGGGACAGAGCATCTTCTTGGTAAATCCCGCATTTGATAGTAATTTGTGCTGTTGGCCTTCAGTTAGTCTCTAATGTTGTTTGCCACATCCCCATTGAATTCCTGATGTATGGTCTTGGGGTCCTGTTGATCTTGTACAGTTATCCCAGGATTCCTGAGCAGCTAGGAAAACAGGATGGTTGAGTAAGGGTGCAGAGAAAGCCCCCAGCAAACTACCATCCAATTGACATCTGTAATTATTTTTCCACACCTACTGAGGAACTATGATTATTGGCAATTATGTTTTAAGACATGTGAAGCTATAGACACTAGACACCATAGTGAACTGTTCTCCACGGGCCAAAGCAACTTCTTGCGTTGCAACTTCTTATCTGGTGCGCGTCTTTTATTTTGACAGCGAATACGCACCTGCAGACCACTTATTTGCACCCCTGACTATAGTTCACATTGGTAGTAAGGACACCCAGTTACGCCGATAGCAGGTTAGCAAAATTAAAATAAAATTGGTCTGTAATTTTGTCAAAACAGTGTCTGCGGTCCCCTCCCCAACTGGACCAGGAGTGGCATGTTTAGCTGCATGTTCTCCTGAAATTGCTGGCTGTTTGAGTGGTGTCTAAGAAATTATGTGGGCTTTATAGTTAATGGGGAAACCTTTGGGGAAAATGTGGTTTTCCTAGGAGCAACTGCATCCATCCCACTTTGGATAGTCACATTTTGGGAGGTTTAAAAAATTTGGCCAGCTTTCTGTAAATGAGCGCTGCTTCATCTAGTCTTGAGACCAGCCTGTATGCAGCTTCTCTTCTTGTGTTATCCCCCCAAAATCCAATCCCCTTAAAGACTGTGTCTGCACCAGACCACCAAAAATGAAAACCAGCCAAACCAACTAGTAACATACTTAATAATGATGGGTCGACGACACATTTCTTATCTTTTCACATTCCTACTGCCACACACAGATACTAGTCTGCCAAGGTCGAAGAACTCACTTTTCTTTCATTTACCAGTTGTTTATACACATATGCTTAGGCATTTAATCATTAGTAATTAATATTCTCTGTCTATCTTTCACTGCGTGTCTTTTGCCTTGTCTCTAGTGCTTGCTAGTAGATGGTCCTCTGATTGTTAAAGTTTTCTCTGTCTTCTCTGTATTATTGTAGGCAGTGTTGGTCAAGTTACTTGAAAAAAGTAATTAGTAACTAATTACTGATTACTTCTCCAAAAAAGTAATCCCATTACTTTACTGATTACTTATTTTCAAAAGTAATTAGTTACTAAGTTACTTTTTAAAACATGATATACAACCTGAATACGTAATAAAGCAATAGACCTTTCAACCCATTTCTATTTTTTCTGCATAGTCCGTCATATAAAGTGCAATCAAATGAAAAAGTCTCTTTTTAAAAATTGTTTTTTTAGTTTTAATCTTTTAACTTAATGCCCATTGCATCAAGCAAAAATTAAATTATATGCAACTGTCTTTGACTTGAAAAAAATTGTTTAACATTTAAACCTATTTCCTGTATATTCCAGCATATTAAATAAAATAATTTTTGTGTTTACACTCACTCTTAGATGCACAACCCGTTCTCACTCCCAAAGCGTAACATTTTACGCTAGGTGACAAATCGTCACCATATTACGTTTTCGGCTACCCACCACGTTCCTAAATGACGACCTCGGAAAAAAGAGGAAATATGAGAACCGTCTGGACTCCATCTACACATGTTCGCTCTTTTTCTTCAAATCGCTTAGAAACACGCTATTTAACATCATTAAAGTCCTGGTTAAGATCAGGAATAAGGTTATGGTCAGGGCTAGGGATAAGGTTAGGTTTAGGGCTGGAATACAGGGCTGGAACGTCTATTACCGCGGGAGCGTCATTGCACTGGATTCCAGCCATAGCCCGCCGCGTACCATAAGAACGCCGAAGGTCTCCTTTCGCGTTCCTCAGGAACGCCGCGGGACGTGACAAAACGTCGACATGTTACGCCTCGGGAGTGAGAATGGGCTGAGATGCAAGTAAAACACAGCAGAAAATAAATGTTACTGTTGACGTGGTACTGCCCATAGTGTCTATGGCCCATACCATAGACACTATGGTACGGTTGCACCTCAATGATACCCTAGTCCTGTCAATTCAATGCAATTAAATTTTAGTTACATATTGCCAAATCACAACAACAGTTGCGTCAAGGCACTTTAGACTGTGAGGTAAAGATCCTACAAAAATATGTAATAATTTTTCATTAGGATCCTAAAAACCTCAAACAAGTACCATGCAATCTACTGAGAACCATTCTGAGTTGCTGAATCGCTGACACTGCAACTTTCCTTCCTGGTTGGTGATCGCCTCTCCATAAAAGCAAATAATTGGGCATCATTACATTCCACAACTTCCTCTGGCAGGGAATCCTCTCCACAAGTCTGATGTTGCTACCTGCATGTGTCTCTGTAGGCACATAATCATGTTCTTCTCACAAAACCTTCATCATCTTCTTCCTGTCTTTTTCCCCAAACAATTTTATACCAGGAGATTCTATTTTTAGAAACACTCCCTTTCTTAAATGCAGTCATATGCTGTTTCCCAGGCGTCAGGGGCCATCTCCTGGATAAGCTCCCCAGCCTTCGCCAATGACTTCCATTCAAACAGGAGTCCTGTTTGAGCTTCCTTTAATGGTTGTTAACTTTAAAGTTGATTAAAAGTCAAAAATACAAATCTTACAAGTGTAGATCTTCTTTTACTGTATGCCTTTGGATTGAACCTGAGGTCCATAAGTCGTCTCTGATTGTCTGATAGTTTTGTTTTTTTTAGCCAAGGGTGGCAACCCTTGCATGCCTTGTCATTTCTCTGACTTGCTTATCGAGTTTGAGCAAGCTATCCAGCAATACACCTAAGTTACTGACATAGTCACAGGAAGAGCTAGCAAAGGGACCCAAAGCAGCACGAAGTTGGACACGAGGGATTGTACTGTCGAACACCACAATCTCAGTCTTCTTAACGTTTAAGACAAGGGAATTACTCAGGAACCATTCTTTGACCTCACGCATGCATTCTCGAAAGTAATGCAGAGACACAGCAAGCTCATTAGTAAGTTCAAAATAGATCTGTATGTCATCTGCGTAACAGTGAAAGGCGATATTGTATTTTTCAACGATTGCGCCTAGAGGGAGCAAATACAATGAGAAAAGAATAGGGCCTAAAACTGATCCTTGAGGTACACCGCAACAGAGGAAGAGAAGAAGGTGCCCAAGTTAACCGAAAAGGACCTGTCAGCGAGGTATGATTTAAACAAGTCAAGGGCAGTGCCTCTCATACCCACAGTGTGCTTAAGTCTTAATAATAAGATGTTATGGTCCACCATAACATACCATATTGTAGGAGTCTCGAGGTCCTGGAAGCTGTCAGGGAGTGAGGATGCTTCTGTGCATCGTGGGGGAAATGAGGACGGTTTGTGTATCTCAGATAGTTGGGGGAAGTGCCACTAGGCCAGGCATTACTGGCAGTGACAATGTTATCAAATCTGTTAAAACAACAAAAACATCAACAGATTTGCTCACACCGTGTCCCCATCTAGAGCACCATTCCTGCATCCTCTGATAGTTTTTCATACCATTCCAGATTTTCTCATGTTGTTTTATATGATCCCTTTACTTTTCTCAATCTGACATTGAGTTCCACTTGTATGTAAGAGGCAGTGCTGCGCAAGTTACTTTGAAAAAGTAATTAATTATAGTTACTAGTTACTTCTTCAAAAAAGTAACTGAGTTAGTAACTGAGTTACAAGATTCTAAAAGTAATTAATTACTTGAAAAGTAACTATTGTGTTACTTAAAAAAAAAAAGTTTAACCCTCTGGGGTCCAGGGTATAATTGGCCATTTTTAACTACTTTTGATTTTCCCCTCTGCATTTCACCTTTAAAAACTATTTACTTTGCCTTGTTTGGTCTCATCCTTTTCAGCACAACCTCACGTGTCTGAATTTACAGTCATGTTTTCATTTTGATAGACTGTATTAACACAATTGATCTAAAATCAGACAAAAAAACATAAAATCCGAGTACAAAAAATTATATTTTTTACTGTAACAACTAGAGATGGACCGATCCGATATTACGTATCGGTATCGGTCCGATACTGACCTAAATTACTGGATCGGATATCGGAGAAAAATAAAAAATGTAATCCGATCCATTAAATATCACGAAAGCACCTCACAAAACTTGCAACACGCTGTAACTCACCTCAGAACGTTAGCACGTCGGAGCAGTATGCATCACGTGATAGAGCGGCTGTGGCATGCAGGGACCTGTCGGTGGTCTGGATAGCATTTGGAGCTTCGCTAGCAACCTGGCATTTCATCTCCGACAAAGTTATCCCGAGAGAAGTAAAGCAAGTGTGTAAGTCCATCTCTGAATGTTGTAAGCATTTGTTAAGCTTAACAAGCGATATATGGAGCGACTGCCTCTTCTTGCTGCTGCTTCAATCATGAAACTGCTTAATGATCAGCTGATCGGCTTTTCTGTCGCGAGTCCGTCTCTGTTGTTTGTTTTTGGCCCACTTTGCACCAGAAAGAGGAAACCAGCGGCTGAACAACAGCAGCACGTTTAAGCGTGATAAGCTGTTGTTAGAATTTATTTAATATTACTTTCTACTCGAGGATCTTTTTCTACAGCTGACGGCTGGTAACTGTGCAGGGGCGGATCTAGCAAAGTTTAGCCAGGGGGGCCGATAGGGCATGAACAGGGAAAAGGGGGCACAAAGACATACTTTTCTTTCTTATTCTCATTTAAAATGTCTAGCTTTTAATAAATAATTATCTGACACCCAAAGTTTTAATTTGATGTAAAATGAATAGAAGTCAATTACTGTATATAGTAACTATTAAGTCTAATATATATACCCTAGTAAGCTATAGTACTTTTTCCTTTGGAAAGGTACCATCTGTGCAGTCTGCAGTTTTTTTGAAGAAAGATGTTGAATCTACTTAATATTTCTTGAAAAATAATTGATTTCTGTGCATTTTTTTCACACTGCGTCAAATTAAGGTTGATTACGTTGATTAAGCATCATGAGGTGGAGCGTGAGGGGTGGTTCCCTATTTTTTATTTATTTATTTTTCTTGTTGCTGGGAGTTGGAACCCTATTAGTTAGGTTGCTTAATATTTATGCTAAGTACTGTTTAAAATACCAGAATAGGGAGGATGGTGTAGTTTTAAGTTTATTAGATTGATCAGTATTGCTGAACTATGAAATATTTTTTTTTGCATACAGGTATAACAGAATAGCTTTAGTGTAGTTGTTGTTTTAAACTTGAGTATGAACTTATACAAAATGCAGCAAGATATTTAAAAAAAAACAGTTTTGTTGATTAAAAAACACTATATCGGATTCATATCGGTATCGGCAGATATCCAAATTTATGATATCGGTATCGGACATAAAAAAGTGGTACCGTGCCATCTCTAGTAACAACCACAAACATGTTTATTGAATCATATTTATAACTTTAAATGCAAATATAAATTGTTGATTTTAATATCATATGCACAAGTTTTGCAAACAACAAAGTTATTTGCAGCCATTTACCTTTTACCTTGATTTTTTAAATAACCATTTCAAACTATTTAGATAACAATCAGGTGTTCTGCATTCAATAAGATGCCACACAAATTATTTATTCCACTCCAAAAAAAAAATTTCTGTCTACTATAAACGAGAACATCACAGCCTGATACCTGCAGGTCTGACAGCATCACTCCTGTTTTCATTCAGCAGTCGCCTCATTGTTCTGACACACAACACACACTAACTACACAAGACAACACACTCCAAAAACTTCCCCCTCTTCTTAAACAACCAAATGTCATGTTGCTGTATCATTTTTTGATTGGTCGGCATGTTGCATTTTTCCACCAACACAAACAGGCTGTTTTTTGTTTTGTTTTTGTTTTGTTTTGCTCATAAGCAGAGAGGTCTCGCTGAAAAAACGCAGCGTATATATTGTTTATCATGACTCTGGTTTTACGTGGCCTATCAGCACAATTTAAAAACTGGCACCTTGTTGCTTTGTCATCTTAAAGTGGTCGTGTGATTGGCTTACCACGACTACTTTATTCTTCCTCAGTTAAACAGCAGCACTCATGCGATCATTTTGCCCCCTTGGCTCCAGGTGTTGTGCCAGAAAGTGATCGTCTGTGATTGCCGTCCACGCGAGCGCGCGCAGCTGCTTAAAGCTGTAGCACCCAGATTACTTACATAGACAGCTACTTCCATACAACTGATATAAGATGCGGTAAGCGGAAGACAGCTTCTGTTTGTTGAAAAATAGTAATGCGACCGCACCGCATTTTCTTCTTAGTAATGGTAACGGCATTGTAACAATAGAAATAGTAATTAGTTAGATTACTCGCTATTGAAAAAAGTAACGCCGTTATTCCCATCACTGGTAAGAGGTCACACTGGATTGCAAAATTGCTTTCTACTGCAACACAACACAAATGCCCACTGATTATAAATGCTGCAACAGCAGACTGAGCATTTTTAGGTGTATCTAAAGAAGGTGCCAGTCAAAAAGTGAAAACAAAAAAAAATTGTAACCAATTGAAAATCAGTGTGGAGTCCTAATACGCAAAATTTTAGACTGCCAAGTAAAAGAAATCAATTTATCTTAAATGCATGTATTCATTCATATAAACAAAATTTCTATTTTTGTTTGGTGTAATAAGGCTATATACCATGACAATACAATTGAACCTAATATTAACTGTCAAATGTTTATCAATAAATAATTTTGTCAACATTTAAATAATTAATAATGACAGGGGAACAACTGTTTTTAAACGGTTTTTATTCAGGAACAAAATGTGTTCAACTGTCCTGGGGTTTCTTTCAGACGAGTACAGATGAGGCATAAGAACTCCACAGCAAGTTTGTACAAGTTGGCATAAATCTTATGTTGCCCCTTCCAAACTGAAGTGGGTCCTCCATTCTGGGAATGTTTGCTTCTGCCAGCTATCTTTGGACTTCCACTGTGGTATCAGCAATGATGTGGTTTCTCTGGGTCTCCTTTACTGTGGCATCTAAATAACCAAAGTTTGTTTCCTGAGAAGCATAAACAGACTGTGTAAGGCACATAAGTAATCTCGACTGGCTGCAAAACAAAGTAAAAATAATTACCAGGTCTGTCAGCTACGGCATCCTGTAATAATGTTGATGCTGACGCTGCTGCTGGAGTTGACCGGGACATCAAAACAGTAGTACATTCAGATGTTAGTCATTTGACAGCCTCACTGGCCATTCTGGGGCTAAAGAAACCAATTTGTTTAAAGCGAGGATCCAGCGAGGCGGCCAGCAACATGATGATCGTGCTTTGCAGGTTTTGAAACTTTTCTCTTAGGAGCCTGATGAAGTGCTCACCCAGTTCCTGTGTCAGTAGGACTGTTGACTGCTTTGCCTACTCCAGCATCTGCTCTACTATTTGTCATAATACTTGATACCTGATATGCTTTTTTCCTCTGACAACTCCACAGTGGCTTCATTAAAGGGTGAGAGAATGGACTAGAGACAGGCAAGTATAAATGGGCAGGAAACAGGTAGACATCACTGTTAACGGATGTCCACATATCTGCCTTAATCTAACTGCTGCTACATTGTTGACCGCAGTTTTACAATAGCTAACAATGGGTGTCTGTGAAAATTGACTAGATTTTGGGATGACCCTCAAGTGACAACTCCAGCAGTGCACTTTTTGGCATCATGTTGGCTGAACCTGAAGTTCCACCACACAAAAATTGACACACACACACACACACACACACACACATATATATATATATATATATATATATATATATATATATATATATATAAAAACACCCAGCACGCCCCTGCGGGCGGTTTTTCCTTCAAGCTCGGGTCCTCTACCAGAGGCCTGGGAGCTTGAGGGTCCTGCGCAGTATCTTAGCTGTTCCCAGGACTGCGCTCTTCTGGACAGAGATCTCCGATGTTGTTCCCGGGATCTGCTGGAGCCACTCGCCTAGCTTGGGAGTCACCGCACCTAGTTCTCCGATTACCACGGGGACCACCGTTACCTTCACCCTCCACATCCTCTCGAGCTCTTCTCTGAGCCCTTGGTATTTCTCCAGCTTCTCGTGTTCCTTCTTCCTGATATTGCTGTCATTCGGAACCGCTACATCGATCACTACGGCCGTCTTCTTCTGTTTGTCTACCACCACTATGTCCGGTTGGTTAGCCACCACCATTTTGTCCGTCTGTATCTGGAAGTCCCACAGGATCTTAGCTCGGTCATTCTCCACCACCCTTGGGGGCATCTCCCATTTTGACCTCGGGACTTCCAGGTTATACTCGGCACAGATGTTCCTGTACACTATGCCGGCCACTTGGTTATGGCGTTCCATGTATGCCTTGCCTGCTAGCATCTTGCACCCTGCTGTTATGTGCTGGATTGTCTCTGGGGCATCTTTACACAGCCTGCACCTGGGGTCTTGCCTGGTGTGATAGACCCCAGCCTCTATGGATCTTGTACTCAGAGCTTGTTCTTGTGCTGCCATGATTAGTGCCTCTGTGCTGTCTTTCAGTCCAGCTTTGTCCAGCCACTGGTAGGATTTCTGGATATCAGCCACCTCCTCTATCTGCCGGTGGTACATACCGTGCAGGGGCCTGTCCTTCCATGATGGTTCCTCGTCTCCCTCCTCTTTCTTGGGTTTCTGCTGCCTGAGGTATTCACTGAGCACTCGGTCAGTTGGGGCCATCTTCCCAATGTATTCTTGGATGTTCGTTGTCTCATCCTGGACTGTGGTGCTGACACTCACCAGTCCCCAGCCCCCTTCCTTCCGCTTAGCGTACAGCCTCAGGGTGCTGGACTTGGAGTGAAACCCTCCATGCATGGTAAGGAGCTTTCTTGTCTTTATGTCAGTGGCTTCTATCTCCTCCTTTGGCCAGCCTATTACCCCAGCAGGGTACCTGATCACGGGCAGGGCATACGTGTTGATGGCCCGGATCTTGTTCTTACCATTCAGCTGACTCCTCAGGACTTGCCTGACCCTCTGCAGGTACTTGGTGGTTGCAGCCTTTCTAGCGGCCTCTTCATGGTTCCCATTTGCCTGCGGGATCCCCAGGTACTTGTAACTGTCCTCTATGTCTGCAATGTTGCCTTCTGGTAGTTCAATCCCCTCAGTTCTGACTACCTTCCCTCTCTTTGTTACCATCCGACTACACTTCTCCAGTCCGAACGACATTCCAATGTCATTGCTGTATAGCCTGGTAGTGTGGATCAGTGAATCGATGTCTCGTTCACTCTTGGCATACAGCTTGATGTCATCCATGTACAGGAGGTGGCTGACAACTGCTCCGTTCCGTAGTCGGTATCCGTAGCCAGTCTTGTTAATGATCTCACTGAGGGGGTTCAGGCCTATGCAGAACAGCAGTGGGGACAGAGCATCTCCTTGGTAGATCCCGCGCTTGATGGTGACTTGTGCTATGGGCTTGGAGTTGGCCTCTAGTGTTGTACGCCACAACCCCATTGAGTTCCTGATGAAGGCTCTTAGGGTCCCATTGATCTTGTACAATTCTAGGCATTCCAGTATCCAGCTGTGGGGCATTGAGTCATAGGCCTTCTTGTAATCAATCCAGGCAGTGCACAGGTTGGTCAGTCTGGTCTTGCAGTCTCGGCTGACTGTTCTGTCTACCAGTAGCTGGTGTTTTGTGCCTCTGGTATTCTTGCCAATTCCTTTCTGTGTCCCACTCATGTATTGACCCATGTGCCTGTTCATCTTAGCCGATATGATGCCTGACAGGAGCTTCCATGTGGTACTGAGGCAGGTTATTGGTCGGTAGTTGGAGGGGACCGGTCCCTTCTTGGGGTCCTTGGGGATCAGGACCGTCCGACCTTCGGTTAGCCATTCCGGGTGTCTCTCGTTAACTAGCAGCTGGTTCATTTGTGCTGCCAGACGCTCGTGGAGTGCAGTCAGCTTCTTTAGCCAGTAGGCGTGAACCATGTTGGGCCCTGGTGCTGTCCAACTCTTCATACTGGAGACCCTTTCTTGGATATCTGCCACTGTGATGGTTACTGGACCCTGTTCAGGGAGGTCGCTGTGGTCTGCCCTCAGATCCACTAGCCACTGAGCATTGCCGTTATGGGTTGCGTCCTTCTCCCATATGCTCTTCCAGTATTGCTCCGTCTCCAGCCTTGGTGGTGCTGTTCTCTTATTATTGTTCCCTTGCCACTGAGAGTACACCTTTGCTGGTTCTGTGGAGAACAGCTGGTTTATTCCCCTGCCTTCTATCTCTCTGGTGTACCTCCTCAAGCGACTGGCCAAGGCTGTGAGTCTTTGCTTGGCAGTTTCCAAGGCCTCAGGTATGGACAGCTTGCTGTATTTCTTATGCACCTTCTTTGTCGCACCTTTCTGCAACTCCGTTAGTTGGCTAACCTCCCTCCGTGCTACTTTGATCTTGCCCTCTAGCCTCCTTCTCCATGGAGGGTACTGCCCCTTGTGGCTGTTCAACTTGTAGCCAAGCATCTCACTGATCACTGCTGCCGTATTGTAGATCAGCTTGTTAGTGTCGGTAATCGTGGTTGTAGGTATTGTCCGTAGTGCTGCATTAACATCATCTAGCAGACCTTCTGAGGGTACTTCACGTAATCTTGGTAACCGGCTACGGGGGATCCAGGTTTCAAGCTTGGCCATGATCCTATTTTTCAGGTCAGTTCCTCTCGCACTCAACGATCCTTCTCCTATCGCACTTGGGGCTATGTACCCAATCTCGGGTGGGGGTGATGATATCTCCCCCCTGACCTGGCGTCCTGACTCCTCCTTGCCGTAGCATTTGTGTTGTACCTCGTCAATCTCTAGCTGTGAGAGCAGTCCTTTCTTTCGAATGTTGGAACAGCTGCTCCAGCTGCTCATATATATATATATATATATATATATATATATATATATATATATATATATAATATATGGTTTGCAAAGATTACTATGGTCCTGGGGATGTTTGGACCTAAGAGTAGTGTGGTGGACTGGGAACTTTGAACGTTCATATAAATATAACATGTATCTACTTTTGGAGGAGGAAATACTCCCTCTGAAATATCAGCAAGCCTGCATGTAGTGCTTGAAAACTACAGAGCGTCAATAGTGGTAGCAAAACAGAACTGAGCTGTCACTGATGTCAGGATGCTTAACCTCAGCCCAACTTTATCAATGAGCAGCAGCAGAAAACTTTTTCTCTTATCCTTGTGGTTTCCTTAGATATGTAGCACCACACTCTGGTCAGCAAACTTTAGTGCAGATGGGTGAATCCTCAAACAGTAACAGGATGTACCATTTGGATTTGCTACATGTATAACCTTCAGAAACAAGTCTTGATCTCTCTTCTGTGTCCAGGCCACAGTTGGACTCATCCGGAATCTCGCACTGTGCCCAGCTAATCAGGCATCACTGAGAGAGGCAGGTGCAATTCCACGACTGGTGAACCTGCTGCTCAAAGCTCACCAGGATACACAAAGACATGCCTCCTCTACACAGCACACATACCAGGTATGGAGAGCGCACACACACACACACACACACACATGGAAATTCAGCCACCAATCTTCACATAAGTAAGGAAATGAGGGTAGGTAGAAAGAAGATAACAGGAATGCATTGACAGGTTTCATCTGTGATGCGTGGTTGGAATTTAGACATGCATAAGTAGTACAAGTACAAAGACACATTCGCTGTGTGCGCACAAACAGAGCAGAGTATAAAATGTGAAATAAAGCAGAGATGTTGAACCTGGAGTGAGCCACTCTCTTTGGTATCATTTAGTACTGCAGGACCCACTACTGATGCACAAACAAGTTATTTAATGTTTATTGCTCACAGGTGAGCTGTGACATTGATTTAATAATCTAAGTTTAGATTTCAGTTTTTTTGAGCCTAGACTTCTGCAGTTGATGGTGACGGTTTAAGGCAAGGCCAATTCAGAGCTATTCTAAACATATATGAGGACTAGATAGTTCATCTTCTGTTTTTCATATTAATCTTTGTTTTATTCCATTAGGTTTATAATTTGTGACTTTTTTGTCAGTGAAAGTTATAAAAGCTGTTTTATTATAATAATATTAACAATAATAATAATACATTTTATTTATAGGTGCCTTTAAAGACCCTCAAGGTCACCTCGCATTAGTACGAAAAAATAAAAAAAATAAGGTATATGAAAAATAAAAAACAAGAACGAAAGTATAAAAGCTAAAAAAGGTAATAAAAAAATTGACTAAAACGGAATCATGATGAAGGGTATGCAATTTTGAATAGATGGGTTTTGAGATGTGATTTAAAAGTAGAGAGAGAGTTTGCAGTCCGGGGATCTGGAGGAAGTGCATCCAAAATCAGCTGAAGGTTCTGAGTCCCATGGAAGTCAGGTGAGCAGGTGGAAGAGACAGAAGGGAAGCTGAAGAAGAGCGGAGTGCACGAGGGCAGCTTTAAGTTGGTGAAGTTCAGATGAAAACTACGGGGCAGAGAGAGAAGCAAACGGTTCGAGTTCTAAAAGTAATTGTGCAGTTTTGCTTATTTTTGTACAGTGGGAGACTAACGCTGAATAAAACTACAACAGTATGTTGGTGTTTGAAATCAACTATTTGACATGAACAGTGACATTGTTGGAACCCTCTGACACTTGGCTGGGAATCCTTGGCATCACAGTATTTATGTTGCTTTTCTCCAAGCACCTACTAACAATGATGTGCCAAAAAATAAAATAAAACAAAAGTTCTAATAATAATTCTTCTACTGTGTTTAGAGATTCCTCTGCTTTGTTTCTTTGCTTGATGGTTGTATGCATGACTTTCTTCACTTTTCCTGGTTTCAGGATGGCGTTCGCATGGAGGAAATAGTAGAGGGCTGCACAGGAGCGCTTCATATTTTGGCCAGAGACCCTATAAACAGAGGAGAGATTGCCAGCATGCAGACCATACCACTGTTTGTACAGGTACATTCACATGCATGCATATTCAATTCAATTTTATTTATAAACTGCCAAATGGTGGTGGCTATAGCTCAGGTGGTAGAGCAGGTCCGATGGTTCGATCCATGCATGCCAGATATCCTTGGGCAAGATACTAACCCCATGTTGCTCTCCGATGCATCCATCGGAGTGTGGATGTGTGTGAATGTTAGACAGTAAGCACTAAACAGTTTAAAAAAGGTGCTTGTGTGAATGGATGTGATTGGGTGAATGAGTTCGTTGTATAAAGCACTTTGAGTGCTCAAGTAGAGTAGAAAAGCGCTATATAAGAACCACTCCATTTACCAAATCACAACAATAGTTGGCACATCAAGGCAGACATGTCATTAAGATTACAGGCTCCTACAGAAACTTTCTTTCTTGCTAAAAACATTTGGTTCCCATACCACTTAATACACACTGTGGAGTTTAAAGCCAGTAGGATTTCATATATTTCCATCCTAAATATAAATGTCCAGTTAAAGTTGTTCTAGTAGATTTGAACATCAGTTTTTCTGTGACAGACTGATGTTTCTAGACAAAGTATTTCAACTTCATCTTTCATGAATATTAATTGACTAAATGCAAAAGATTATACAAGTACCTAAAACTGCTAGATAAAACAGAGATAATGTGAGTCCTGCTCAGAGCCCTCATAGCTGAGTTCTTCGTCTTTCATTCAATGAATACCTCTAGGATGATAATGTCATTACAAAAATTAAAGTGAACATGTGTAACTGTGGAGCATAGACCACAGCTGGTAGGGCCATCCACATGGCCTTGCTGGCTGTGATGTGCAGCCATCTGTCCCTCCTTTTTATTACACTATAGTCATTACATTTCATGACACATAATCATGGGGGGCAGGTTTGTTACCCAGTGGTTGATGGGCGGAGCTGCCAAGGCAGTCCTAATCACGTCTTCACTGGTGTCTGCCTCTCAATTTTACATGCACCTTAGACATGGAGGGTTTGGGGGGAGACGTGTAGATGAGCACTCTTGACCAGGGTCTCATGCTTGTGTCCCCTCAGTTTTAATAGCACTCGAGTTATACTATAAGTCATACTCACCATTTAAAGCTCATATACTCACGTACACCAACACATGCACCCAAGAGGCCACTAGAAGGCTGGTAATTGGAATGGCTGCTCCAGTCCACATGACAGATATCCTTGAAGGGCACAAATTTAAGGGATATTTTCCTGAATGCTACTAGCTAGCCAGTAGATTCAAACTCAGAACCTTCGTTTTGTGATCCAGCAGTAACCACAACACCACTGTCTTGTGTCAAAAAACACTCTAGTCGGCCAAACAGAACTTGCTGGCATGGCAAACATGAATTAAGTGCATCTTGCCTTCTTTGTGATTTAGTAAGACTTGCAAAAACACACAAAGTATACTCAGTAAAGAAAACACCTCTGACGGCGAACGTTTCCTGCTGTGTGCTTCACACAAAAAAGCCAACTTTAAAAATTCTGACAATTCTGATCGGATTCTCACGACACTGGCATCAGTGTGTAAGTGGACTCTTACTTATATAGAGCTTTTCTAATGTAACTTAGCACTAAAATGATTTTTACTACAAGCCTCAATCACCTATACAAAGCATCTGCACTGATTTAGGTACTAATGTTTTTGGTAATAAGGATAGCCAAAAAAGTAATGTGTGTTGGGAAATGTCAGGATTTATGTATCTATGTGTCTGTGTGTGTCTGTCCAGCTGCTGTATTCGTATGTGGAGAATGTGAAAAGAGTGTCTGCAGGAGTACTGTGTGAGCTAGCCCTGGACAAACACTCTGCAGAGCTCATAGATGCAGAAGGAGCATCAGCACCACTCATGGAGCTGCTGCACTCAAACAACGAGGGAATTGGTAGGTCCTGAAAATTTAGCAGGAGAAAAACTTGTTGCTTGAAACAACAAAATTCATCCGACACCAAAGACGTTATGTTCAATTTTTATTTCAACTATGGCTTTTTATTCTTTTGTAAGTTAAGAAAAAAGAAGCTCAAGGCTTTTTGATAGTAAAACGGTGAATGTGGGGAAAAACCTGTCAGTGTATCATGAGTGCTATTTGCTGCATTTAATAATGGGTGGAACTGGAAATGTAGCTTATGAGTCATTTAGTAGGCCATGCCAATTGTGCCCGTTAAAATACCTCAGATATATCTATAGCTCCCTCCCACCACTTTGACTATTTTGGACTTACCTTCCACATCTGCTACAGATATTCCTCCAGCCCCTTGTTCTTCTGGATTATTTCATGCTCCTTAAAAATAATAATAAAAGAAAGAAAAGAAAAGAAAAGGTAAAGTGGAATTGTAAATGAGGCAGCATGGTGGTGCTGTTAGCACTGTTGCCTCACATCAAAAATGTTCTGCTGAATGGATGCAAAGACAGGAACGTTGATGCAGACTAAATGGGTGGATTTGTAAAGGGAAAGAACAGCAGACATACAGGATAACTACAAATACCTGGGTCTCCCACAGGCCAATATGAACTATGATGACAATGTGCAAATCTCAGCAACAGCCAAATGGCTCCAGAAGATGAGACAGGTTTTGAGAACCCAGATAAATGCTATGAAGAAAATCCAAGCCATGAATACATAGACCCTGCTAGTCATCACATACTCAGCAGGAATAATTAGATGGCCATAGGAGGTGCATTGAGGTCTCCACCCAAAGTCCAGCACCTTGAACCATGAGGATTAGTGAACGTCAGAGCCAGGATGAGTCCAGGATGAAACATTTATAATCCAGGAATCTGCTCCAAAAATGCCTCAGGCAGCTGAAAACAGAAGGTGAGGAAGAGCAGCAATTATGGACGGCCAAGCACCTACATGCTATGGGTCATTGACAGAGTAAGTAGCAGACATCAAGAAATCCTACCAGCGGTTATTAAAGCCTGAGCTAAAAGCAAAAAGGTTCCGATCATGGCAGCACAAGAACAGGTCATAAGCACCAGATTCACAGAGTTGGAGTCTAACACACCTGTTAGGACCCAGGCTGTGCATAGGTGCCCTGGAGGCTATCCAACTAATGGTAGCATGATGTAACACTCAAGCTGGGACCTTATACACTGAGAAGCACAACCAAATGTCTGGGGTAGTATATAGGAACACTTGTGCAGCATATGGACAAGAACACACCAAGATACTACCAATGGTTGCTGAGATGAACAGGATTAAGGTCCTGTGGGATTGCAAGTTCCAGACAAAAAAGCAGCTGTAGGCCAATGAACTAGACAAGGAGCAGAAAACCACAGTGGTGATAGATGTGGCAATCCTATCCAACAACAACTGGACTAGTTCTGGTAAATGGACTGGTTCTTATGTAGTGCTGTTCTACTCTACCTGAGCACTCAAAGCACTTTATTCATACAGAACTTTTATACATTCCTAAGTGCTTTCTATCTAACATTCACACACATTAAAGCTCCAGTAGATGGATCGGAGAGCAACCTGGGATTAGCATCTTGCCCAAGGATATCTGGCGTGCAGACTGGAACAGTCATCGATTTAAACACTAAACTTCCACTAAACATTACACCAACTACCACGAAATCCAAAAGTGCCCACTGCTGAAGGAATATCTGTAGCAGATGTGGAAGGTAAAGTCCAAAGTGGTCCCAGTGGTAGACTGGAAGAGTGGCTCCAGCAGATTTAAGGAACAAGATTGGAGGTCTGTATCCAAAAGAGTGCAGTCAAGATATTGTGCAGAGCTCTCAACATCCCAGGCCCCATCCAGAGGTTTAGGAACACACACAGTCCATCATGGATCTGTATGCATATACACTTCTGTAACACAGAAGCTTCCTTACACTCAAAATATGTTCATTCGTGAAAGGACTTGATAATTAATTCTGTTTGTAAATAACTGATGTTGCCATCTCCCTGCAGCTACCTATGCCGCAGCAGTGTTGTTCCGCATTTCAGAAGACAAGAGTTCGGACTACAGGAAGAGAGTGTCAGTGGAGCTTACACATTCGCTGTTCAAGCATGACCCTGCTGCCTGGGAAATGGTAAAATACCTATGTTTGTGGACGTCTGTGTGCTTTTGTGTGCAGAGGTGTTGGCACAAAAGCCACACCCACTCTTAAAGAGTGTTAACCTCATTTTGGTTTGTCTTAATCATCTGCGGACTAACTTCCAACCTGCTCTTTCTTAAAATTTGGCAAAGGCAGATAATTACTAGTTGACTTGACAGATTCAGAAACTTAGCATGCCTGTCTCCTTTTAGATCTACTAATATTATTTACTTGCTGTGGTATAACTGGAAGTCATCAGATTCTATTATTAATTAATTTTATTATTTGACTGTGGCCTAAGGTTTATACTGTTAAAGGCTAATTATGTGATAATACATCTCAGGCCATATTATGCAGTGATTCCTCTGGGGAATAACTAAGTGATGTAATGTATTACATTTAAATAATAGGTAATGTTTTACTTTTTTTGAGTAAAATGTATTATTGTATTTATGTCTAACAATGTCTTCACAGGCCCATACTGCAGTTCCTTTGGAGCCTACGTATCTTCCAGATGGTAAGTACTTTGATACACAAGAAAATTGTGTTTCAGAGCACATTGTGTTTTCCAAAACTTCAAAGTAGGATTTTGTATCTTACCCTGTTTGTTTACTTTTGGTGATAAAATATCGATTGGTGTGAACTGAGATGCAAGCTCTTGTTCTATTAAAATCCAATCTATATCGGTCTTCCCTGCCTAATGTTTGCCTAATCAAGCCATTTCAACTCAATTCAATTTTATTTATATAGTGCCAAATCACAACTGCCGGCTGCCCCGGGCTGCTGTGGGCCCCGGTCCAGATGAGCCTGGGCCCCATAGCCTTGATGGGGCCCAGGCCTGCTGGGGTCAGCGGGGAAGCTGGCCCCTATCAAAAGCCTTCCGTGCCAACTAAAGATATAGCCAACACAGGATTTGTGTTATTTCTGTTTAGCCACAGCAGGAGTAGTAATCTCCTCATATTATCCTTATATTATATTCTTGACAAACCCTACTTGATCTTTATGAATATTTTGTGGTAGTACAACCTCCAGCCTTGCTGCTAATACTTTGGATGGAATTGTGCAATCCACATTGGTTAAACCTATCACTCTGGTAATACCTGGATCAGTTAAATCGCCTTTTGGAGTTAGTGATATTACTGCCTAAATACAACTTACAGGAAGCAGTCCATATCCAAAAGCTTCATGTTATACTTAAGTCAAAAATTAACATAGCAAATCTATAAATTTGTGATAAAACTGCCGAGAAGCCGAGCTGAGATTCCCGGTGTCCTTCTGGTTTTCATTGCATGGATAGCTTCCTTTACATCTGTCTCTGTTAGGGGAATTTCCCATGTGTCCCTACCCCCTGTGAAATTTGTGGTATTGTCATTTTATCAAAGAATGTGTTCAGCAGGTTCATACTTACTTTGTTATCAGACGTGTATAAGTCTCGATAAAATATTTTAAAAAATCATGTTGATCTTCAAAGAGAATGTAACTAATTTATCATCCTTTTTAATTGCCGTAATAACATTCTGGTTGTCTATTTGCTTAAGTTGTCTGGCTAATAGTCTGCCTGTCTTCTCACCATTCGCATACAAATTTGTTTTAAGATGAAAGATTGCATGCTCCGCATTTCTGTTATAAATTTCATGAAGGTTACCCTTAAGCCAACAAATCTCTTTAAATTTATTATCATCAAATTTCCCTGCTAATTGTCTTTCCATTTACCTATCTTTTCCTCCAAAATGTGCATCTTTTGCTTATTTTCTTTATTTTTCTTAGCGCTATAACACTTTCCACTAATAAATACCTTCAGTGGCCGACCTGTCCGTAGATCCAACATTCACCTCTGTTTCTCTCAAATGTGCTGTAGTCACACCACCACTCAAAAGAAAGGACATAGATCACAGGAGCCAACAATGTGACTTCAATACTGGGGGAATATGGTCAGATTTTTGCATACAAGAACTCTGACTGCTACGTATTGAATGAACATCAGGATTTGGATAATCCTGCAAACAGACCTGCTTGATATGAATTCATGGACCAATATCTTATAGTCAGTTTGAGACTAGAATTTTCTAACCTTTCTAACCTAACCGTATATTTGTAAGTGAAGGAGAGTAATTGTGGTGACCTTTTTTGATGTAATTATCAAAACTCTCCAAAATGATGCCAAGGTTGTTGACTTGTTTCAGAGACAGGGGTAGTATATATGAGCAGTTTGTCAGTCTCTAACATTTTGGACCAACAGCAAATATTTCTGTCTCTGTTTAATTCCTAAAAGTTTTGAGGCATCCAGCAAATTAATGTCATCGGTGCACCTCATTAGTTTGTGAACAGAGGTTCAATCATCAGAAAAAAAAATATTAGCATAATTGTATATCATCAACATAAGATTGGCTAGATGATTGTTTGTGAGAGTAGTAAGAAGAAGCATGTAAAGGTTAAAGAATAATAAACAAAAAATAGACCCTTGAGGAACCACTGAGAAAATATTTATATATAGATCTAAAACTGCTAATTAAAACAGAGATTTTGATATGATATGATTCGATGTGATATGATGAAAAACAACTGAGAACTGGACCTGTTAAACCAACTGAGTCACGAAGTCTTTGAATGAAATTGTCATGGTCAACAGTGTTGAAGGCAGCAGTGAAATAGTAGAACTAAAACTGAAAGTCTTTGTGAGTCACTGATGACTTTAGTGGGAGCTGTTTCTGTGCTCTCTATCACTACGGCCGTCTTGAGGGGATGATGAAGAGGGGATGATTGAAAAAATATGATTGCTAAGAAAAGCAGGGGGGAAATGGAAGCTAAAAAAGTTTCCTCTGTCTATATCAGGGGTCGGCAACCCTGAGCACGCGTGCCACAGCTGGCACGCGAAGGGTTAACTGATGACACGACCATAGCTGGACTGGCCATCAGGCATACCGGTGGGTCGATGGTGATTTTTATAGGCCGATTACTTTTTTTCTTGTAACGGCATGAACAATGAGAGGTGGTGGATTGGCCAGGTGCTGGCTGATGTGTAAAAATAAGTCAGTTGTTTGGTGGTGGCTCTGGCGGAGCTTCCACAGAGGCCAGAGGGTGGATGAGGGAAGGGGAGGCAGGAGGAGGAGAGACCCGAGGCGGCCGCCGGTCCGAGCGTCAGGTGAACTGAGCTACAGGTAAGAAGTTATGACCTGCAGTCTGTCTGGGTCAGATATAAACCAAGTTTAGGTGCAGTTTATTTTCGTTGTGCTAGCTAGCATGACGGAGTTTCTATACAGCTGGGTGGGTGCTATGATGTTACTGATAGTGAACTTTGTTTTATCCATAAGGTTAGTTAGTAGAGTTTTCAACCGTCCCATAAAAAATGGGATCGTTCCGTATTGAGAGAAAATATTACGCGTTTCGTATTGAGCTGAAATACTTTTCTCTCTTGTTTGTTTATCACCAACTTTGTGTAAGAAAGAGGAAACCAGTGGATGTCCTGCTAAACAACAGCAGCACGTTTAAGCTTGATCAGCTGTTGTTAGAATTTATTTAATATTAATTTCTAGTATCAGCTGATGTTTGCTGGAGCCACAGCTGTAAAGCTGCTGGTCATGATGGTTTGGATATGTGGTGAGAGGGAAACATGAAGATGAAACCAGGAGATGTCCTTACTGAATCATCAGAGCTGAACAGGTGATGGAGAAACAGGTTTACCTTTTAGGTGACATGAATGAGTTGAAGTTATGAGCTGTTTCTGAGAGACAAATAACACCAGGATCCTTTTCTAAGCAGCTGACAGCTGGTAACTGTGCAGGGGCGGGTCTAGCAAAGTGTTGCCAGGGGCCCAGGTAGGGCATTAACAGGGAGAGGGGGGCACAAGGAAATACTTTTCTTTCTTATCGTATTTAAAATGTCTCGCTTTTAATAAATAATTATCTGAATCTTACAACCAAAGTTTTTATCTGATGTAAAATGTATAGAAATCATACATATACCAACAAGACTGTACATCACTGTCACCACAGCGTCTGTTTTCATTCAAAGGCTTTATGGCTTTAATACCTGGGGGGCCGGTCTCTAGTCAAAATGCCCGGGACGATTTTTTGTCCCAGTCCAGCCCTGGGCACGACACGCAGGGAATTAATCTGAGAGGGTGCATTAAAAAATAAATGGCCGGGCCAGCGGTGCACATCGTAAATTATCGCGCATAGAAACATTAGTTGTGCCACTTCTTAATGACGGTATCTTAGCTAACAGCTCCAATTACCAGACTCAACTTGTAATTGGCTAAAAATAACCTAGCCTACCGGTGAGAGGGATGTTGCCAGCTGGCAGTTTTTTCAAGCGATGTTGTAATTTACACATTCGGACACTTCAAATGCTTCAGGAGCTGTCACTACCTGACAAGTTTAACTGTCTTCAGAACATTGCAGAGGCCTTATTGACAGTGTTTGGCTCTACATGTCTGTGTGAGCAGGTTTTCTCTCACATGAGTCCTCAGGTAGCCTCTGAATGCTGGACACTGGGAGACCTGTGTCTCTGAGTGGGAGCCCAGAGATCACATTAACATGTGTGTCTCTGTATTAACAAACATGCCATATTGGCCCAGTTTATTTTTCTTATCATTGTTGTGAGGAGACCATAGATAACATTTACATTTTTCCGTTGTACAGTTCATTTGTTGTTATGGATAAAAAGTCTTTTTTTCTTTCAAAATAGCTGATAGCTGCCAAAATCTGTGAACAAATATAATTCTATAAAGTGGTTCTATATAGTGTGTAACTGTTCATACAGAGCGTTATTACATTTATTGCTAATGCAATCATATGGCACACTGACTTCTGAGGAAATTTTAGATGGCACTTATTAAATCCAGTTCTTTGTATTCTTCACGGCAAAGAAAGACACGGCTCAAAGTGGTCAAAGCTCAAACAAATGATCTTTATTTTACATTCCCGGGAACGGAGACCTGAACACACAAACACACAAGCTCAGGTCTGAAAGCAGCAGTGCCAGCCTGGTTATATATATATATATGTCCGCTGCACGTCACACACATTTTAAGTTTTGATCAAAACACTGCTTACTTTCACTTTCTGTCTTCACCTCATAAGCTCTGCAAAAGCATGCAGTTTCCTGTCAGCCTGCGACCTGGTTTACACTCAAAGTTGGCCCTCTCTTATTAAAATACATAAAACAATATAAGCAAATAAGCACTAAGTATATATTTAAATTCCAACATACTCATCATCAGAAAGGTTGCCTACCCCTGGTCTATATACTTCCCTCCATCATACAATCTGATACAATGAAACTGTAACAGTATGTATCCATGTTTGTGTGGGGATGGCATTTAAAATTTCCAAAACAAATTTAAAATTAAGAGCCATAATGGAGGTGAACTGAAGGTTTTGATTTGATAGTGCTGACAGAAAATCCTCATTGTAACTCTAGGAGCAGTGTTTTTAATTTTGAATAGTTTGAAAAATACAAACCACCAGTCACTCAGGTTATGTCTGTCTCTGCATCTCAGAGTTAGATGGCTCTTACCCCCCATATGGCTATGCTGATCTGCCACTGGACACCCTGCCGCTAGACCCCGACCTCCATGAGCCCTACATTCCTGACATGACTTATGATCCAAGACAGACCTACCCTGAGCCACTCTAACAGGTAATCATACCGATGATGTTTACTTTCTGTCCAGGTTAAAGTGTTATTGTGAATGCACACACAGTTGCTAGTGGTCAGACCGAATATATAGCCATATAAGAAGCTCACTGTAAATGAGAAGAAGGTTATGCCCAGTATGTGTTCACCCACTGGTTTCTGGATTTTGCATTTTGAGACCTCAGTGTTATCACGTTAGACTGCCATGTTGTTGTCTTTTTAACCAGAAATTAGCTGATAACTTCCATAACTAACATCCATAAATTATACAACCCAAATGAACACAAATGCAGACACAGGAAGGCAGGTGGAAGTTAACAAAAGGCTAGCCCTTTATTCAGCTGATGCAAAAAGCCATAGGCCAACAGGATTATAAGGACAAAACTAACTCAACTAACTCTTGGCAAGGAACCACACGGAAACTAAGACCAGGGAACTGAGCAGTATGCACTGACCAAGGGGAGACGAAGATATATTGCAGTATTTAGAAAATCCCCTCTCACCCCTGCAGGGTACCCTTTATCCTTCAAGCTTGCCTTGTCTACCAGAGGCCTTGGAGCTTGAAGGTCCTGTGCAGTATCTTTGCTGTGCCAGGACTGTGTTCTTCTGGACAGAGATCACAGATGTTGCTCCTGGGTTCTGCCGGAGCCACTCACCTCCACATCTTCTTGAGTACTTCTCTGAGCCCTTAGTTCTTCTCAGTGAGAGCAGTTTTTTCTTCTGAATGTTGGAACACTGAGCTACTGGTTGTTTTGCAATCAATCTGGATGCTGGGTAGCGAAGAATCCATAGGTCCCTCATCCTATTTATGTAACCCCTTCCGCTGGGGTTACTTGCATAATAGCATTCCAACAATTCCAAAAGCGCCCTATTTTAATCTCTTGCCCACCTGTGCCTTCTTGTTCCAGTAGCCCACTTCTCATCAGTGTGTTTCAACAACCCCAAACACACCTCCAAAAAGACCAGTGCCTTGCTAAATAAAGTAACTTGACTGGCCAAGCATGTCTACAGACTTAAACCCTATTGAGCAGCTGTGGGGCATCCTCAAATGGAAGGTGCAGGAGCACAAGGTCTCTAACATCCACCAGCTCCATGATGTCATCAAGGAGGAGTGGAAGAGGACTCCAGTGGCACCCTGTGACGCTCTAGTGAACTCCATGGCCAACAGAGGCAGAGTTGGAAAATAATGGCTGACACACAAAATTGACACTCTGGGCACAAGTTAGGCGTGGACTCACTTTTGTTGCCAGCAGTTTAGACATTAATGACTGTATGCTGAGTTATTTTGAGGTGACAGCAAATTTACACTGTTATACAAGCTGTACACTGACTACTTTGCATTGTATTAAAGTGTCATATCTTCAGTGTTGTCCCATAAAAAGATATAATAAAATATTTACAGAAATGTGTATATGTTAGGATATCATATATGGACAATCTAAATATCACATTATAGTTTGCATCAATATATCGTGTCACATTTAACCTCTGATCTCACTTTTACATTTCACATGTGCCATTTTTCAAATTGGCACAAGGTAACTAAATGAATATATACAAAATACAATAGTATCACCTTAAAATTACATACTGCCCATAAAGTGAGCTGCACTGCTGGAGATTTGCACTGCTAGTACTTGTCATTACTGTACTTTTTACTGTGTTATGATAATGCAAATAATATATTTTTTGTAATAATAACACTCAGTTTATCATTCTTGAACATTTGCTCTTTTGTGTTGCAGAAAAAAACACGCTGACAGAAAAAGAGAGCACTAATAAATCACAGGAAGAAAGCCTGAGCGTTGGATGGAAGATTGGAGGTTTTCATCACAAAAGGAATCAACCTTTTCCAGCACGGGAAAAAATCCCATTTGGAAATCAAGAACTATTGAAATTGGTTGGTTATCCAAACAATGTTTATTGTTGTTGTAAATGAAATAAATCTAACTTTATTATAATGTTTTACTGTTGGGGCAACATGGAGGATATCTGATGTTTTCAGGCATTGTTACTTGGGTAACTTTTTGAAGCTCTTAGTTAGGTCAAAGTGCTTTACAATGACAGTTGAGACATGTGAGACAACCTCAGCTGAGAATCCTTACCAAATGGTTTCATCTGCAAAGATCTAGAAACAAGTCAGAAAACTTTAATCGGTTGAACTTTATCACATGAGTGCTAAAATGTGATGCAATGTCTGACAGCTCATTGCTTTAGATTTCTCTCCCCATGTGTATTGCATAAGAAAAATATATGTTCCATTCGCCTCTTCAAAATAAAAAAACAACATGCTGCTAGGGTAAGGGTTAGGTTCTATGCTTGTATAGTGACTATGCACTTATTTCGGACATCCAAATTAAAATCATATCACAGATGAAGTGTTGGTCAAAAATTCATATGCAGTGGAGATAAAGTCCGGTTATTGAAAGTATGCTAGTTTACGTCTTAAATCTAACTTAACCCTAACCATACCATACATGGTTCACTGGTGAAACTGCAGGTGGTTCAAATTTATACTTAACTCTGACCCAGAATACTGATTCAACAGCATTACTCATCATGAAAAATTTGAGGTCTTGTGAATACCAAACATTTAATAGAAAACATTTTCCTCCTTATTGGCGGTATTGCTGCCAAATGCTACCCGTGTATCCTAGCCCTAAGCTGCTGTCCAGTAGATGTCTCCTGCGTGTATTTGAACAGTGCACATGTCTAAAGGGTGTCCATGTGTGGTTGTTGCATGGTAATATATTGTGTACTCATTGAAACAGTCCTCACCTTTACAAACAGTGATTTGAAAAACAAACAACACACACACACACATCTGGGTTTAACAAACAATTTTGACCACGCCAACAATTTGCAAAACTTGTGAAGGACAAAACCAACCATGGTCCCAGCTTTACTTTCAGTAAGAAGATACTCTTGTCAGGTATCTACAGGAAGTTAATTGCAAATTCCCTCCGCTTCAGTGTCAGACAACAAAGCTCACTTTTACAAATTACCTTTGTAGCAAGGGGCGTGTCCAATATTTCAGTGTTTTCAATATGAAACTTGTCTAACTGTATGTCTTTGGAAATGGCGACAGGTGGTGGTGGTGTTGCAGAGTGTGATCATACAGTTGTAGGCAGAATTTTACATTTCTTCATCATTTTTGGCTTGATTTCTTTGAACTGTTTTTTTTTTTTTCAAGTTTGGAATGAATTGTAAAGCATAAATCTTTAATGACTTTAAAGAAGAAGAATTGGATGAGCTGGTTTGAATTTATTTTTTTATTTTCTCTAATCCACAACAGGGTTAAAGGTACACAAGCAGGGCAAAAATATACATACAATCACTTAAATCTTTTAATAATTTGGTAGTTTCTTGTTGCCCATATAAAACTTTTTTTTTTTTTTACATTGAACTGACCAGTACTCAGAAAAATGGGAGCTCAGTAACTACCTTAGAAAGAGAATTGTAGATTTACATAAAACATGTACATGTAACTGGAAAGGTTTCTGACGTGTCATCACTTTGCCATGGTCTGGAAAATTACCCAAAGTTTCACCCTTGGATCACACAAAATTGTTCAGACGTTCAAAAATAACTCAGGAACCACCAAAGCTGAAGCCTGCCATGAACAGGGAACTATTGGCTTTACATTGCTATGGACAGAGAATGCTGACCAAGACCCCTGCTCCAAAATCAGCACCTTCAAGCTCAACTGAAATTTGAAGCAGCCTACATGGACAGACCGAATGCATATGATCATAAAAGTTATGATCAGATGAGATGCAGATTGAGCTTTTTGGCTGCAATGATAAGTGGTAGAGTTCTGTTCAAAAATTTGCATAAACTAATTATAGGAATGAAGGTCATGGTAATTTGAGGTTTTTAATTACATCTTTGAACTACCCTTTTTCTAAAGTGGAATGATTGTTCAGCATGAATCTTTAATGAATTCAAGAAGCAAGAAAAGTTTGACTTTATTTTTAATTCGTCTTTAATCCATCAACAGTTAGGTCCAGTTTGGACAGAGATGAATTTTACATGAAACAACTCAACAATGAAACACAACAGCAGGTGAAGTGCAGACTTTCAGCTTTAATTTAGTGGGTTGAACAAAAACATTGTGTAAAAATGTCAAGAACTAAAACATTTTTAACACAATCCCTTCATTTCAGGGGCTCAAAAGTAATTGGACAAACTAAATAACTGAAAATAAACTCTTCATTTCTGACACTTGGATGAAACCCCTGTTTTGGCAATGACAGCCTGAAGTCTATGTTAGACTTTGATATGAATACTCCTACCTCCTGGAAAGTGTTGGTTGGCTGTTTTGAAGGAGTTTCTCGTCACTGTGGAAACCATTCTGCAATCATCCACCACTTTCTTTCTTTCTTTCTCAGGATGTGCCAAACTCTAGATTTTGCCACTCCTAATATTGTAGGACTTTCTCGGATAGTTTTTTTTTTTCTGCTTTCACAGCTTAAGGACGGCATGTTTCACCTGCATAGAGAGCTACTTTGACCGCATGTTTTCTGTCCACAGCAAAATCTTCTCAATTCTCTCTTACAACACCTCAAATCAACTCTATCTGCTTAAATGATGATGACATAATGAAGGGACTGCCCACACCTGTCTATGATATAGCCTTTTAGTAAATTCTCGAATTACTTTTGTCAATTTAAAAAGTGGTTGACACATGTAAAAGAGCTGAACCTCCAAAAACCTTCATCCCATTGGAATGTGGATATGAAAACTGAGAGTTTACGTTCTGTCCATAAATAAATATAACTGGAATATGTTTCAGTCAACAGGTAAAAAAAAACCCGAAACTTGTGTCAGTGTCCAAATATATATATGGGCATACTTTTGACCCTATGTTGTGATTCTGTGTTTATTAACTCTCCTGCAGCCATTCTCACACACACACACACACAGAAGGTGAATCATTCCAACACACACAAAATCCAGAATTTTCCTCACTCAAACTGCATTTCCCATTCATCATATTAATTAGGCTTACACTTTGATTACATTTTTTGATCAAGAATTTAATTATTAGATTTACTATTAGCAAACCCATACAATTAAACTCTGTTTTAGCACCCCTTATCACTTTTAACATAAAAAGCTAGATGTAAAGTCCTTTAACCCTCTCTCAGATGTAATGAGACATAAGCCAAGGGACAATCTTTTTTCTCTAATTCCACCTCTCTCAACAGGCTCGAATATATAAACAGACTCCCACTTTAACTGTTTTAATAAGTGATACTGGAGTTTGTACAATGTCTTTTAACTCTGCAAGACCAGGGCCTATAAACTTCTCATTAATTATGAGTTACTGGTAATTTTTCTTTGTCAGCAAAAAAACAACAACAACTTTTTAAAAGCACTTACGGGTTTGACAGTACTCAGAACAATGTGAAAGTCCAAGAGCTCCATGAGGATCTAAGTAGAGAAACTTGAAGCCATTTCTAAACGACAGAATATTTCAAGATCATGAGTTAAAACAAGTGCTGTAAGCGTTAATCTCGATAAAATGACGTTAATGCCATAACCACATTAACGCGTCAAATCTCCGTTACTGAGCTACCGCGGATCACCCCATCCGTAGGGCTGCACGGCGCTAACGCATTAACAAGCTAACCGTGCTAATGCCTTGACGCCATGAAGCCCCACGCACGTCATTTTAACGAGATTAACGCTGAGAACACTAGTTAAAACACTAAAATTAACTAGTCAAATGTGTTACCACTTTGCCAGCATATCGAAGATGTCTGAAATTGTCACACTCAGATAACAGACATATTTAGAGTCATCAAGTTTTTCTTTGCTACATAATTCCATATCTTTGCTTCATATAGTTGATGTCTTCAGTTTGTATCTACAATGTAGAAAGTAGTAAAAATAAAGAAAAACTTTGAATGAGAAGGTGTGTCCAAACGCTTGACTAGTAGTGTGTTTTTTTTATCCTGTTTGCATCAGAGATAATACAAAATTTGTATTATCCCTTGTGCACCCAATACTGTTCTTTTAAGTCATTAAAGAAATATGGTGTACAATCATTCCACCCTGGAAAAGAAACAGTTCCAAGAAAACAGTTAAAGCCTGAAATTAGCCTGACATTCATGTTCGTATCAGTGTATATAAACGCGGGACCACAACTGCATGTCTGGAGGAGTGGTAATGGTTTCAAACCCAAGAACACTGTACAAATCTTTAGCATGGTGGTGGTAGCATCATGCTCCGGGGTCATTTTGCTGCCAGTGGTAGTGGTAAATGGAAGACTGTTAGTGGATGGAATAATGGAGGAGGATTAATTCCAAAGTTCCAAACACATATCAGAAGTTGTTTTGAAATGGATGAACCAGGTTAAAGTAAGCTTCTGGAATACCCTTGCCACAGACTGGCACCCTGTTGAGTGTCTGTCCTATGAAGGCTGGGTTAGTCCCCCGCCTACCACCCAACCTTGAATTGGATAAGTGGAAGAGTGTAGGATGGATGGATGAAGGAGCCTTCCCACAGCCCCCACCTTAACTATATTGAAAATTTGTGGATTATGTTTAAAAGCCAGGTCCGTACCTGGAAACCAACCAATTTACATGAACTCTACTAATTTGGCCAAGAATATTGGTCAATTATTCAGCCAGAATTATGCCAGAAGCTTGTTGATGACTAGCATCTTGTCAACTTCCTAAGGGATATTTCACCAAATATTAGTGGGGTACATGTATATATTTGAGCATATGTGTATACTTTTTATCCTGTGTGGATTAAAGAAAATCCAAAATAAATTCAAACTTGTGTACCCAATTCTTGTTTTGTGAAGTCATTAAATATTTATTTTGTACAATCTTTCCACCCTGGAAAAAGTCAGGAGCATGTTAAGAGTTTTGGTTTACAGCCAGCTGGAGAAGAGACATTTCAACATATTTACAACATGTTTTAAGCACACTCAGCAATAAAATGATTAGGCTGAATTAAAATTGTTATTTTTACAGCTCTGTGTGCTGAACCCCAAAATTAATGCATTAATATGTTATCTTATTTGAAACAGTGATTTACTCTATAAACTTTTTAACAATATCACCTGATTTAAGACAGTCTTTGATTTGAGTAAGCAAAACTCACAGGGATCATTTTGTGTGGCTGGAGGGTGTGACAAGAATGACGACCCCCCCCCACACAACGCTGCACTTTGCTATGGGTTGTATTGCTTATAGGTTTTTACAAACTCTCTGTCTGAGCAGCTTTCCAGCTGCCACACCACACTCCCTCTGGTCCCGGCAACATCCTTCACAGGGGAGACGGGATTGGATGATGGAGGTCACCACACCCTGAAACATCTGCTCCAATACAAACCACACCCTGCCACTGAGGGATATGATCATGACTTTTCTTTCGCAAAACTTGAAATATCCCTTTTTATATGTGCGTGTGTGCAACAGAACCAGAAGGTCCACCTTATCAGAGAAATTATTCTTTACTTACTCTCAAACCGTTAAAACACCCCAGGGGTGCAAATGACAAAAACGCTAAAACTATCATTATTGAACCTTGGTGAATTTATCAGACTATAATGTGTTTTAATGACAGATCTGTAAGAAGGTTGTAAACGTACAACCTCAGGGTTTTTCCATCTTTCCTTTCTGGCTTTACATAATCTAAAAACTGGTTGTGTTTTTACACTAAATGCAGGATTTAAAACCTAGGTTAAGCCAAAGAGCACAGAATGTAAGGAATATAAGAGCTCAGAAGCCATAGGCCTCATAAATCACAGTAAAACAAGCCCAGAAAAACCATTCAATTCTAATAGCAATAGAAAGTGGAAGTCCAAGATCCAGGACCATGATAAAACCACCTTCGTGTGATCACTTACCCTGACTGATTAGAGTAAGGAGTAAGGAAAAGAATAAGGAACGAGGGGAAAATACTCTGTGTTTGATGAACTTGCTTCAACTACTGAAGTGTTTACTGCAGTGAAGAGAGCAAGGGAGCCAAGGGATGTGTCTGTTTAGGTTCTCAGTCATCCAGGTCATGGTAGTCTTAAGAGCTTGAAAAGAAGGTAAATTGACTTCTTTAAATGTTATTAAAGGCTTGTCATCTAGGAGGCTTCTTATTATGTGTTAATTTCATTTGTTCTGGTCTGCATTTATTCCACTTGCATGGAGGATCATCAGGTTTTATGAAACATCTAGAATTCCAAGAAAGAACAAAACTGAAAAAAGGCATGATATTGTTTGTTTTCCTTTTTCATGTGTGCATTAATATCCTGATTAAAAGAAAACTTTACCTGAAAGACCAGCTATTTATAATCTTTACGGATTCTTTGAAGTGCTTTGCATTTAGTTTGGGTAAGTCTATGATGCCCTGAAATGCACTCTTTCTTTTTGTTTTCTATGATATCTTTTCATTTTAATGTGGTGTGGAACATTGTCGGCATGTTGACCAAGAGTGACATGTTTAGCCACATTCTCCTTGCTGGCTGCCTGAGTGGTGTCCAAAAAACGATGTTGACCTCTGTCAGGTAGGACAAATCAACAGGTGGATGCCATCTCTGACCTTCATTGACTTCTGTCTGGTGCTTTTCGTTACCTAGCTGAACTGAACACACTTTTACATTTGTATGGGCTGATGACCCTGCGTCAGCAGAGAGATACTTGACAGGTTTTACTTCAGTCACCTCTTCCAATGTACCTAAGACTGTTCTTTTGGAGAGAAAAATGTCATGTTTGGTAGGATTCTGAATGGGAATCTTAACAATTTTTGTCAACCCACTGGGGACATCTACCAAAGATGGGAACAACTCCAAACCCTCAGGGCAGCTGTTCTCTAGATCTGGTTGGAAGAGTCGTGGGCCACCTCTTGGCCATTCTCTGACTCTACACTTTACTTCACAAATCTGTCCTGCAGGAATCATTACACCTTTTTTTCCTGTTCTCACACTGCACTCAGGATCTATTTCATCAGGGGTGGGCATCTGAAGTGCTGAAACTAGAGCATCTACTGCACTGCTGCTGACACTTAACGCTTCTTTGAGGAGCGCAGAAAGGTCAGCCCCACCTTTCTGTTCTTTATTGGTTTTTAGGATTTCAGCTATTACATTGCTGCCTAAAATAGGACAGTTAAGGTTGTGCTGACTGATAAGCACTGGCACTTGTATGGCGACATGCCCATAGTTCACACTCTGAATTTGAAGTTCCGTGTCTGCCCAACCATCAAATGGAACGTCTGTACCATTAGCTGCCGCTATTTCCAGGGGCTGGTCTGAAAGGAGGGACTCAAGTGGCTTGATCTTAATGTGGGGGATGTTTTTCTCTATCCACGCTCTTGATACCATAGTCACTTGGGCCCCTGAATCAAGCAGCATCTTAAGTGGTACTCCATTGATGGCACATGAGACCATACATCTGTTCCCAATAAGCTGTGCAGTGGGTTTCGCTGGTGGTGCAGGACTGGGTGCATTTGATCTCACCACACTTGAAGTCTTAGCAAAACTGGTGTGTGCTGGGGACTCCTCGGATTGTTCGGTCACTGGCAGCCCCTCTCCAGTGACCTCACCCCGTTTCCCGACACCTTACGCCGCAGGCAGCCAATAGTCCGGTGTCCTGGCTGGCCACACGCAAAACAGTGGGGGCAGCTCACTTTGCCTTGCTGTACACAATCACCACATCTGCCCCGGTTCTCAGCTGGAGGTGTTGGAGGGTGGTTCAGGGGCGAGCAGGAGTCTCCAGATGTCACACTATCAGTCTGGCTCACCACTTTAGTTAGCTGTCTGGTCAGTGAAGACACTTGGGCAGTCAGTTCTCTAATAGCTGCACGGTTAGCCTGTAGCTCAGTGTCAACCTTCGCTTGCTCAGTCAAGTCAGTGTTAGCAAGCTGAGCGGCTAACACTGACTGAGCTTACAGTCACAGGTCTGATTTTAGATGCTGTACCCAGTCGCCTCAGTCTCTCAGCTTCCTCACTGGTGGACTTTGTAATCTGTTCAAGCAAAAAGTCGTCACTAACCTGCAAGTCATTAAGAAAAGGTTTGAGGTCTTGTCTCACACAGTTGTTTTTTTCATTGAACCCTTGATAAAGTGTGTGAAGAAATGTGCCCTGCACAAGCTTTTTGTCATAGCTAAAGTCTGCACCAGGCTGTCGTGACTCAAATAGTACACGCTGTTTTAACCCTATAATTCTGTACAAAAACTGCTGTGCACTCTCTTTGTCTTGCTGCTTAGCATTACTTAGCTCTTGAAAGAGTTCAGTGCTATTCTTGTCTCGAATATGAGAGCGGAGAAGTTTCTTCAAACCATCAACTGTCAAATCATCTTTGTTGGTTAACATTTCCTTGAGAGTACCAGGCTTCATTATCTTTAGCACGGTTCTGATTATTTCACACTCAGTAAACCCTTCTTGTAACCCCTCATCAATTTGTTTGCACAGACTACTGTAGGACATATCCGAGCCAAGATCTGAAATTTGTCCACCATGCAACTTGAATTCTCTGCATGGAAACAAAGCTGCCACATCACTGAGACTCAAAACTTGGTCATATCCTCTGGACGGATGACTCGCCCTGCCAGGGGAAACCCCAGTGACACTAGGCGCCGGTGACACTGAAGCTGGGATGTTGAAGTTCTTGGTGGGCGTATCAGTGTCTCTTAGCATGGATGAGGGAAAGGTGGAGATGTCTCTGTCCTGTGGTAGAATGGGCTGTGTGTGAGAGTCTGTGTTAGGGTGTGATGGTGGAGTGGGGATGTGGTCAGCTGGCATAGCCAGATGTCTGTCAGGATGTGTGGGGTGACGTAGGGCACTCCTGCTGCTGGTTAGGAATATCTTCCATCTCAAGCGGCATGGCCAGATGATCTCCAGCCACTCTGAAGTCCGTTGACAGCAGGTCACTCACGATGTCGTCGAGAAGCAAGAGCTGGGCCATACCTTCATCCTCCAATGCGCTCAACTTTTCACCTCTGATGTACTCAACGATCAGGTCATACAGTTCTGGTTCACTTAGGCCATCAAGATTGCAAGTCATGCTGCCATCCTCCACTGAAGAAACAACAGCGCGCAGCTGGCTCACATTCAAATCACAAAGTCTTTTCTGGATCTTTACTATCAACAACTGCCGTGGGGTAACAGTGGCCATCTTGACTGTGACCTGGGCTCCCTGGATGACGCACTCAATGCAGCCTTCCCTGAGACTTTGGACACCAGTTCTGGTCGTTTGGCACACACGTCACCACTAGACGATCCCGGACGAGCCCCCAGTTGTTACCGGCACCAGACCTAGGGGAATCTGGACCGGCAGCTAGCGGCACACAGGCTAGAGAGCACTGCGTAGCCAAATATGAGCAAACTGGATTAATAGAGAGGACACCAAAGTTAGCGTCTTGCTCAGGGCGGAGCTCATTTATTTCTCCACATATACACAATACAAATCACACTAGACCATGCATTCTTCCCATAAAATAACAGAGTTCATAAACAAAAATAAAGTTACAAAAAGCATTCTCTCAAAAGCAAAATAAATACAAACTAATTCAAAATGACTTTACATACAACTTAAACAAAACACTCGCGGCTAAAGCAGAACAACATACACTCAACAAAAATATAAACGCAACACCTTTGTTACTGCTCCCATTCCCCATGGGATGGACGTAGAGACCTAAAATTCATTCCAGATACACAATATAACCATCCCTCCCAAACAGTGGTCACAAATCAGTCCAAATGTGTGGTAGTGGGCACATCTGCCATATTGAGATAATCCATCCCACCTCACAGGTCATCAGGATGCTGATCTGACATCATGAGTAGTGCACAGGTGTACCTCAGACTGCCCACAACAAAAGGCCACCCTGGAATGTGCAGTTTTTTGCGCTATTGGGGGTCTGGGGACCCAGAACCGGTCAGTATCTGGTGTGACCACCATTTGCCTCATGCAGTGCAACACATCGTCGCATGGAGTCTATCAGATTGTCAATTGTGGCCTGTGGAATGTTGGTCCACTCCACTTCAATGGCTGTGCGAGGTTGTTGGATATTCGTGGGAACTGGTACACGCTGTCGTATACGCCGGTCAAGCACATCCCGAACATGCTCAATGGGTGACATGTCCGGTGAGTATGCTGGCCATGCAAGAACTGGGACATTCTCAGCTGCCATCTGCCCTGAACAATGTGAACCATGATTCATCCGTGAAGCGCACACCTCTCCAACGTGCCAGACGCCATCGAATGTGAGCATTTGCCCACACAAGTCTGTTACGGCGACGAGCTGGAGTCAGGTCAGGACCCCAATGAGGACGACGGGCATGCAGTTGAGCGCCCCTGAGACGGTTTCTGACAGTTTGTGCAGAAATTGTTTGGTTGTGCAAACCAATTGTTCCAGCAGCTGTCTGGGTGGCTGGTCTCAGACGATCTTGGAGGTGAACCTGCTGGATGTGGAGGTCCTGGGCTGGTGTGGTTACACGAGGTATGCGGTTGTGAGGCCGGTTGGATGTGCTGCCATATTCTCTGAAACGCCTGTGGAGACGGCTTATGGTTGAGAAATGAACATTCAATGCACGGGCGACAGATCTGGTTGACATTCCTGCTGTCAGCATGCCAATTGCACGCTCCCTCATTGCTTGTGGCATCTGTGGCATTTTGCTGTGGGACAAAACTGCACATTCCAGGGTGGCCTTTTGTTGTGGGCAGTCTGAGGTACACCTGTGCACTACTCATGATGTCAGATCAGCATCCTGATGTGGCACACCTGTGAGGTGGGATGGATTATTTCAATATAGCAGATGTGCCCACTACCACACATTTGGACTGATTTGTGACCACTGTTTGGGAGGGATGGTTATATTGTGTATCTGGAAGGAATTTTAGGTCTCTACGTCCATCCCATGGGGAACGGGAGCAGTAACAAAGGTGTTGCGTTTATATTTTTGTTGAGTGTACTTTAGCCGCGAGTGTGAGATGTGAGATGGAAATAACCCATCTCACATTCACACAACCTTTCCCCACATTCGCGCCATATACGCTATTACTTTTGAACATGGCGTCCCCTGAACGCAACACAACATGGCGGCAGACGACTGCAAACGTTGTTTCACCAACGAAAAGCTTTCCCCTTAATACATGTACTCAGTACTGCTTGGCTAACACTAAAATAAACACTACAACACATTTTCTGAAGTCGCAGGTTGCCACTATCATAGCATATACTTATAGTGCTACGTAGCATTATAGCATTATGCCGATGATACACTAATACTCATTACAACAAAATACCACAAAACAACATCATCACTATCATCTCAAAATATAGCAGTTGTTACTCAACTTCCATGACATTTAGAACCAGTTCGGTAACATAAAAGTTTGTTTGTCAGTACCTGTGGATTAATAGAGAGGACACTGAAGTTAGCGTCTTGCTCAGGACGGAGTTCATTTATTTCTGAGCTGCGCATGCGCAGAGCCTATAGCTAGTCTCTCTGGTAGTTCCACAGCAGTGCAAGAGCACCATCTACTGGCATAATGAAATATAACCATGGTCTGGCAACACATAACAATGTCAAAATAAGTCACAATAATAAACAAAAAATAAGGGGGTAATTGGTTTTCTTACAAAAATAAACATGTAGCTTTTTCAACCTGCTACATACAGCTTCAGGTGAATAGACTATAGTGGGGGTTTTTGTGTGGTTTTCTTTTGGTCCACCGCTGCTGGTAAGTCGTTAATATTTGAGCCGGCCTCAGTGTGCATCCCTGAACTTGTGCAAACGTTGTTGTTTTAATTACATTTCATTTCTAAAGTTCATATTTTCTGGGGGCTAGAATTCCCCCCCCCCAGGTGGCGTTGTCATTTTATTATTTCTTTTATAACCCCGCCAACCACTTGGTCACATACTTGGCGTTGGTCGACAGGATGCACATTTGAGGTAGACGTTTGGTCTTGTAAATTGTTTTATTTTTGTAGAGAACATAGTTTACCTGTTTGAAGGCTCTATTTTTTTTAAGTGTGATTATAGACAAGACAGCAGTATCCAGGTTTAGGAGGAAGAGTAATAGGATTTTAGCACCTTGCTGATTTAATTTTCCCTGTTTTTTGGTCTAAATTTATTATGGAGGAAGAATTGCAGCAACTTAGAGACTTGGTAGCAGGCCCCATTCACTCCCAGCTTTACTCTGCGCACCCCTACCACCTCTAGTTAATAATGTTAAAGATAACATAATTGTTACTCAATCGCTACGCATTGTAAATCAGTTTAAAAAACATCTGGGTATTCAGAGTATTTCTATTCACTCTCCAATAATACGTAACCATCTTTTTCAACCATCCTTAGTGGACAATGGCTTCAAAATTTGGTAGACAGGGGCATTCACAGTATTGAGGATTTGTATATTAATGATATCTAGAAAATTTGGTCTGACTAATAACCATTTCTTGCGATACTTGCAAATCAGAGATTTTATACGTAAAAAGGTTGCTAATTTTCCTACTCTCCCCCCTCCTTCCTGTTTGGATTCTATACTCAGGGTCAATGAGATGAAAAAAGGCAGAATATCATTTATTTACTCACATATCATGGACAGTTGTAACCTTTCTATTTCATACATTGGAGAACAGTGGGAGAATGATTTGGGTGCCCAGCTGTCTGACGAAGAATGGGATATGGCTCTTACCAGGGTCCATTCGTCTTCTGTATGTTCAAGACACTCCCTGATACAATAGTGTTACACAGGTTACATTTTTCAAAAGCTAAATTAGCAAAAGTATTTACGAACATAGACCCATCGTGTGATAGATGCAAACAGACTCCTGCTACTTCCCTTCATATGTTTTGGTCCTGTCTGAAAATTATTCCTTTCTGGTCATCATTTTTTGAAGTCATCTCTAAAGCCTATGCCTATAACATCTCGCCTTGCCCCTTTTTTTGGTTGTTTCTCTGGTATTGCGACTTCTGTTCCCCCTGCCCATTTACAGAGGGTCATTGCCTTTTTGTCATTATTAGCGAGACGCCTGATTTTATTTAAATGGAAGTCTACTACTGCTCCATCGCACCACCACTGGATAAGGGATGTTATGCAAAATGTCAAACTGGAAAAAATCAGATGTACTCTCAACGGATCCATCAGCAAATTCCACACAACATGGGACCCTCTGTTAACATACATCAACAATCTACCTGGTCGGGAACTGGAATCTTGAATATTTTTGTTTGCCCTGGAACAGTCCTGTAAAAACAATTGAGAGGTGCACCGCCCCCCTTTTTCTTTCTCCCCTGTTGTTGTTGTGGTTTTTTTGTTTTGTTTTGTTTTTTGTTGTTTGTTTGTTTCCCTTTCCCTATCTTGGCATTATCTGTCTTTGTGATCTGTGGGGATTGTTGTTTTGTGGTTATCTGTAAAATAATAAGAATGCTATGTATGATAATTGAAAAACTACAAATAAAGTGTTAAAAAAAAACTTACTACCGGTTAAGTTTAACCTGCAGGCAAGGGTTTACTGGTAGTTTCCCTGATTCCTGTCTATACCAGAACCATTTGTGGTATCTAGGCGGTAACGAACTTAACACCCCGCCTAGGGGGTCCAATCTGAGGTAAGTGGGTTTAGACTCAGTATAACGGGTGGGGTGCTACATTTGCATCATAGATTGTTTAGAAATATTTCTAGAGAAACCGAGTAGATTGCTACAATTTGACCTCAAGGTTCTATTTGTTTCATCTCCTCTGGATGGGGAGGTCGCACAAGTGGCAAGTTTATTACAGAACAAAGAAATTTTTTATCTCATTTGCTCCCAGGTGATGTAGTTTTAGTAGACAGGGGTTTCCTGGTTAAAGAGTCAATTCAGAGATGCCAAGCAGAATTAAAGATTCCAGCATTTACTCGTGGAAAGAAACAGTTGGATCCTGTTGATTTGGAGAATCAACTAGGATACCCACCCCAGCCCGCCGCCTCCCACCAAGGGCAACTCCAGACTTAAACAGAGTCCAGCCCCTCTCCAGGAGACTGGTTCCAGAGCCCAAACCGTGCGTTGAGGTGAGCTCGACTATATATATATATAGCTGGTACCTCTAAGCCTCATACAATAACTCAGGTTCCTTACCCACCAAAGAGGTGACATTCCATGTCCCAATTGCTCGTTTAGATAGCAGGGGATCACCTCTGCTCCTGGCCGTCACCTGGTATACCTTGCACCCAAACCCCACAGCGCCTCTAGTGGGTGGTGGGCCTGCAGGAGGATGGTTCCGTGTCCCTTTTTCTGGCTGTGCCCGGCCGGGCCCATGGACTAAAGTCCAGCCATCAGATCCCCGCCCTCAGACACCCTCCTATCCCGGGCAGTGGAAACTGTTCACTTGATCTTGAACTCATACGGGTCATAAGAATCCAGTTAAGGAAGTTAAATGGAAAACAGTGGACCTGGTTTTGGAATTGGGAAAATGGACCAGTATTGCATATACATATATGACACAGGATGGTAAGCCAAACAAAGACCAAGAATCTCAGCTGTGCACAAAAAAAACAAGCTATGGATCTGATCTGAGGCACCCATTCAGGTCGCATTGGCCGGGGGGCCAGTCAGCTGAGCAAAGTTTAGCGTGAACCTGTACCGAGCCAGCCCCAAGAATTCTCTCACCTCTGTTTTTGTTATTAATAATAAGACTTTCATTTTCACTGTGGCCTTGTCACAGAGGTATGTGACTTTACACAATTATAATTTGTCAGTCTATTTTCACTGTTCAGTGAACTGCAGATATAAAGATATATGATAAACTGATCTTGACAAATCTTTGCTATTTGAATGTGATATTTCAGCCCTTAGTTTGCACAGCTCTTCTGCTACTAGCTAGTGTGGGGTTTTAATTCCCTCTGCATTAAGTATGAATCTTAACAGAAGGTTCATTCTGGTAGCAGTATTGTGCTGTCTCACAAACATTTATTTCTGTCTCAGAAAGTAGCTAACGTGCATCCACAACACCAACGAGACGCATAGTTCAAAAATAGGCTAGAGAGAGTAGTATGAAGAAAATGGTGTTTGGCTTGTTGTTATTAAAAACCACTTTTGTGTTCATTTGCACATTTTAGCTGTTTTTATAATGACTCAGAGTACTTAGACCAAAGAATTAAAGTATAAAATCAACAGATGCTGCCTTCACTGTTTGTCTGTCAGGAGGTCACAATCATGGACTGTATGAAAGAAAAATATGCACTGCTAATGTTAGAGTATGGGCAGTCTGGATGTTACATTGGCTGACTATACCATCTTGTGGTATAAAGAGGCATTACAATTACAAGAGGAACTTACAGTGAGGTAAAGTGATACAGCGGTTGGACTGATTAAATAAAGTCACCATATCTGTCTTTATACTAGTCTAAATAAGCTGGAATAAACATGGACTAAAAGACAGGCAAACCTTTTGGAAACTGAAATCATGATGCAGTCTTAGAATTTCTTTTCCTTTTTGACATCCTAGCTTTGTGTCTCTGTTTTGCAGGAAGCACCATGTTCGCTTATTTTTAATTTGACACAACATTGTTGGAAGATTAGTAAATTACTGCATCTTCTCACGCATTTAGCTGATTAAACTTGTCATATCGTTCAGAAAACTCATGCATGGTTCACCACCAGTCTTGATGCATGTGTCCAAACTGCTAAACCACCAGCCACCAGAAAAATCATGTCTTGATCAGTCTAGTCCTTGTTCAGGTTTTGGGGTTTTAGCTCTTCTTCCTGTGTGGCTGGTTGTGGGGTCACCACAACAAATGCTTTACTTCTGTCTCCAACATCCTGCCTCACACCAACCAGCTGCATGTCCTACATCCATGAATCTTCCTGGAAGATGGCAGCTACTTCTTTAACATCCTTTGTCTTTGTTTGCCACTATCCCTCCTCTACACATTTCCTAATCATCTCAGCCTTGCCTCTCTAACATTTATCTCTAAACCTCAAACCTGAGCTGTCCCTCTGATGTACTTTTTAGTCCTGCTCACTCCGAATGAAAAACGCAGCCTCTTGTCAGTGTCAGTGTCAACCATACATCACAGCAAGTTTCACAACCATCTTGTAAACTTTCTCTTTTACTCTTGTTGCTATCGTATCACAAATCACCCCTAACATTCATCCACCCTGCCTGCACTCTCTTCTTCATCTATTTTTGTGCACTGTCTGTTGCTTTGGACCTTTGAAATTCGAAGTCGTATGCCTTCACTATCTCTACCTCTTGCATGTTGACTTTTAAACCTGTCACCTTCACATGCACACACATATCCTGACTTGCTCATACTAAATTTCATTGCTCTACTCTCCAGAGCATACCTCCAGCTTTCCGGGCTCTCTTCCAACTGCTCCACGCTCTCACTAGATCACAAATCACAATGTGGCCTGCAGTCATCGTAGTCCACAGAGACTCCTGCACGACTTCATGGATGAATCCATCATTACTGCAAATATGAGCCATTCCTGATGTAATCCCACTCCCACCTTGGACCCATCTGTCACTCCTACCGCATACCTCACCACTTTGTCGTCCTCATACAGGTCCTGCACCACAGATACAAACACAATAAAGTTCCTTCTGACCTTTTCTATACTTCTCTATCAACGTTCGCAAGGCAAATATCACAACAGTAATACTCTCAGCACAAAGTCAAACCGCTGCTTGCTGATTGTCACTTTTATTCTTACCCTAGCTTCAACAACTCTCTTCTTATTTTCTACAGTTGACAGGCTAACAAACCCTCCTGTGTCAGTGGCAGCTGAACTTCATTCGACCATGGCCTGCAATGACTTTGCCAAATTCTTCACAGAAAAAATCCAAAAAATTAGACAAGCAATTGGTACATCAACAGCAGATCCAGGATATGTACTGTGTCCACCGAAAAACTGTTTAAACACCATGAAACAGTTTCAACCTATTAACAGCAAAGACCTGGAGGACATCTTAGGTCAACTGAACTCCTCCTCCTGCTGTTTAGATGTCCTGCCAACAAGTTTTTTCAAAAAGGTCTCAAAGACTTTAGAGTCAGACCTGTTACAGATCGTCATCTTTTCCTTAATGTCAGGTGTGTTTCCAGAACCACTAAAAACTGCTGTAATAAAACCTATACTGAAAAAGGACAATCTTGACAAGACACAAATGAACAACTACAGGCCGATCTCAAATCTCCCGTTTTTAAGTAAGATCATTGAAAAAGCAGTTTCTCAACAGCTCAATTACTTCTTAAAACAGAATAACTGCTATGATGCCTTCCAGTCAGGTTTTAGACAGAACCACAGCACTGAAACCGCTCTGACCAAAGTGTTTAATGACATATGTCTGAACACAGACAGTGGAAAAATGTCAGTCTTAGTTTTACTGGATCTCAGTGCACCATTTGATACAGTTGACCACAACATATTACTCAAACGACTGGAGAACTGGACAGGTCTTTCAGGAACTGTACTAAACTGGTTCAAAACATACTTAGAAAACAGGAAATACTTTGTATCAATAGGTAACTTCACATCTGAGCAGACAAGTATCACATGTGGAGTTCCCCAAGGTTCCATCTTGGGACCCCCTCTGTTTAACATTTACATGCTCCCACTGGCACAGATTATAAACAACAACAAAATAAACTATCACAGCTATGCAGATGACACACAAATATATATCACAATGTCACCAGGAGACCGAGGCCCTGTACAGGCTCTTGGTAAATGCATCGAGGAAATTAATGAGTGGTTGTGCCACAATTTTCTCCAGCTAAACAAAAACAAAACTGAGGTAATAGTCTTTGGCGCCAAAGAAAAACGATTACAGGTCACCAGAGAACTTCAATCTATACATCTAAAAACCACAAACCAGGCGAGAAATTTGGGTGTAGTGATGGATGCAGACCTAAACTTAGAAAAACACATTAAGACAATAACAAAGTCAGCTTACTATCACCTCAAGAATATATCAAGGATAAAAGATCTGATGTCTCAACAGGACCTGGAAAAACTAGTCCATGCATTCATCTTTAGTAGGCTTGATTACTGTAACAGCATCTTTACAGGTCCTACCTAAAAAATCAGTCAGACAACTACAGCTCATTCAGAACTCTGCTGCTCGAGTCCTCACTAAGACCAAAAAAGTGGACCACATCAGTCCAGCTCTGAGGTCTTTACACTGGCTGCCTGTCCGTCAGAGGATAGACTTTAAAGTTCTGATGCTGGTCTATAAAGCTCTGAATGGTTTAGGACCAAAATACATCAGTGACCTCCTGACCCAGTATGAACCTTCCAGATCCCTCAGGTCATCTGGATCCGGTCTTTTATCAGTTCCCAGAGTCAGAACCAGACACGGAGAAGCTGCATTCAGCTTTTATGCTCCTTATATCTGGAACAAACTCCCAGAAAGCCTCAGATCAGCTGAAACACTCAGTTTATTTAAATCCAGGTTGAAGACTCACCTGTTCTCAGCTGCATTTGAATAAAGCACCAAATCCACACTTTTAAGCTTAAATTTCAAAACTGACATTTAACTACTGATTTTATCTACTGTTCTGATTTGATCTGTTTTGATTTTATATACTGTTTTGTTTGTTTGTTAATTAGTTTGTTTGTTTGCTTGTTTTAATCAATTTTAAATCATGCTTTTTATTTGTTCTTGTTTCTAATGTCTCTGTAAAGCACTTTGAATCACCTTGTTGTTGAATTGTGCTATACAAATAAACTTGCCTTGCCTTGCCTTCCATATCTTCATGTTATGAATCTTCAGGTTAATCCATCTGTGCTACTACAGCTCTGCACATCACGCTTGGTCTTGGAAATTGGTACCAGTACACTACTGCATTCCTCAGGCATCCTCTCTCTCGCCAAGATTCTCTGCATTCTCGCCTACACATCTTCATACTTTCACAGCTCATCTACATCACCTTTCCATTCTTGTTTTTGCAACTGCATAACTTTATTTCCTGACATCAAAGTCAAATACCTCAAGTCTGGGAATGTTAACTGTAATGTCTGAACAAGCACAAAGTAGTAACTTACTGAACAGAGACATTCACTGAAATTCATCATGTTCCTCTGTATGATTCACCTCATTGACTCAATATCAACTCAATTTATTTGAATCTTTATATGTGGATCTGATATTTCCAAATAGCATAATTTTTATTCAAATATAATCATAATTTGTTTATATTAAGCCAAATCTTCAATTTTATTATTTCTGTAACCATCTCTAGGGCTGCAGTGATGGATTATTTTAGTAATCGAGTATTCTGTTGATTATTCCATCAATTAATACAGTAATTGGATAAGAAATGCTTTAATACTTTAATGAACGCCTCATTTGTTTGCATTTTAGAAATTGCAAGCTGTTTAAAGTAAAAGATGGAAAACTATTACACAAGTTCATTACCAGTTAAAAGCAAGTCTCTAACTAACTGTGTGTGCGCACAATCAAGGAACGGCTATAAATAAATGTCAGCCCACTGACATACTGCCGCCCTTAAATTATGGCTCAGTGCAGAGACAGTATAATCAGCTTAGAAAGGTCTGTCCTGGCAGGGACTACAAATTCTCTCTACCCCTCCCTTGTGTGTATGTATATATATATATATATATATATATATATATATATATATATATATATACATACACTGTTAGCCTTTGCAGTAATTTCCATAGCTTAGTACTGCAAAATCAACAGTAAAAAACTCTAAAGGATGTTAGCAGTTTAGTACTGTAATTTGCATGTAATTGTGGGAAAATTCCATGAGATTACATTACTTTTACGGTAACTCACCGTACTCATGGAAACAGCTGTAAAATACAGCAAATGTAACAATTGGTGATGTTACTGAGATTATACTATTACACCATCCGGATTTCTGTTGTTTTCTACTGTAGATCTAAGAGTACTTAAATCCTCATTCAGAGTGTATTACTATAAAATGCGATTCACTGTGAGAAGCAGTATAACATATAAACTACAATATACAGCATCATTTTAAGGAGTAAGTTGCAGCCACACTAAAATTTAATTCCTTGAACTGAATGGAACCTCATATATTAATAAATGTATTTGTTTATTCAAACAATGTGAAACATTATTAATACTATTAATTAATAGTATACTTGTAAGGTTAGTATTGTGATAGAGTCGAGTATATTTAATTATACTCTTGTAGACATTATGACATTATGCTAGTACATTTATGGTGAACAAAAAGTACATCTAAAAGTTAATTTCAAGAATACTGTTATGTACTAAAATGGGGGCCAATATAGTCACTAGAAGCATTATTAGTATACGTACTAGGTAAGGTATACTTGGGGAACATAATTGAAGTATGCTTATTTTTGTATGGCCAGCAACAAAAACTAATGGCTACATTTAGAGTAATGTTTAAAAATGACTTCATTTAGCAGGATGTTCCTTTTTTCTCTTCTTATTCTTTCTTATACTGGACCTTCATTTGTTTTGTATAAGGTGGTACTTTTTAAGACACCTCTGCCTAACTACAGTGAACTGACCTAATAATATGCTCTGGTCGTCATTTTACACAAGTTCAGGTGTCACATCCATGAAACCTGCACCACTAACCAGCATCAGTCCTACAACTTCACTCTCAAAATTAATAAATTCTGGGACAAGCAGAAACTGTATTTTTAGCGGTGCATTTTGCTGCAGGCCAGACTGCTATTAAATGCTCTCCTAAAGAAATAATTCCTTTGTAGCACCACTTCGTCTTGGTTCAGAAGAGATGTCCTGATATATGTGATAATGTAACACGGGTGTTTATGTTTGTTCATGTTTAGCACGTTGGGTTGTGTTTTTAAAGCGATTGTTACGTTTTTAAAGCTTTGTAATGCGACAGGTGCGATAGCCGACACCACACCTTCACCTGACGTACAACGTGACATATGACACACATGTCGGGTATTCACTTTCAAAACAACAATGGGGATAGAAAATATTGCTCGAGTGGTTAATGCTGCTTTTGCTGGTTGCCAACCACCATTAAATAACAACAAGAAGAAAATATTGATCTGCTTCTCTTAGTTTTGCACGTTTAAGCCGCAATTCAGACTCAAACAAAGCTGCAAAGCAGGAGAACAACATGGCCATCAACTATTCTGTGCCACAGATACAGTTCGCTGCAGCACAGAGTGATGATGAGACCGTTAACATGTGCAACTTAGAAGTAGTCAGAGGTAACTGGATGTTCAATCGGGTTAAATGCAAGGTTGATTGGATTATATCTGAAGATCATATGCTATTCGTGGTAACTCTGCTAGACTCCAAATTGCTGCTCGTCCATGCGGGAGTATCTCAAAATTAAATGAAACCACTTAACACTTTTTCCCTAAAACGGACTGACATGGGACACATTAAAGTTGGATCGGAACCAGCTAATCAGTCTGAAGGTAAGTGTTTTTTTCACTTATTCGAGAGAAGTCCGAAATGCGTTCTTAGTACTGTTTGTTTTGACTTTTAAGCTACCCTACCAGGATATTTTCATTCAAAGACAAAATGTCAATAGCTATGAATGTGGAGACTCAAAAGACTGGTTAGGTAATAGTTGCCGATGGATTTATGAGACTTGATAGAAACTTGGACGTTTGCAACAGGTGAATCGGTGAACTACCGCGGTTGCGCCCAAATGCTTAAAGCTGTTAGCTGGGCAGTGTTTTCAGGTGTGCTTGTACCTGTACGGTGCGGGGTGCTAAGTCATATTAAACCCATTAAAGAGTCGAGCTCAAATATCTTTTCATTTTTGTGCACTGATCTCTTGTCGGCACACATTTTCTGTTTATTGAAGCCTTTTGTGAATAATTTTGATGGGAATTGGTCCCTATTGACAATACTCTTGTTTTTTGCATTGCACATGTCATTTAGGAAAGGTAATTGGTCACTGAACTTTTTGCAACTATGTGTATTTCTAAATTTTGTGGCTTCAGTGCACGCAAATATATATTGTTCAGTTTGCATGTTAAAAGCCACAAACATGTAGCTAACTATAGGCTTTCTTGTGGAACTGAGAACTGTCCTGCCACTTTCAGAACATTTTCTATTAGAATCTATTAGAAGACAGTTGACTTTGTGTCATTTAAAAATGCAGGCTAAAATGCTCTTGCCAACCAGCACTATACAGAGCATCATAGAGGAATTTCAGGATCTTTGCAGCTGTAACAAAAGTAGACACTGAATCTAACACCATCTCTCTTTTTTTTTTTTTTAGATGGCAGACCAAAGAATTTGAATGACACCATTACTCTGGAGCTTGGGAATGATTTCCACTCCAACTGTCGCATGCAATCACAAGAGGAGACAGAGGTCATCCAGAGGACAGAAGTATGGTTAGAATTGTTGTGGAGGCCATGCAAGTTAACTGCAGAAACCCTAAACGTGCATCTTGTGAAGAGGTTGCTAAGATCATTGTAAACAGATACCCTCAAACATTTGCAGATGTTACTGAAAAGGGAGAAAGACTGGGTTGTGGACATTATTCACTACTAAGAAGCATCAAATCTAGAGTTGAACATGTTAATCGAGATAATACAACACATAGACTTCGTCAAACAAAGAGAACCAGGAATGAGGAAGACTGCAGTCCCAACAGTAATGCAACCTCACATAAAAAAGTTAGATGCCCTGTTGATAGCTATGGCTGTATAAATTGGCAGCCAGTTGAACTTCCTGAGGGGGAAACGCCAGCTTCTTTAGAGGAAAAGAAACACATCCTGTTAACAATTTTTAATTCAGAAGGACCTGGAGCTGTGGAGAGACCTGATGTGGATGACTTCATGTGCCTCACATATATTTCTCAGCGGCAGCTTATCAACAGTTGTCCCTCACTTTCCGTAGCTGAAATTCAGGAGCAGTGGCCTGTCTTGTTTACTCGGAAAGGTCTTTCAAACCACTTTTCCAAACTCACAGGCATCGATATCAGTGAGCGCTTAGGTCAGGCCCTCATAACCAAAGGCAGAAGGATTGTTAACTATTTCTCCACCCAGAAGCTCAAATGGAAGCTTGGTATAAGGACACTCATCCAGCAGATAGAAAGTGATGGAGTTTTGACCAACAACAAGGTTGGCACAGCAGCCACACTTCTCATGATGAAGTATTACAAGGAAGATGAAGACTCCTCTTTGTCTTAGCAGATGTAAGCTTTTTCATACAGCTCTATGTTTAAGGCTGTTGCTTGCTGTCCTGTTATATTTTTTTATTTGTTACATAAAATGTCTTGGTCCTTTTTCTGGCAGGAAACATCTACCAGGATGCCCCATGAAGCAGAGAGCAACCTGCCCATCACCCCAAGGCTGATTATGCTTGGTAAGAAGTCATTCATGAAATAGAGCTGATTAGACCATATTACAATTTCTGTTTGGCACAGGAGCTTTTCGTGGACACAGGTATCCAGTCTCCGTTTTGTTAGCTCAAATTTCTGTAATTGCCACCTGCTGGATGGTGAGTGCAGAGGGGCGTGTAATTGTTGAGCTGGACAAAGAGAACACCTGTGCTGATGCAATGTCAGTCTTCTTTGGTTCATTCTATGTATTGAACCTGGAATACCAGGAGTCAGCGTGTGCAAGGTTTTTTGTAAGGATAAACCCTGAAGAGGGAACAAAATGTACCTCCAAGGTTGGGACAAGCAGGAAGACTGGGACCACTGTGAAGCGAAAGGTTGTTCACATTAACCCTCATGTCACAACTTTCCTCCAGCGGCTTACTGAATTTGAGTGGAGAACTTCAAATTAGGTAACTGTTTTTGCCATTTTAGTGAATTTTTTGTATAATTTAAGTGACCAATGTGTGTTACCCATGTCTCCACAGATGATCCATGGCCCATGCTTTCTGGACATTTACACAAGACGAGCAACAATGAAGACAAGCTCTCTCGCCATCTTGCAAGACGCTGTTTCTGTCCAATAGGTTTTTTGAGTGCAACAGTTTTGATTTTTTTTCCTTCTTTTACCCGTTTGTTAAAAATTATTTCAGCTACTTACACTTTTATTGTCACACGTATTGGCTCACCCTACAAATCAATGAACTCAGTCCACAAAGCAAGATCAGGGTTCAGTGCAGGTCAGTCAAGTTCCTTCACACCACACACGATCATCCATGTCCTTGTGGACCCTGCTTTGTGCAATGATTTGGTGGTGTGAGCCAGTATTTTGGACAAAGTGTATATAAAGGGTTTAAGACCCTACAAAATATAACTAAGAAAACTCATCACTTGAGCATATGTTGTCTGCCATGATATGGATATGACATAATATCGTTATTGTTTGTACAACCATCTGAGAAAATAATGGATTACATGGTTTAGTAAAAACAAGTGCTTGCTCAATGAAAATGTTTTCAGTTCTTTTCAGTTTTTGATTTTGGAAATGTGTATTTCAGCAGGGAAGAATCAGTGATAATAAATAAAGTGGTGTAAAGCACATGAATTATATTTTGTGTGTGTGTGTGTCTATCCATCCATCCATCCATCCAATTTTTTTGGAACCCTCCAGTCTCTTACAGTATGTTACTGTTAACTGAAATTACGGTAAATTACGACCTGTTAAAAGAGTAAATGACTGCCTGTTAGGACACGGTATCCTCTAGCAGAGATGAATATTTTTGGTACTGATGATGCGTGATAACGGTAAGTTACTGGTCAATATATTGCAGTTTATTACCTTGCAGCGGGCTTACAGTGACATACCGTGAATAAACGGTAGTATACCAATTTATTAATCACAATATGATGTTACTTTGTTGACGTAATTTACGACATTACGACATAACGGTATCTCACTGGCGTCACTGTCGCCAGTGAGATACCGTAAAAAAGGCTACGGTGCGTTACCATAATTTGTCCAAGAGTATTATACCACACCAGCAAAAAACGGTATCATCCTGCAGAACAGTAAGCTACCGTAACACGGCGTCACGGTATGACGCTGGCAACAGTGACGCCAGTATGTTACTGTAAAGTGGCGATGAAAAGTCTAACAGTGTATATATGTATGTATATATATATATATACATACATACATATATAGTGGGATATTTGTGTTTGAACATGAATATCTCAAAAACTATTCAAAGATAAACCCTAAGATGTTCACTGGTGTTTCTTACCATCAGAATAAATCAAACTGTAATTTGTACAGATACATGGAAAAGATGGCTGAGCATCAAAATAGTCCAGCACTCCTGCAAAGTCCCATATTTGAGCACACATTAAAAAAAAACATCAAATTACAAAAACCTTATTGTGCAAATATCACACATGTTACCCCAAAACTTTTTTAAAGAATATATATATGTGTTATGAAACATATTTGATATATGAAGGCACCATTTCATTATAAATATTCAGATTCTGGGCCTTCATGCAAAGATGGTGTGCAACTCACCCTCTCAGAATAAAATGCTGCAGCCTGAAGCCCTCGAACCAAAATGAACAGACAGCTGCTTTATACTCTATTAAAACTAATGAGTGTGTCAGTCAGTAGTAGAAGATATGGCTCGGGTAAATAAGCATTTCCAGTGTACCAGTGCTGTACTATGGGTTTCATAGGTTTGGAAAAGGACGTTGTGTGGCTTAACATATGTACTGGTATTTATAGAGCACATTTCTAGTCCAACTTTAGACTTTAAGCCACACTTACCCATACGGGGCTTTATTCTATTCAGCACTTTATCTTACTTACACACATGGCCAGTCTAGGTTAATCACTAATGCTTATCTTTGGACTGTGTAAGGAGCCGGAGCAGAGAAAACCCATGCAGGCGGAGGAAGAACATACAAACTCCAGACAGAGAAGCTACCTGTGGTGTCTAACATCAACATGGTAACAGCACTTCCTGTTTCCTGGATAAAATGTGCACATGTTTGAGAGTGTGAACCACAGCCCACAGCAAACATGCTTACTGTACAGCTGGGTTTAGTTGGGGGTTAGTGGGTGTAAGATCATGTAACACAGCTTATAGTCAAAGAGAACTTTGTGGCATATTTTTAAATACTTTTTTAGATACTTTTTAAAGTCAGTCAAAACTCCATTGTTTAACAAGGCTGACGTCGCAGGAATATGGTTCACTTACTACCAACACTGTGCATCAAGGTAAACACAGGCTGCTAAATTTAAAATATGAATCGTGATTTACTTTGTTTCCGATTTATTTTCTCACAACAGGAATGTGTAGATTCATAGTTTAGATTTGTTTAAGCCGCTTCGTGAACAAACTCTTGCTGTTTATCCTTTGACTTGTTCGGCATGTTTCCTCTCATAACATTACAGGCTTCTGAATAAACTGACTGAACTCACTGGGCCATCTGTTGCTCACACACACATATACATATGAAGATCCAATTCACGTCTACTGTTTTTGTCGTTACATCATCACCCAGAGTCCTGAACAGCTGGTTCCCACATGGGAAATATTGACTGAGCATAATCCCGACCATCTTTTTCTGGACAGCTGGTGAGCAGAGAGTCAGCTCTCACAGAACTGCTCTGCAGACTCTTCCACTCAGTGTGCACGGGATGAGCAGTGGTTTTAAATGTTTAAATGGACTGGTACTGATATAGCACTACTCTCCCGGAGTGCTCAAAGCGCTGTCTCTCTCCTCGATTTGAGCACTTGAAGCATCTACTTGACTACAAGTCTCAATAACCTCTCTCTCACACACACAGTGCTTTTACATATATATAGTCATATTAGTAAGCAGCCCCCCTCCTGTGGTACCACCTGAACCACATGTCCTGTTTCAAACCACATTTTTAGGCATCTGTTTTCTGATCCTTAAAACAACAATGATCCAGGCTCACATGCAGTAGAATAAGTTACTTGAGTTGCAAGTGTCATCATGTAGATATGTGAAGGTTCTCAGTGATCCAGCTCATCGTAGTCTGAGGAGCTTTGAAAGAAAAGCATCAGGACTTCTTTAAGTTTCTTGAAAACATTTCATCCAAGAAGCTTCTTCATTTCTAAGGTCAAATGGAGGAGAGTCCCAGATTTTTTTAACCCCTATAGGAGTGTCCCCCAAGGGGGTCATGGACCCCCTGCTGATCCTCACACGAGCCTAATTTATTACCTAATCACACGAGCCAAGGTGTGAAAATGGGTGTAGGTCACAATCAGCCAAGGTTTCGTGTGAACCCATAATTAAACCTAGCCGCACCCTATCACGTGATTGCCTGAGGTCAAATGGCCCAGGATGTGAGTGGGCGTTAAGGCTCCGCCCTCTGTTCAAGGATGGTTGTTCACAGTGGACAGCGACGCGACGAAGGCTGTCCCAATTCAAAGGCTGCTCGAAATGCGGCCCTCAAATGCGTCCTTCATTTCCCTGAATTTTTTTTTTTTTTTTTTTTGGCCTGTCCCGTTTGGCTCTTTTGCCATCAGAATTGTTGTCTAAAGGCAAAGAAAGATGCCCAACGGATTTACTTTACTAAATTGACCATCCCAGCCTTGCCGTAATGGTCCATTTGATTCACCTTTTATTGTTTATTTTATTTTCACTTACTGAATACGGGACAGACTTGACTGGAGGAAAGAAGGGGAGAAAGAAAGAGGGAAAGAGAAACAGCTGAGAAGAGGGACGGGGGAGAAGGGCAAAAAACAAAAACCAACAGAATGAGCAGAAAAAAAAAGAAATAAAAAAATGCATATATCAATCACCTGGATCACCTGCTGAGAAAGAAAAAAGAAAACAAGCAGAAGAGAACAAGAGTAATAGAATAAACAACATCACAATGATATATGGGAATATGACAGTAAATACTAAATATTAAACATTATTGTGCAGCACATAAGATCAACAGAACACAGTGTGCTTTGAGGTAGGAGCTAAAAAGGGTGTAGTTTGTGGGTGTGATCACCCGTGTGTACACCTGTGAGCATGGACGCGCTTGTATTTAAAAGGTTCCTTCATGTAATGATCTGCTAGAGGGTGTGGGGGGGCCACAGCCCCGTCCTCCAGGGCATGAAGCAGGTAAGGAGGAGATCAAAACTCCGGACATCCAGAGGCCCCCAGAACACAAGAGACCAAGGAAGACCAACAGAGGGGCAGCCGCGCCACTGTCCCAGAAAGAGCTGAGGAGAGTCCCAGATGAGGGCTCACTCAGCAGCCGCGGAGCAGAAGCCAGGGGGGGTTGCAGTGACGCGCCCGTGAGCTCCGCCGGCAGCCAGCCGTGCCTGAGTGACTGAGCCCCAGGCCGAGAGGCCGGGGACACCCCACCTCCGAAGTGGCCCGAGCGAGCCCCAGGCTCCAGGCCCCGATAAGCGGCCGCCAAGGAGTGAGCCGGTGTGTACCTGGACGCCCACCCCCGGACACAAAGAACCACCAACGCACCGATGTCTGAGGGAGTCCGCCACTGGCAGGGGAAGTGGTGGTAGGGGGAGATAGGCCTCCAAACCTTGGAGGGCCTGAGATGTCCCCAGAGAGGTGGCGCCTGATACCCAACCTGACATATAGACACAGACATACAGGCACACACAGACACAAACATCCATTCCCACCCTCATGCTCTCATATGCAATTACTCAACACTAACCCAACATGGAGACAGACACAAAGAGACACTGCACACACGATCACACTCCCCAAGTGTACTCTATACCCCAGGTCTAGGTACCCTTGCCCCTGGAGGGGGAAACTGCACCCAAACCTAGGTAGTGTTACCCTTTTCCCTGCGGTGGGGAGAAGCAGACTGCCCCGACTCGGCAGCAGCAGGGAGGCCCCACATTTCAGACCCCAATCAGACGGCCAACTGAGTTCCTGAAGAGAGGAGACCTCCTGCAAGATGTAACAGCCTCCCCCACCAGTTGAAGAGCCCCCCAGGTGGCTCAATGCACTGGCGGCACCCTGCGCTAGGGCTGGGCCTCCATACACCCACCCGCCCACAACCCCGGCAACACACCAACCAGGACCCAAGCCCCCAAGGCCCAGCCAGGGCCCCAGCCCAGAGACGGTGCACCCCCAGAACCTCACGCCCGCCCCAGACCCACCCAGGGGCAGCCAGGCTACCAGGTCAGTAACCCATGTTCGTCAGCACAGACCCTCCCCTAGCCCCGCTGCACGCAGCCACGAGGAAACCGTCACCTAAGAGCCAACAGAGCCCTTAACAGGCCATGACTGCAACCCCGGGTTGAGCCCTCCAAGGAAGACGCTCCTGGGGAATCCCCCGACACCCCAAGCCTGTCCCTACCCCCACACCAATCACAACAGCAAAGGTGGGACCAAACTATGACCCCCCACCCCCACTAGGTGATGGAGCTGATCAAAGGAGCCCAGAGCAATTGATCTGATGTGGTGGCAGAGGCTGTATCAAGACTAATGTAATCTAATAGATAATTTCTATATTGGTTAGAATTAAGATTATTTTTATTTTTCCAGTTCATGAGGACTGTTTTCTTGGCTATGCATAGGGCAGTGAAAACCATATGGACGATATTCTTTTCTGAAGTGACATTATCTAAGCTGCCCAACAAACACACTAAGGGGAAGTTGGAATGTTACATTTCAGACACTTTGATAAGTCTTCACATATCTGGCGCCAAAACTTCTGAACTGGTGGACAGAACCAAAGAGCGTGGATATAATTGTCCGGTGAATTGGTTTGGCAGTGTGAGCAGTTGTTGGTAGACGTAAAGCCCATCTTGAACATCCGATGACCTGTATAGTGCACTCTATGTAATATTTTGTATTGAATTAATTGAAAACTGGGATTTCTAATTAGATTAAAGGTTTTTAAGCAAATCTGAGACCAGAAGTTTTGGTCTAAGTTAACTGATAAATCCGCTTCCCATTTTGCAATAGGGAGTGATATTGATTCATCTGTTTTAGAAAGCATTCTGTATATTTTGGATAGTAATTTGGGGGTTTTAAGAGTAAGAAATTGAACCACACTTGGTGGTGTTTGTAGTTCAACTTGACCCGGTTTAAATTTCTTTTTTACTATGGATTTAATTTGTTGATATTCTAAAAATCTTTTCTTGTTGATCCCATATTGTGTAACTCGTCTGTCAAATGGAATAAATTCTGTTCCTTCTAATATACGTTCTAAGTATTTGATTCCTTTACCACTCCAATCTGGACAGTTTATCATATTATTGTTTTATAATATGTCAGGGTTGTTCCAGATAGGTGTACGTTTGCATGGGATTAATGAAGACGCCGTCAATTTTAGAAACTCCCACCATGCTGTCAGAGAAGAGCTGATGTTGATGCTTTTAAAGCATTCATGTCGTTGGATGTTTGAGCTGATAAATGGTAGGTCTGAGATCTCTAGATTATTGCAAAGTGCTTGTTCTACATCTAGCCAAGGTTCATCTAAGAGGGTATGTTTTAGCCATCCTGAGATAAACTGAAGCCTGTTGGCTAAGAAGTAGTGCTGAAAGTTAGGCAGTTCTAATCCTCCTTTATCCTTGGTCTTTTGTAGTGTTTTTAAGCTTATATGTGGGGGTTTATTTTTCCAAAGGAATTTGGACATACATGAATCTAGAGATCTGAACCAATCTAGTGGCGGTTTAGTTGGGATCATTGAGAATAAATAATTTATTTTTGGTAAGACCATCATTTTTATAGCGGCAACCCTTCCCATGAGTGATATGGGTAGACATTTCCATCTAGCCAGATCATCTTCTACCTTCTTTAAAAGTGGGATATGGTTTAATTTAGTTAGATCTGCAAGCTTGGGAGAAACATTAATACCTAAATATTTTATATTTCCCGATTGCAGTGGTGTAGAAGAGGAATTATGGAGGGAGCAATTAATCGGTAGAACTGTAGATTTTGACCAGTTAATTGAGTAATCTGATATTCTTGCAAAAGAGTTTATCAATTCAATCACCCCAGAGAGATTGGTTTGTGAGTTTTGGAGAAAGAGTAACACATCATCCGCATAAAGGCTGATTTTATGTTCCACGTTCTTGCATTTTATGCCCTTAATTACTGAATTCTGTCTAATTGCTGCTGCTAGTGGTTCAATAAAAATTGCAAACAGTGAAGGGGAGAGTGGGCATCCCTGCCTGGTGCCCCTCAAGAGACAGAAGCTGGAGGATGTCTGGTCATTTGTTCTAACACAAGCTGTTGGGGAATTATATAATATTTTTAAACCAGTTTATGAAAGAGGATCCAAAACCAAATTTGTGTAAAGTTGCAAATAGAAATTTCCAGTTAACTCTGTCGAATGCTTTTTCTGCGTCTAAAGAGAATATTGTAGTTTCTAGGTTTTTACTGTATGAGTAGTCTATCAAATTAAGTAATCTACGTGTATTTGTTGATGAGTGCCTACCTTTTATGAAACCAGTTTGGTCAGGATGAATTAAGAGGGGGGTTATTTTCTCCAGTCTCTTTGAGAGAGCTTTGCAGATTATTTTAAGGTCTACATTTATAAGGGATATTGGACGATAGCTTGAGGGATATACAGGGTCTTTGCCTGGTTTTAGCAGGAGATTAATGTTTGCAGAATTCATATTTGATGGAAGTCTGCCCTTTTCTTTAATTTCCAACAACGTTCTGTAGAAAACTGGTGCTAGAATCGACCAGAATTCTTTGTAGAATTCTGCAGGAAAGCCGTCTGGACCTGGAGCCTTATTTTTGGGCATACTTATCAGAGCTTCCTGGAGTTCACCTGGTGTCAGTGGTGAATCCAGTGCCATTGCTTGAGTGTCCAATAATTTTGGAATTGTTATGTTGTCCAAAAACTGATCAATTTCTTTTTTAGATGGGTTTATTTGTGGTGAACAAAACGTTTTATAAAAAATCCCTGAAAATGTTGTTTATTTGTATCGGTTCATATATTGTGTTCCCAGATGAATCTTGAACAGCACATATAGTTGTTTTTTCTTTATTTATTTTTAGCTGGTTTGCTAGAAATTGACCGGATTTATTACCATGTTCATAATTTTGTAGGCGTAGTCTTTGTACTAAGAATTTTGTTTTTTTATCAATTATCTCATTTAATTCTAGTTTTGTTTTGCGTATTTTGTTCAATGTTTCCTGATCTTGGTGGGACGCGTAGGCTTCTTCTAGTGATTTGATGTTTTTTTCTAATTCCTGAATATTTTTGTTTTCTTTTTTCTTTTTATGTGATGAGAAAGAAATTATTTTACCTCTCATCACAGCTTTCCCTGCTTCCCATAGAACAGAAGCTGATGTTTCGGGAGTGTCATTATAGTCCAAATATGAAGTCCACTCTTTTTTAAAATATTTAATAAAGTCTTCATCTTTAAGTAGTGATATATTAAATCTCCAGTTTTTTCTTGGCGTAGTATTATTCTTGTGCATTAGTGTTAAAGATACAGGACCATGATCGCTGACAGCTATAGGGTGAATCTCAGTGTCTGAAATGTCGTTCAGCAGTGAGCTGCTGACCAAAAAATAATCCAGACGAGAGTAGGAGTGATGAACATGTGAGAAAAAAGTATATTCCTTACTGGTGGTGTGAATGGAGTGCCATGCATCGCAAAGACCAAAGTCGCTCATATACTGTTTGATTATATTTGTGGACTGCCAATTACGCTGAGTTCCCGCTGTATTGAGCCTATCCATTTCTTCATTTAGTCCAAGGTTGAGGTCGCCTCCAAGAACAAGTGTGCCATCTAAGTGTTCAGAGAGTGCACTGAAAAAACCGTGAAAGAATGAGGGATCGTCAACATTTGGACCATATACACTTACAATACATGGCTTTTTATCAAGTATAGATAGTTTAATGATTAAGAATCTGCCCTCTGGATCTATAACTGTATCGAGTACTGTGAAATTAATATTTTTATGTATTAAAATTGCTACTCCCCTTTGTCTAGAATTATAACAAGCTGAGAACACATTGGGAAACTCAGGTGTTTTAAGTTCATTCGAATCTCTAAGAGGTCTGTGGGTCTCTTGTAATAGGACAACATCCGCCTGTAGTTTTTTTGAATTGGTTAAATATTTTTAACCTCTTTTCTCTGGAGCCAGCTCCATTTATATTCCATGTAATGAACCTCAGTGTACCCATAGATGTTTGTGTATAACTAGGGATGTATGCTGTGTGCGTCGCTTAGACAGGTGCAGAGAATACGTCACTTGTTCATAAATAAAGAGAAGGAGAGAGAGAAAAAATGTGTGGCGAGATGCTCCCTGAGTCTGACTTTGTGTATGCATAGTTACTAATATGAGTAGGCTTGGCTTAAGTGTGTGTGTATCTTATATGACTGTGTGCGCTGTCTGACTGATGTAAATGTGCTGCCGTTGAGCGCATGGTGCGTATGTGTCGAAATAAAGGATGTTTGTGGATGAGTGTCGAAGCAGGTGATCGAGGCAGTGAAAGGAATAAAGAAAGAAACCAAGGACAGGGGTGAGCAGCATAAAACCAAGAGGGGGAAAAGAGAGGGGAAAAAAACGAGAAGAAAAACAAAAACAAAACGTAAACATTCCAATTAAATCACTGACGGAGAGTGACGGTGTTAATTCTGCTATGAAATCACACTTTAAGATGCGATTTGATACTGGTAAGTTAAACAGATGTTAATGCAAGTTAGTGTGAGTGGATAGGGAAAGGGTGCAGCTGATTCTTATCTGGTGTGAGGTTAATACAGCCACGGAGTGATGTTGGGGTCGCGGTGGAGCTGTCCGTCCACGTACAGCCGGTCCACAGCGATGACAGCGCGGGAGCCCTTCTGGATGAAGCCGCGTCGGATTGGGAAGAGGACCCTGCGTCGTTCCAAGATCTCTTTGGGGAACTGGTCGTTCACGCTGAAGTCCGTTCCTTTGAATTCCCTGCCGCGGCTTTTCACATGTTGCTTTTGTTTGAAGTGGCCGAATTTGGCCACGATAGGACGTGGTCTCCCGGCCGTAGCCCGAATGGGGCCGAGGCGATGTACCCGATCGAAGACGATGTTCTTCACAGTGTCCTCCGGCAGCTTCAGGTGGGTTTTGATGAAGCTTTTTACCGTGGTCTCCGCGTCCTCTCCAGCGGCTTCTGGAATACCAGAAAATACCAGATTATCACGCATGCTACGAGCTTGTAGATCAATAACTGTTTCTTTTATTTTTTTATTTTCTCTATTGAGCTGGGTAACATTATCTGTGAGACATTTCACCGACTCCCTTAGCGTGGCATTTTCAGCAGCAAGCGTTTCCACCTGCTGCTGGCTGTACTCCAGGGATTCTCGCAAGCATTTAAATTCTCGGTGAAGAATCTCCACCAAGGACAGCCTTGCGTCGAAACTGGACAATCGCTTGTCGATTGACTCCAATATGTCGGCAATATCTTTGCCAGCTGGCGATGTTGAGCCGGGGGAATCTGCCGGGCGTTGTCTTTTCGACAACGGCGTCTCAGGTTTGGCCGGGGAAGCTGCACACTGGGTCTTCTTCATCACGAGATCCTGAAAGCACTGATCAATATAATCTTGGAGAGTCTCTAAACTCTCCTCGTTGTTCTCCAGGGTGTTGGAGATTATTTAGACAAATAGTGTTAGTTATAAGACAATTGATAAGTGTATTTGGTAATACTGAAGCTTAAATGAATTTGTTCAAATCTAAACTACCATTTGCTTTAATTTTCCGCCAAAATCTCCGGCGTCTGACGTCAGTTACAACATGAGTCGCTTACCTTGTCCGTCACTTCCGTCACTTACCTACGTCTCCCATTTCCCTGAATTTTAAGGATGTGGCGGTGTAGCCTTCATGGCCCAACATATCCCAGACTTCATAGCGCGGCGGTGGTGTGGATAATTTTGCCGAAAAAAACGGTGGAAGCGGAGCGGCCGAAGAGTGAACTTTCAAAAGTAAGTACTGAATATGATGTCACTTATTTATGTGCAAATGTTTAATAATGAAGAACATTAAAACATGACTGTTGGCCACATGTCGGCAGAGTTATGTGACATTAGTGACGTTTGTACTAACTTGGTTTTAAAGCCTTTACTTTTATATATACGTCGTTCAATAGTCGACCTTAATCTTACAGAGAATCTGATGATTTTATGGATAATTAAAGTCAGTCATATGTTTGTATCCACAAGTACAGCAGCTTTTAGTGCTTTTAAAGAAGTGGGTTGCAGGTTGAGGGAGAATTCTTATTTATGCTTTTGGTCATTGGTCATTTGTGGATACAAACACAACAGGCTGAAAGTCAGTGATGCTGCTTGGTTTGCAGTCCTGAATATCACGGCACAAGCAGGATTCACTGCACTGTTAATGTTAGCTATGTTATATTGCTGCCTGTGTTCGGTGGTGTCGAGCCAAACGGACTTTAACGTGTGTTTGAACGAGCTGACGGTTCACTCGTTAAGCTGAAAGAAAGATGCTTTAATCACAGCAGTCACACATGTGTCCACTGCACCATCTGGAACTCTTCTTGTTTACACTCGTAATAACACAAACACTAAATCCTGCGTCTCTGGTGCTGTTGTGTAGCAGTGTGTACACCTGAGACTGTCACCTGTCTGTCTGTCCTGCACTCTCTCTCTGTTTCTTTCTCTCTGATTGTGGAATAAAAGTATGAACATGTGTTTATAAGTTACACTTGTGTTTGAATCCTGCAGCTTATCACACATTTGATTTCCATGTGTGACGACTGCAAGTGTCCAGAGTGAGGACAGACTGAGGGAGCCACTGCTGCACATCATCTGTGAGGCTTTGCACCCCTGATGATCCACCAGGACAAACTCAGCAGTGTGTGAGGAAGAGGAGGAGGAAGAGCCAGCAGCAGCTGACAGATGGAGAGAATAGACAGACTGTTCCCTGTTTGTGAAGGACTGCTAGGAAAGTTTAACATAACTGTCTGTGCTGAATCAGTCTTATTAGGTAATGTTCAAATAATGTGATCATCCCAGTGTTTCCAGTGTGGGAGAAAGTACTCAGGGCCTTCAAGCTACACACTATGAAAGGCAGCAACAAGTTTAATGTTCAGAAACCTAAAGTCTGTATCAGCAGCAGAATGGAGCTAAAAATAAATGTTGGTTTCAGTTCTATGAAGCTTTGAGTATTTTGGATCAGTAGCTGCTGTGTTTGTTGCATCATATTGCTGTAACTGTTTATATATGATCTATATGTAACGCGCGGCGACACTAAAGCGGTCGCGCCAGAATGTCACGCTAAAAAGAAAGATTCTTTAAAATACAAGGGGGAGCAAGCGAGTCAGATACCACGGGCACAGAGAGGAAGCAGGTCTGATCAGAAACAGTTTATTACTGGGCCAGGGAGCACAAATAAAAACACCCTTAAAATGTACGTAATAAAATGTTGTCAATCTACTAAAACAATTCTAAAACCCGTAAAACTAACATTTTCTACATTCACTAAACCCCCCGCTATAATTATGCCACATGTTCATTATGGGTCCATCAGCAGGCCAGGAATTCCTTCTTTAGAGCAGAGTCCATGCCAGCCTCGTCTTCGGCAGACAAGAAAGAGCCTCCCATCTTCTTGTCCTTCCGCTGGCCCATCACTTCCCAGCCCGGCTTGCGTTCTGCACCCGAATCCATCATGCGACCACCGCCACAGCTGCCCTTGCGTCGGTGTCCTGTAAAATAACAAATAGGGGCCAGAACAATGGTCCCAGAAGCGGCCCTGGCTCATGGCCATGGCGACCCTCTCCCAATCCAGCTGCACCCAGTAAACAACAGTAGAGACCCTACTCACAAATGCAGGCAGAAGTAAACCTCTGCCCTGCTGCCAATCACACGCGTCGTCTCTTACTGTTGCCGTTCCATGAGGTCAGGACTGGGTCACCGCGTCACGCTGGCCATCTCGCATTAACCTTCCAGTCTGGGGCCTCTCTCCTTCAGTGCTCAGCTAGCCTGTTTTTAAAAGGTCTTTACACAGCTGATAGGCCACCTCTGGACACACCCCTGCCTCAGCAGGTGGTCCCTATCAGCTAATTTGTCCCATGTGCAGCCAGTCCACAGTGGATAAAAACCATGTCACATAAAACACTAAAAACCATGCAATAGAAGCAGAATGGAAGTTGGTTCTGTGGAACCAGCTTCCAGTTTGGATTCAGGAGACAGACACTATCTCTACTTTTAAGATTAGGCTTCAAACTTTCCTTTTTGCTAAAGCATATAGTTAGGGCTGGACCAGGTGACCCTGAATCCTCCCTTAGTTATGCTGCAATAGACGTAGGCTGCCGGGGATTCCCATGATGCATTGAGTTTTTCCTTTCCAGTCACCTTTCTCGCTCACTATGTGTTAACAGACCTCTCTGCATTGAATCATATCTGTTATTAACCTCTGTCTCTCTTCCACAGCATGTCTTTATCCTGTCTTCCTTCTCTCACCCCAACCAATCACAGCAGATGGCCCCGCCCCTCCCTGAGCCTGGTTCTGCTGGAGGTTTCTTCCTGTTAAAAGGGAGTTTTTCCTTCCCACTGTTGCCAAAGTGCTGCTCATAGGGGGTCATATGACTGTTGGGTTTTTCTCTGTATCTATGAAGCGCCTTGAGGTGACTTTTGTTGTGATTTGGCGCTATATAAATAAAATTGAATTGAATTGAATAGAATAAAATCATGCAAATAAAACAACACTCATAAATAAACACTAAAAATCAGAATAAAAACAATATACAAGATAAATACAAATTTCCACTGTGTGACATATATGTTACATCATATTCTATAAGGATGTTATGTGTTTGTAGACTTTCTGCCCAGTTTGACCCATTTAGCAGAAGTCAGCCTGTTTAAGGCTCTGATATCTATTCTGTGTGACTTACAGCAGTTATGACATGGTCTGATTTTCTCACCCAATAAAGGAATATTTCATATATCAGTCGACTCTTCATTCTATCAGACACAGTTATCACAGCTCGTACATTTGCTTTTTACACATATATGTAAGCATTGAGCCAAATTTAGTAATGCCAACATATTAAAAGAACAATATTTGTCTCTTATATATAATACATCTGTATACACACTGTCACAGATACTCGTGTTGATTTAAGTGAAGATTTAAGGTGGTAGGAAATATAAATAACTGCAACTTGAATCTGTACTGAAGCTCAGTATTTGACACAGAGTTCAAACTCACTGCTGTAATAACTGATAATGATTAATATAATAACTATAATATTGGCCATATTATATTTACATCACCACAGTGAGATGACTTTAGTCTCATGAACAACATTAGCTAATTGTTATTTACTAGCTAATCTTAAATGACTGTTCAGTACAGACATGTAGCCCAACAATCATGTTTCACAGTCCTGTGGTCTCAGCCTCAGATACTCATCACATCACACAAAGCTCTTGTAGAAAGAAATGAACAAAATATGTTCTCCTTCATTTCTGTCAAACAAAGCTGTATGAAACGTTTCCAGCTGTTAGTATCATGGTTGCTAGGCAACCTGGGCGGCACGACGGAGGCTAGACCGTCCCATTTCACAAGCCTACAAGCCTCGCACTTCCAGCCTCAGCGGTCTTTGAGTGCGGCCCTTGAGGACCGTTGAGGCTGCAGACCCTGAATTGGGATACAGCCACTGATGCTCTTTGAAACCATCTGTCTTCTCTGTCCAAAATGTGAATGCTGGCATCCTCAAAGAGTGACCTTTGACCTTTAGATGCAGATGGACAGCTGAGGTGGGTCGATGGCAGCATTTTTGTGTGTGTTTGTTTGTTATTGTCTGTCTGCGAAGAAACCCGATGCTGTGATCCTCGGGCTTTAATGTATCCAATTCTTCATCTAAGTGTTGACTTGTCTCCCTGCCCGTGAAACAGTAGCAACACTAGTGCAGCTGCAGTGTTTGTCATGGTTGCATTGCCTGCAGGGAATGTGCCAGGTATCTAGACCAGCCTGTTTGTGACACCCGATGTCTGGGTGTGGACCAGCACGTTTACGTCAGTGCAGCTGCTCTTCCTGCTATGACTGTGTACACAGACAGCTGGCAGCAGGGAATACAAACCATAGAATGGGAGTGCTGGTGTACCAGTTTCTGTCATATGTACACAAGAAGTCATCTTATGTGCATGTGTTCAGCTAACAAAACCTCCAGATAAGCCAACGTGAATTCCATTTGAAATTCTGATTGAGTGGGCACAGCAGGTTTGATCAGGGATTTAAATGCCAGGGGCTGGGGTTTCATTTGAAATTCACGTTCACTTTGGGAAGTTGGAGCGCATGGAGGAAACCCACGCAGGCAAAGGAGGACATGCAAACTGCACACAGCAGATAACAAGGTTTGAACCAGGAAACGACCGGGTCCCTGTGCCAGCTACAAACCAAATCCATTATTTGATACCCAAGCAGCAGCTCACTTTATTTGTTCAATAAAGATGCCAAAGAAGGTGTGAGCAGCCTTGTAAGATAAGCTGACTCCCCATGGGCATGGCACATCCTCCTCATGTTTCACATTCAAGAAGAGCTTGTAACACTGAGGTGATTTCTTTGAATAGCATTTCCTTTTTCAACCTGTGGATTAACATTGCAAGTCACACCTGAAGTCATACACGCCCTGTGCACACGCATACTTCATGAATCATGCTATTTACTTTTTGCTCCGACAGCTGAGGTGCAGCAGGGGGGAGCCTCCAATCAGGATAACTGCATTGACTGAGGAGCTGATTGAGTGGGCACAGCAGGCTTTTAATACCAGGGGGGGTTAAGCTTTGTCTAAACTCCTCGTGGGATGGCTGAAGAATGCCTTTCCACTTTGGAATATCTGTATGGACTATTGTTAGTAATTCATCAGTGCTGATAATAACTCATGGTCATTCACACCCAGAGGATCTGCTGCTAACCATCCCTAGCTGGGGCCTTCCTGGGTGGAGTCTGCATGGGTTCCTTCCCACAGTCCAAAGACATGCACAGTATATATGGTGAGTCCCTGGCTTCCATTCAGACGTGCTCGTATGTATTCACTGGTCTTGAAATCAGAGCCAGAATAATGGTGTTAAACAGGAATGAGTGTTTGGTATTTAGATACCTATGTGGGTGTGTTTCACATTCCTGTGTGAAGCTTCGCTGCGTGAATTTCAGAAGGCTGCCAACAGAATCGTAAAACACCGAGTCCATCCGTCACAGCAAAAAGCACAAGTTTGATTAGGATTCAGTTCAACTCAGCTTTATTTATAGAGTACCAAATCACACGTGTGTGTTCAATCTGTAGTACTGTAAAGCTCAAAGATGGCACCACACCTCCGCTGTGTGCGCATCGCGTTGGTGTTTTCATGCAACTCATTTTACACAACTTTAGGAGAATTAAGTTTATACATATCGAGCTGTACAGGGTGTGACAGCCGAGAAAGACTTCAGCAAACCATGAGCCTGATTTAAATAATTACAAGACAAAAAACAGAACATAATTAAATTAATATGGCATTAAATAAACATCTTAATATTCACTGAGGAGATGCAGACATGTGTTAGGGTTAGGCTAACAACATCAGCAGACTCCCGCGTCTGCATGGATACTACTGAGCTTAGTGGGGTTGGGTGAACTGGTGACCCGTCCAGGTGTACCCCGCTTCTGTGGCAGCTGGGACAGGCTCCCAGGGCACGATGAATAAAACAATGTTCTCAGGGAAACAATGCTAACGTTGCTCAATTTATTCATATTTTACAAAACAGTATGAAGCCATTGTAAAAACTTGTCTGAACTTAACAATCCTGAAACATCCAGCTGTGAGGAGCAAAGCCCGGTGAGAGTGACAGCGATATGCTCGGGCAGATTCAAACACAGGAAGTTCCTGTGGGTGCACAGAAGTGTTGCTCAGTCTGAGGCAGGGTGAAGATTTAGGTGATCGGGTGCAACACGGGCCGTCTGCACCAGTAACCGAACATCCTTCGACGTTACAGTGCGTGCTTCAGTGAGTGTTTGCCAGCAGCGCGGTCACTCCCTCCGCAGAGCTCTGTGGTCCTCTGAGAGTTAAAGACAATGAGAAGCAGTTTCAAAGGTCCAAATGTCTCCAGGAACAGAGTCTACACTTGGTTGGAAACACTGCACCTGATCCACAGGACTGACCAGCTTCTTTCTGGTTTCCCCATTCACCAAGTTCCCCGAGTGTCACAGACACAAGTGCTCACAAATTGGCCTGCACCCCTTTATTTCCATCAGCTTTTCTTCTTGCTTTGTCGGAGCATCCTCTTCCTCTTCACAATCATCTCATAGAGTTTCTCCAGGCCGGGCTGCAGACCCTGACCATTCAGTGCTGAGCAGCCCTCCGTGTGGTGCAGGGTGGAGGAGCTCAGCTCGTGGAGGCCCAGCACCTTTTCCACCTTAAACGAGAAAAGTGAGGTTAGTCCCAACCGCGTCATAGGAAGCAATAAGCTACAAACTCTGAGTGTGAAAGTCGCTTTCAGAAGCAGGTCCTAAAGGATGACGTACGCATGTTTCTGCAAGAGTGATGAGGCTAAACAAAGCACACACCATTAACTGCACTACCCTCTAAACAAAAGGACAGACCAACAAAAACAACATTTTTTCACTTTAACGTTGTGCTGATGCTGCAGTTTACGGAGGTCACCCTGCAGCGACGGCACATCTGTCGCTTCATGTGCGACACCATCAAACAGCTCTGTGCTGTTGCCATCTCTGCTGGCTCAGGTGTAGGGCGAAGAAAATAATGTGTTCATCCACAGAACTAACGCAGCCTCCTCCTTTGTGACTGGAACTTCATGCACATGATGCACCCACATCATGCTGAACTCCTACTACATGCAAACCTGTTGCTCCAGCCCACTCAGTGCCTCCCACAGCTACACTGTGTTTGTGCTGGCAGGGTAGCCTCAAATGTGCACATCCATGTATTCTTTTAATAACAAACATCACAATGTATGTGCGTCTGCCCTCTGAGGGCTCAGCGAGGCTGAAACACAAACTGTTATGACCCATGTCATCATTTTGTGTGCTGTTTTTGCTCCTCCAGCCTGAGAGTGGTGTTGTTCTTTTTCTCTCCTGTTTTTGCTAATGCAAGTTCCAGGTGGAGGCTGACGGCTGGAGGACTGAATGGGGCTGGCTATAAACTGGGACACATCAAGACTGGCATGGCCCTGCCTACTTCCTGCTTCCAAAAACGTTTAACCCTGTACTTTGTATTAAGTTGTGTACTGTGTGTGGTGAGGTTTCTGTGGCTAGATGAGCTAGACTCGTTGTTTTTGTATATACTTTATAGACCTTTGTTGACTGACCTGGCAGCTGTAGGGTGTTTAGGTTAGAGACAGGTCGGAGGCTTGATCACTCCCACCCCGACATTTCCTTTCTCTAACCATAAATATAATATTCAGTTGTTGGCAGCGTTGGACGTTCCTATCTTTCTCGTGTTGCGCTCTGTAGGCCGGGCCAGAACAATACAAATACATAATCAGCTGCTGCTCCAGCACTGAGAAGTACTCGCCCACCCGGTGACTTCTGCCTTGGCCCGACACTGCCTACGGTCCCTGCTCTACTCTGCCACCTCTGTGAGCTCAGCACAGCCGAGGACAGCGACACATCTAAGCAGCCTTTCACACAGAGCATTACTCTATGCACTTTAAAGGATTTTACTGACCTCACATGCAAAGCCAGCCTAAAATCACCAACCTACCTAACATGCTACGAAGGAAGTCCCCACGCAAACTGATGGGTGGAAGTGTACTGCAAGTGTAGAGTGACTATACCTCCAGCCACAGCCACAGAGCTAAAAAAGAACAATAAGAAGTAGTTGCTGTGCCCAATAATAATGCCGGCCATTCATATTTGATAATTACCTCTGTAGATGACAGCGCTCCATCCAGGTCTTGTTTGTTTGCCAGAACCAGCACAGGAATCCCCTGGTTTTCAGCTGACCGGGTGATCCGGTGGAGCTCCACCTTGGCCTCCTCCATGCGCTCCATCTCCGCTGCGTCCACCACGAACACCAGCCCGTCCATCCTCCGAGTGTACGACTTCCAGAGGGGCCTCAGCTTTTCCTGACCACCAACGTCCCACACTTGGAAAGTTGTGGTGTTGGCTTTGGAGTGTCCGATTTGCACTTTAATCCTTTCCATGTTGAATCCCTTGGTGGGGCTGGTCTCAACAAACTCCCTCAGCTTGAGTCTGTAGAGCAGGGAGGTCTTCCCTGCAGAGTCCAAACCAATCACCACCACATGCAGCGACTGAAAGTTGGGGAGGAATGGGCTGTTAGGGGCCGTGCCTGTTAGCTGGTTCCCCATGTTTGTGCCCTGTGATGGAGTGGCCGCTCTTAATGAATAAAGCAGATCTGGTTATCTCCTCTGGCTTGTTACTATTCTGCTTTTTACTTGTGTCCAGGGTCAGCTTGCTTTCTGCATCCTTGGCAGCGAGAACACAAGTGTGTGTCAGGGGGCTCTGAAGGTGTTTGAAGAGTTTACTTGGTTGGAAAATACTTCACACCCTGGCCTCACTTCAAAGGTTACGGGGGAGGGCAGGCTGCCTGGCTGCAGTCACTGAGGACCTGAAGACAAAAGAACAGAAAACTCGAGTCAGCGTTTAACAAACGGCCCTGCCTCCGTGAGCATCTTCAGCAACACCAGTGGAGTTTCTATTTCCAGTCTTTTCCAGCTGTGCCCAAAACAGAGCTGGAAAAACCAGGCTCGGGAAGGGAAACCGGAGGAATCCTGCACTACCTGTTCTGGTTTCTGCGCACTTAGTGTCATGTCTCACAGTTGGCCCTCTGAAGCAGTGCTACAGACAAAGTAACGACAGAATCAAACAAACTATGTTTATATCAAAGCACAAACTAGTGTCAACTGTGACTTCCCCAATAAAAGCTCTTATTTACTTTGAAGACTCGCACATTCCACACAAAAAGGTCACAGTCACGCGCGCACACACAAGCCTTTGTTTCTAGAGAACGAGGAGGAGCCGGAATCCCAGAGGAGGACTAAGCCGACAGCCGCCGTGTGCGCTCCCGGCACACACGGCGGCTGTCGGCGCAGCTCTCGGGTCAGCCAGCGCGCTTCTGCTGGTGGACAATGATGAACATGTCTCACCTGCCAGTCTTTCCATGCCTGTTCCCGCAGTCAGCGCAGTCATCCTGGGACAAGTCCACCACACAGGGAATCCTCGTAGCTTCGTTTCAAGGGCGCTCCGCGAAGACGTGACCGGTTCGATCCTGAACCGGAGAAGAGTGAACGTGAGAGAGGAGCTCCGGAAACACCCCGCAATCCCGCTGCTGACGTATCAACGGAGGGAGGAGGAGCCTCCTCCTTTCCCCCCCTCCCTCTTCGGCTGTTGCTACTGCTCCTTTAGGAGTCGCTACAGCGGCTCATCCGCCCACAGCATCCTCCTCTGTCACACCAGCCCCTGCACTGCACCCACGAGTCCTCTGTGGGGTCTTCCTCTCTTCCATCGTCAGTGTCCTCTGTCAGAGAGAACTAAAATGCTTCTTCTGCCAGCTGAGTGAGTCGGGACCATTTATCACAGACTGAAATATCACAGACAAACGGGTCTCAAGCAGAGGTGTAAATATGAAGGAACGAAGTATTTGTACTTCGATACTTTGTTACTGTGCTTAAGTACAATTTTCAGGCATCTGTACTTTGAGTAGTTTTTTTAATGAAAACCTTTTAATTTTACTCCCTACATTTATAAACACGTGTCTGTACTCAGTGGCGGTCCTAGCCTGTTTGGCCCCCGGGCCCCCGGCCCCCGCCCACACAGACACACACACATAAAACATATTAAGGATTGTAAATGAACATAAAACTGTTGTCGGAACCACACTGAATTTCACCAGAGAAACACACACACACACACACACACATGAAGAGAGAGAGAGAGTATGCATTACATGCATACAGCTACCAAACAGCCATCATCATTCATCATACAATGAGAACAGGACAAATCAACAACTGACACTATTAGAATCTGTATCATAATGTATTGTTTGGAGTTTAGTCTGTTACTGTTACTATTTTTAGAATTTCTTCTTGGAGCAACTGTAACCCACATAATTTCCTTCGGGATTAATAAAGTATTCTGATTCTGATTGGTTCAGGATGACCTGCCATTATCCAATCACACATCTGCTTACCTGCATCTGTTGCTCGTTTCTCCTCCTCTTCTTTTCTCTTTTTTCTAAACTGAGCACCTGATGGCTTTGAATTTTTCTTGTCCATCTTACATTGGTTTTAATTTTGCACTCCAGTATGAACACAAATCCCCCAACCCGAGGATCACCACAACATGACCTAACAGACCTACACCCTAGTTCACTTTGTCTAAGGTGTATTTCTAGGATTTTGCACAAGATCATGAATACATAATTTACAACATTATGAATGAAATGTGCTCTATTTGGAAGCAGCAGGCCCCTCCCCTTTCGACGGGTTGTGTGTGACTTTAAATCATCAAACTGTAAATTATAAATTTTAAATTGTTTTAAATTGTTACTCACGCTCACTTTTCACGTTTCGAAAAAACATCGGTGCAAATGATAAGTCTGTATCATGATGTCTGGTGTTTTCGTGTTCGTTGGTTTGTTTTTATTTTGTGTTATTTTGCGAGTTGGTTATTAGACGCTGCTCCAGCCACCAGAGAATCACCCGCCGCCCCGCCCTCTCCTCCCTGTGCCACAAGCAGCAGGCGCACCTCGCAAACGGAGGGCGGCCTTACTCCCAGCAAAGGGGCGATAGAAAAGCGATCGGTGCCTGTACCATTCACAATATGCGCTGGCTGATGTCGGGGCAGCATGAGTACGAGCATTATTTTTGTTTGTTTGTTTTTTTGCTGATGCCCGTGATGCCGCCCCGGGCAACCGCCCGTGTCGCCCGTATCAAAAACCGCTACTGCCTGTACTTTCCACTCCTAACAATAATAAACGGGCTTGTTACTTCTGCTTTAACCACTTTGTCGGGATTTATTATCTGACGTCACTACAAACCTTCAAACATTCTTTCATTAATCTTTATTTAACCAGCAAAAATATCTCCATTGAGGTTAGAAAACGTCTTTTACACGGATGTCCTGGCCACGATGAGAAGCAGCAAAGTGCAAAACAAGCCAATTAATGTACAAGTGCAAGAAAAACATCCAAGTGATTTGAGCCTAAGCAGTGAGGCGTGTCTGTGTAATAATCACCAGGAGGTGTGGCGTAAGAGGGATACCATGTGCCATAGTCAGGGATAAAAGTGGCCCCACTTTTTTCCCACAACACCAGAATGACTGCAGGTGCCATCAGATCTTGATCTTGACTGATTATATCAAGTGAAGCAGACATTCATATAAATTTTACCTGATGATGCTGAGATTCATCGACTGAATTCCACCTTCATACCAACTATGCAGGCATAAGAAAATCCATTAGACCAAAGTCTGTATTCCCATTTTCTAATATTTTATTATTACATTAAATAGCACAAGGTTCAGCTAGCTTTGAACACAAACAGCTGGCAGAAACATCCTCCAAAGAGCTAGGTTTGACTTTCTTACTTTGAGCACATTTCAGAGCCTGTGCTTTTTGACTTTTACTCGAGTAAATAAGTTGAACCACTGCTTTAACTTTTACTGGAGTGTGTTTTTTAACACTAGTACAGTCCACTTGACCACTTGAAAAATGGAAATAAATAAATAAATCATGTTTTGCATAGTTGGATCTTAACGAGGTTCCAAGTAGAGCTTCAACATGCAACAAGAAGAAATGGGAGTGAGACAAAACATATTTTGAGAAATTTATCGAAAACAACGCTTAAACTGAAACCAGCTGTTTTACAGCTGATCAAAGTGTAGCCTCGCTCTCTCCTGCGCTCGCTCTCGGCTACGTAACTAGGTTAATTGTGAATCCACCTGCATATTGATTGTTTTATACCGTTTAGGACAACTATAGAAATTTACTAAAATACTCATTGATGAAAACTTATCAAACTTTCAGTATTTACCTTTGTCATAGTTTTCGATTCTTTGGTATCCTTTTGTCCTCCACGTTCTCAAACACCGGGGAGACGCAAGGCGGCGCAATCTGCTCCTCCCTCTTTTTAAACGAGCCAATAGGAGCTGCTCACATTAAAAACAACTTTATTTAAAAAGTCATTTTACACCTGATACAAACATTTTAAAAGTCAAACAATACACAAGTTTAAAAGAAAAAAATTGTTTTAAAGAGTTTTTAAGCATATATATGAATATACAATATTTGTCAAATAATTGTCACCCAAATCAACATCATAATAAAAATATAATTAATAAAATATATAATAATGATAAGAAGAATAACAACAACAGAAACAGTTTACCTAAAAGCTCTTCTAACATTAGACTGCTTTTGAAAAGTTTCAATAGTGTCAATACACCATCAGGACAAGGGAGTTACACAGTTGAAGTGTGACTGCTTGAAAGACCCCATTCCTTCTCCTTTTCACTAGTTCAAATAAAATATAAATGATTTCTGGTTATATATTGGAGGGCACAAGTTTGAAGAGTAACATTTTAACAGATCGGTAATATACTTCAGGAGCTTTACTGGATCTGATTAACCAAAACTTCCATCTTCCATGTAGCTAACTGTCTTTTCTCTAATACAGTAGAGTGTGTCTGATCTACTAAAAATCCTCAACTGCATGTTTGCTCAAGTAAATAGTCTTAATTGTTTGAACAACCAGTAATCCTTAATTTGCAAATGCCAAATCTGGATTTTGTCTGTGTAATTCACTTTTAGCTTAGGTTTTTTATTTGTATTTTTTGCTTTTCTTTTTTCTACTCTTGTGTCCGTTTTAATCACTTAATATTGCTGCTGTGACAAGTGAATTTACCTAAGAAGAATCATGAAGTCCTTATTTATCTTATCTGAGCCTCACCATGCACCCTCACCATGCAGAGCGCTGAAAGTTCAAATTAAGTACTTAAAATGAAATCTAAAATTAAAACGTAACCAGTTTCAAACCAGTTATTTGGAATAGTGTGCAGAGTGTTTTGAGTAACATTGAATGTTCAAAAACACCAAAGTTCCTATAGTCTCACATGACAGCTGGGTTGTAGTGTCTGATAACACATAACATCCTGAGGTCTCAACGTGGACTTTGAGTACATTTGCTAGCCAAGGCTAAATACTGAGAGGGTCAGAAATGAAGGGTAAAGAACATCTGACTGTACGTAAGGATAGCAAAAGTGATAGACTGAGGTTGTGCCAAATATGTTAAAGTTCGGGTGATTTGTTAGAGAATGGTACCCCATGTGTGCCGTTAGAGTTATGTTGATACTTTCTTTTGAGTTTATTTTTACAATTTGACTTTCAGAACTCCCTGGGTTGTGTGCAATCTGTGATGGGCTTGTTTGGAATAAAACCTCCTTTATTCAAATAACACTTTCTCAGGCTCTTCACAGAAGAACAATCCTCACATAAGCATGTGCTACCATTTTGAACCAATGTACACATTTACCATCACTGACCCAACTAGGACCTACATTGGATGCCCACCCATATGGCTTTAATGTGAGAAACCCAAGTGGGTCCCATATATACTAAACAATCTTGAGCCCATGTAAAATATATGCCCATATTAACTTAACATAACCCATATGGGGCCCACATAGACATGTTTTCAGGGTCTGACTTGCATTTGCCCACGTGTGACACATATAGTTTGACCAGGTGGGCCCCACCTGTGTCATTGATACTAAAACATATATTGATTACCTCACTTTGCCCCACCTGGGGCACACAACAACGGCCTATCCTTAAATGACTGTGTTTGCCCATGTCTATCCCAGGTGGAAAACCCAAGTGGGTCCTACATGTGTTTTCCATTTTGGACCAAGTTAAGTGTTTCCCATGTTTGACCCAGCTAGGACCTACTAAAAGTGCCCACTTGGGATTGCCCATATGGGTTTAATGTGAAAAACCCAAGTAGGCCCCATACAAAAAGCCCAGTTTGAGCCCATGCCCACATGGTACTCATCCAGCCCGAGCAAAAACCAGGTGGGGCCCATATATACATGTTGGCTGGGATCGTGGTGGAAGCAAAACAGCAAAGGTCAAAGGGAATTCATGACGATGTTTATGTGAAGCGTAGTTTGGATCTTCTTTTGCTGCTGGTTCGGTCAATATTGTTTGGAGAGAGATAAAACCTGCAGCTTCAGAATCAGCGCAAAAAGGACGTAAACACAAAGCAGAGTCAGCGAGCTGTCGGCTTTCAGCCCCGACCGTTTCCGTGCCGCCGGGTGAGAAAGGCGACATCTCACTGGTTCTGATCCGTCGGCGGGTCCGCGCTTTGTGTTTACGTCTTTGTGCAGAATCCGTGTTGGTGTTATTAAACCCGATTCTTTGATCCCCATGATAGAACAGAGAAAACCCGACTCAGAGCGGTCAAAACATTTATAATTCTTTATTCAATCATCTTCCGGAAGAGAGAGCCCTGCACAGCCCAAAGCCAGTTGCAGAATCTCTGACATTAGAAGCTAAACATGTGTCTCATATCGGTGTTATGTTGGTCCTTTACACATCACACATAGTTTGGATACAAACACTCCTTATATGTTACTAGTTCCTCTTTTTGTCTGGTTTCCTGTTTTTATTTATATGCTTGTACAGCTCTACACTGACTTCCTGTTTTTCAGTCTGGCTGAGCACTTAGTTTATGAGTCAAAAGTGGCCTTGCTTTACAAGCCTTTATTACTAAAATACATAAAACAATATAATCAGAAAATAAGCACTAAGAATATATGTTTATTCCTCAACAGCCTCTGTTTAAATTAAGGTGGATGAGTTGACCCGTGTTTGGTCACTTTGCATCAACCAAGAGCCAACAACAGCAAACTAAAACTGCTCTGAAAGCCTTTATAGACTTTAATGAACAGATAATAGTTTAAGAAACAACAATAAAAAAAATGTTTATCTCAGGGTCGGGCTCAGGTCACTGCAGGGTCTTAGACTCCCTCCTCTCCAGGCTGTATTCTCTGTAAATGTCTCCAAAAGCTCAGTTTGCTTTGCTCACAGGCTTTGATGTTGATCACTCTCCTGTGATTCTGTCTTTCAGAGCAGCTGGGAGACGACGTTTCTGTTCACTACTGCCAGGAGAGCGTCCTTCCAACCACATGGCTCAGCTGGTCTTCTAACAATGGAAATCCACTTGTTTTCAGGGTATAAAATAACCAGGGGTAGGGTTCTGTTGGTTGCCAAGTTCCACTTTCATTTTTAGTTACTTAGTATGGTATTTCCACCACAATAACATCTTAGCACTGCAAAACCTGATGTGACAGCCTTGAGTTCATTTGCTGAGCCATGGTCTCTGTGGCCAGTTCAGCATCACCAGATGTTACTTTTCTCTCTTTTTTTTTTTTAGCTAACCGTTTAATATAAAACATCCAACTTGTATAGAAAGAACTGGAACAGAAAGCTCACTTTCTCTGGTGTGATGGCTGGATTAACACGTGAAAGTAAAAAAATGAAGAATTGGTGCAGAAACCTCTTTCAGAGTTCATTCTGGATCCATGCCACCACGCTGTCCACTGGCGCTCTCTCTGATTGGAAATGCTCGTCCAATGTTCGTTTCCAATCACACACTCAGTGTTCCCACACAAGCGCGGTGGCGATGTGCTTCACTCAGACCGGTCCTTTCTGTGCCTCAGTGTTTCCTGCCGGTGCTTCAGTGTCCTCAAAGTATGCTTGTTAGTTTAAGCACTCCTCTTTTCTTTTAATGCCACATTTTAATCATCAGCACTTTTCGATGCATTCAGATCACTTCATGTGGCTCACATCCATGGTCACAGCAGAATCAGAGTTCAGCTTGCAGTTTAGTTTTTACATGTTGTCTGTATTTCAAACGGCGAGATCTCTGCAAGCATTCGGTCTTAGATTGAGAGAATACATGAATGAAATGTTTTCCCCTAAACAACACCTGAGCCTGTCCACATTTACCTTTAATGGCAAACTCTTCTGTAACAAACCTCCTGACTGACTTTCTTCACTTCCTGTCTGCTACATTTAATGTTTTGTGACATATGCAGCAGAGTTCAAAGGTCTGTGACCCCCAGCCTCACCTAACAAGGACTTCTTCTTATCCAGGTCTCCTAACTAGCATCTTTTAAGACCTTCAGTGAAAGTTGGTGTATTTAAAATGAACACAGAAGCTTAACAGCACACAGCCATGTCAGGGTGGGACCTTTGTTAGTGAACCATGGAGGGTGGAGGCAGCAGATTTACCCACAATCCCCCGCCAATCTGTTCCTCTGTAACAAAGCAGCCCAGCGTTATGTTGCCTGGAGGCTCTCCTTATCGAGGTCAGAGTGACACTGACACTTCAGCAGTGCTCAGCCCAGCCTGTACAGCTGCTTTGTCTCCTGAGTACAAGTCAGGTGAGTAAAACTCTCATTTGCTCATTAAGACCACTGCGACTGTCTGTGCTGATATTCATTCACACACGTAATCTTTAACAGCTAAAAGTCCAGGAATCCAGAAGAAAAGAGTTCAAATTAATCATGTCTTCATTCATTAAGCGTGTGGAAACATGATCCAAAATCTGGGTGTGCCTTTGTCATTACACAAAGTCTGAATCTCTATATCATATGTGTGTAACATGATATTTTCCATAGCTTCAAACTCTGACAGTGTGAATCAGTATTCGAGATGTGTGGTATCATTTAAATGTTGTGTTCATTTTAAGCGTACAGGGCTCACACTGACAGCAGGTGAGACAGGACCCAGCACAGTAATCAGAGTAGCTGGTGGCAGTGGTTGGGTGCTGTATCATGTAGCTGCTGTGAGATAAAGCACAGTGTTTGTAATCCAATCCTCCCCAGCACCAGCACATGCTGCTCGAGTCAGTTTGAATCGTGAAAGTGAGAGAATGTGAGGATGATAAAGAGAGGAGACATACCTGTGGAGGTGTCAAGAAGTGGACTTCTGTGCTTGGTGTGTGAAAGGATGTCTGAGGAGTGGAAAAGTGTACTGATGCTCGTTATCCGTAACAAAGGTGAGAGCTGTAGTAACTAAGGGCTGAAGCTGAAGAGAAACCATGAAAGTACCAGAGAGACTTGTTGAAGAAAAGCACTGCAGACGTGACGATGCTGGATTGTGCTGATGGAGGAGGACAGATGGAGCTTCACTGTGTCTTTGTGGATCAGAGGAAGCAGATGAGATGCTGCCAAGAGAGGAACTGTGGTGCTGCATGAGGAAGTCATGAGAGGGTGGTGAGGTGTGAGTGGACAGATGGGTTCAGATGAGCAGCAGACTCAGCTCACTGCACAGCATACATTGGTCAGGTCTTCTTCCTCTCTCCATCCATGAGGTGTAGAAGCTTCAGATGTTCTGCTCCTGACACTGACCACCTCTCTATTTCCAAAGCAATCTGCATCCTGGCTTTGATGTCATGTAACATCATGCATAAATGAAGATGATAAGGGAACGGGTTTCCATGGCAACTGAACTTCCCATGTCCTCCAAACTTCACACCTTCATCTCTACATTTACCCCAGTTCTCTTTTTATGTACTTCCCAAAGTGACCTTCGGTGCAGGCACACCACAAAGGTTTACAGTGTCTACGTCTCCGTAGCCCAGACTCACTCGAGATGTCGGCTATGCACTGGGAGGCCAGGCGACGGCAGACTGCTCTGGACCGCAGGATGGCCCGAGACAAGCAGCCGGTGAGCAAGCAGCTATCTGCTTTCTAATAAGGAACCATACATAAATGTTCACTTATGAAACTTTCAGTGTTTTTAAATATGAAATGACATCAAGTGTAACCAGAATCTGAACATTTTTCATTACGTTGGCAACATCTCCAGATTGTATATACTCGGGAAACTAATTAGATCCTATCACAAACCGTCCATCCTCTTCCACTTATCATCAGGGTCACAGGAGGGCTGCAGCCTTTCCCAGCTACCACAGAGCGAGAGGCACAGACGACCATTCACACCCACAATTTACAATCACCAATGGACCTAAACCCACTAACTGCATGTCTTTCACCATAACAGGTCTTTCATTAAGTTTCAGTGCTTGTAATACTTTGTCCTGCTGACTGATCCATGCCAATCCAAGTTTGTCAAGGCTTCAGGTCAGGAGCTGTCACACTTTTAGTTGGAAGTTAAAGAACTTCAGATCATTTCTCCAACTCTCTGGCTCATCCATTACCCTCCCTGTAACACATTGTTCTGATGATCTGAGCACTGAAGGCAGACTTTCCTCAAACCGTGACATATTCTTTAAACTGCAGATGAGTTCAGAGTTGGCTATTGTGTCCATCTTTCTCTTCACAGTTGGTGCACATGAGAAGCTGTCCTGACACCAATGCAACCAAATCAAATGCAACAGAAGAACAACGAGGTAGGACCAGGCTTTTAACTATCACAATCCTCAAAGTACAGCTCGGGGGGTTGGTGGGGTGGGGCAGCGATCCTCTATATTATCTACTTCCACTTATTGATCACCCAAACACCCAGATTGAGTTTTAGTTCATTTGAAAGCCTGATGCTTAGTCTTGTCCAGATAAGCTGGAAAACTGAAAAAACAGTTTTATTTGTTATCATCTCTAAGCCTGATCCTTACTCTGAGTTTTTGTCTGATTTCTCAGACTTCTTATCTGATTTATTGCTCATGGAACAAAACACAGGGAGAAAAACATGTAAACAGGAAGGTGAGACGAGACAACACGGAGACAGAAATATAACTAAACATAGCAGCCATAACCAAGTTTAACTCAATACTAACTAATAGAAAACTAAAACATTATAACACAGAAAACAACACCATAAACTCAAAAGTTGGGTCAAATGACCCAGAACCACGACAGTTATTCGACTCAACTGGTTTCTCTCAAATGGTAAAAGAACCCACCCACCACTTTAATCACACTCTAGATCTTGTTTTAACATATGGCATAGAAACTGAACATTTAACAGTGTTTCCTGAAAACCCTCTCCTGTCTGATCATTTCCTGATAACATTTACATTTACAATAATTGATTACACAGCGGTGGAGAGTAGACTTTATCACAGTAGATGTCTTTCTGAAAGCGCTGTAACTAAGTTTAAGAATATAATCCACCCACTGTTATCATCTTCAATGCCCTGTACCAACATAGAGCAGAGCAGCTATCTGAACGCTACCCCAACAGAGGTCGATTATCTTGTTAATAATTTCACCTCCTCACTACGTACGACTCTGGATACTGTAGCTCCTGTGAAAACTAAGGTCTCTAATCAGAAGTACCTGACTCCGTGGTATAATTCTCAAACACGTAGCCTAAAGCAGATGACTCGTAAGCTGGAGAGGAAATGGCGTGTCACAAATTTAGAGGATCATCATTTAGCCTGGAGAAATAGTTTGCTGCTTTATAAGAAAGCCCTCCGCAAAGCCAGAACATCTTACTATTCATCACTGATTGAAGTAAATAAGAACAACCCAGGTTTCTCTTCAGCACTGTAGCCAGGCTGACAAACAGTCAGAGCTCTTTTGAGCCAATCATCCCTTTAACGTTAACTAGTAATGACTTCATGAACTTCTTCACAAATAAAATTTTTATCATTAGAGAAAAAATTACCAGTAATCATCCCACAGATGTAATATTATCTACAGCTACTCTTAGTACCATTGATGTTAAGTTAGACTCTTTTTCTCTAATTGATCTTTCTGAGTTAACTTCAATAATTACTTCCTCCAAACCATCAACGTGTCTTTTAGACCCCATTCCTACAAAACTGCTCAAAGAAGTCCTGCCATTAATTAATGCTTCGATCTTGAATATGATCAACCTATCTCTAATGATCGGCTATGTACCACAGGCCTTCAAGCTGGCTGTAGTTAAACCTTTACTCAAAAAGCATCTCTAGACCCAGCAGTCTTAGCTAATTATAGGCCAATCTCCAACCTTCCTTTCATATCAAACATCCTTGAAAGAGTAGTTGTCAAACAGCTAACAGATCATCTGCAGAGGAATGGTTTATTTGAAGAGTTTCAGTCAGGTTTCAGAGCTCATCACAGCACAGAAACAGCTTTAGTGAAGGTTACAAATGATCTTCTTATGGCCTCTGACAGTGGACTCATCTCTGTGCTTGTCCTGCTAGACCTCAGTGCAGCGTTCGATACTGTCGACCATAATATCCTATTAGAGCGATTAGAACATGCTGTAGGTATTACAGGTACTGTGCTGCAGTGGTTTGTATCATATCTATCTAATAGACTCCAGTTTGTGCATGTAAATGGAGAGTCCTCTTCACACACTGAGGTTAATTATGGAGTTCCACAGGGTTCAGTGCTAGGACCAATTCTGTTTACATTATACATGCTTCCCTTAGGCAGCATCATTAGAAGACATAGCATACATTTTCACTGCTATGCTGATGACACCCAGCTCTATCTGTCCATGAAGCCAGATAACACACACCAATGAGTTAAACTGCAGGAATGTCTTAAAGACATAAAGACCTGGATGGCCGCTAACTTTCTGCTTCTTAATTCAGATCAAACTGAGGTTATTGTACTCGGCCCTGAAAAGCTTAGAAATATGGTATCTAAGCAGATTCTTACTCTGGATGGCATTACCTTGGCCTCCAGTAACACTGTGAGGAACCTTGGAGTCATTTTTGACCAGGACATGTCCTTCAACGCACATATTAAACAAATATGTCAGACTGCTTTCTTCCATTTGTGCAACATCTCTAAAGTTAGAAATATCCTGTCTCAGAGTGACGCTGAAAAACTAGTTCATGCATTTATTACTTCCAGGCTGGACGACTGCAATTCATTATTATCAGGAAGTCCAAACAACTCGCTGAAAAGCCTTCAGCTAATCCAAAATGCTGCAGCAAGAGTGCTGACAGGGACTAGAAAGAGAGCAGATTTCTCCTGTTTTGGCTTCCTGTTAAATCCAGAATTCAAAATCCTGTTCCTCACATACAAGGTCTTAAATAATCAGGCCCCATCTTATCTTAATGACCTTGTAGTACCATATCACCCTATTAGAGCGCTTCGCTCTCGCTCTGCAGGCCTACTTGTTGTTCCTAGAGTATTTAAAAGTAGAATGGGAGGCAGAGCCTTCAGTTTTCAGGCCCCTCTTCTGTGGAAGCAGTTAAAAGGGAGTTTTTCCTTCCCACTGTCGCCAAAGTGCTGCTCATAGGGGGTCATTTGATTGCTGGGTTCTTCTCTGTATGTATTATTGTAGGGTCTACTGTACAACATAAAGCACCTTGAGGCGACTGTTGTTGTGATTTGGTGCTGTGTAAATAAAAATGAATTGAATTATCTGGCATCTGAATGATTCATGACAGGCCACACAGGCTGCTCTACACTCTCACATATCAGAACCCATTGATGTAATGCTTTCTTGGCAGTGGACAACAAAGGATTCATCATTCACTGCCTCGTTCTCTCCCTTGTCAGCCATTCGTTTGGCTGAGATCATTCTGAGGGCAGCAGCAGCAAGTTAGCCGTGTGGTCTGCTAGAAGCACACACATCATTTTTTCAGAAGGTTCACTGTCCCTACAGCATCTCCCTCACCGATGCCACAGCTACAGGTTACACACAGAACAAATCAATGTTATGATTTAGTGAACACACCTTAAATATCAGCGTAACAGCTCTGTCCATTCAGTTTGTTTGATTTGGCTCTCGTGCAAATCACTCACATTAGTGATGAGTGGGATCAGTCTTAAGGTGGTAATCAGGTCTCCTGCTCCTTGTGGTCTGACCTTGTTTCCTTGTGTTAGAGCTCTCAACAAGCCCCGTTCAACCCCCCAGGACATCACATCAAATTCAGAGCCCGGCGCTGTGTTTCAGTTCAGTTTATGTTTTCATATGGCACCAGCGCATAACAACAGTTTCCTCAAAGAGGATTACGCTGAAAAGTAATCTGAAGAAGACCTCTGCTAGGCTTAGGGAGGGGCAGCCTAATGGGATGAGAGGTAAACAAGAGGTAACATTTCCATGTGCTGCTTGTAGCCGGAAGTCAGCATCACTGTGAAGGTGACCTGAAGATGGATGACCATCACAACCCCAAGATTCCCAACAGGTTCTCAGTAGGTATCATTGAATTCCTGTGATAAGGCTTGGCCTGTCATTGTAGACTGGCTATGACTCATTTTCATTATGTTTATCAGGCTCAGTCGTCTTAGTAACGGCCCATCTATTACAAATATTGATCTATTATCCATTTATCTTCCAGTCTCTGCAGTACACCCAGCAGTGGTGAGGAAAGGGAAAGCCTCCACTCTCAGGACTATTGCAGCATGTGTGGAAGCAGCTGTTTCTGCATCTGTCAGATAATAAATGAAAACGACTCCGTCCCTGTGTCTGTTACTGGAGTTACAGAAGGACCCTCAGACAGTTTGACACATATGCACACTGCAGCGAAGGCAGCAAAACTCTGATGAAGCTGCAGTACTTGGTCTCTCTCACATACACATGCTCAAACACACAAACAGGTGTGGGTGTCTGACAATGCATGTGTAACACGCTGAAGACAAAAAGGAGAGATCAGGGTCATTATTACTATCATCACAGTGATTTATTCAAACAGCACTGGCACAGGGCAACTGTGTGCTTTGCAAAGGGAGGAGAGAGAAATTTAAGGCATGAAACACAGATGCACGTAAAATCATGAGAAACTCTAACAATGCAGGTTATTAAGAAGCTGCCCTCTTGTGTAAACTGGTCCTCCCACCTTAACTTTGTTTAGCCTTTTCTGTGCTGACTCTCTCTAGTGTCTCCAGTCCTTCCCATAATTTCCAGTTCTGCCTTCTATCCAGCAGGGGGCGTAACAAATACTTTGTTATTGTGCTTAAGTAGAAGTTTCAGGTATCTGTACTTTACTCGAGTATTTTTTTCCTGACAACGTTTTACTTTTACTCCCTACGTTATCAGAGAAACATCTGTACTTTCCACTCCTTACATTTACAAAGCAGACACACTTTTGATTTTAAGGCGAGTTATTTCATCACACCTTCAAACGTCAACCTGATTTGAGCCTCAACAGCAACACGTGAAAGGCAGTCCTGTTCATGTATTAATCACCAGAGGATGTCGCAAAATGAGATGAAAGAGGCAAAACCGTGTGAAATAGTCTGGGATTAAAGTGGGACACTGTTTTTATTTTTCTGCACAGCACCAGAATGGCTGCAGGTGTGCGTAAACTGCAGTTGCAGTACTTCAGCATCTGCCTGGCCAGGAGTGAACATAAAAGGATCAGTATTTTTTAAGTGACTTCTATCAGTTCAACAACCATCAGCAAACACAACAACTGTTTGTTTGCAGTTTGTCTCAGTGTTGTTTGGAGGCTGCATGATAAACAGGTTAGTTTGCTGCACTGTGGTGGAGTTAAAGTAAACAGTGTGCTGGACTGTTGCTCAGCAGCTGCTGTGCTCATGGTCAGAGTTACGTTACATCAAGTGTAGCAGAGCTTAATATGATCATCACCACACGTAACATACCGACACTGTGACTAATCGTCACTATGTTACATGTTGGGAATGAGAATGCTCTGGACTTTTAGCTGATGATGCTGAGATTCGTTCACCTTCATACCAGCTGTATAGTGTCTAATATAAGACAGTATAAATAGTATACTGTCAGTGTAGAGGACAGAAATCAGCCCAGACAATTCATAAAACATCAGCTGGCATCTTGTTGAATTCAATTCTTTACGTCCACAAAGAGCCGTGAGCAGCAGCACCCTCGATCAGCTGATCACTGAAGCTCTCGATAGAGACGACCGAGTTGTGATTCACAATCAGTCACAACATCTGACTTTAATGCTCCCCCACTTGCTAAACCCTGACTGTGCTCATTTCCCTGTTTAGAGGCAAAGCCACCCTCTACAGTGCACGCAGTAGAAAACAGATCTGAATGATTCCTTCTTTAGATTCTGCTCATGCTCCATCTGACTGATTCAAGCTGAGGACAAGTAGAATTAACACTTGAACTGAAATAAAGCTTTTATTCCATCTACTAATATTATTTTAATATTACATTAATATAGCACAAGGTTCATTAAACATTCAAGGAGTTACTTTGAGTACTTTTCAGAGCCTGTACTTTCTCACTTTGGTTAACACGAGTATCTGTACGGACACTTTAGTCCAGAACGTCTGTACGTCTGCAGCCTCTGACCCTCTCTCACAGCAGTGCAGCTGTCTGTTTAACACAGGACTGGAAACACTGGGCTGACTAACGAACTTCAGCTAGCAGGAGCTGATTTGACGGTTTTAAAGCCACGATGCTGTGTTTCATGCATTGTTGCAGTTGGCTTTGTTTCCCCCCCTGCATTCATTCACCAAACACAGGACTCAAACAGGCTCACATAGCTTTATTGGACTTGTGGAGAGGAAGTGTCTGTCAGGAAGCTTTACAGGAAACCGCGTCATTTCATCAATGCACCAAAAACCAGAACATGGCCTCACTGTAGAACTGCACTTACATGTGTTAAATGTTAAGCCAGTTCATTTTACCAGGCTGTGACACCTGCAAAGGTATTTTGCTGCATAAAGTTTCTTAAAGATCTCTTTAAAAATAGCTCCAAAGCCTCACACGTCCACTTCAGTATAACAAACACAAGAAATAAAGAGAAGGCAGGAAATATACAGAAAAACCCAAAAACCCTGAAGAGCAGATGTGTTGGTGTGTAAATAGAACTTGGCTAAGGAGAGGAAGACCAAAATGATGAAGGTGCAATTACTGAACAAACTTTCAAACAGAGACGATCAAGTGGAGAATACTTGCTCATGTCTTTGGCAGTAGGTTTGGTGAATAAGCTCTCAAAAAGACAAATACTGAGCTTCATTTGAAGATCATCAGGCCGTCTAAGGATTTATAGGATTGCAGCTGACAGAGGGGGCAGCACATGCTGGACCACACTGGAGGTGCTGGGTCATTTTAATGGACTGGCTACAGTGATCAGGGTCACATGGTTACCACGTGACTTGCACAGTGAGACCATGTGAACGGTTTGGCCCACTGCACCGTTTCGCCTTCCTCTCCAGACAGAGTCAGTTTAATTCAAAACCAAAGCAGCTGTTAACCTTCACACTGATTTTCCAGTCATTCGACATCCAGCCGCGACAGCATCCTGCTCGGAATATTACAAAGCACATTACTCTAGTTCACAGACACGCGCACAGCATTTGTTATCTGTGCCTCCATCAGGTCGATGCGGCTTGTACGCTGTGTGGTACGGTGTTGTTTGCTCCACAGTCGATGTACTCGTACGTCTCCAGGGACAGCTGCTCATAGCGGGCCAGGCAGAAGACTGTCAGCGATATCCTGCACAGAGATCACCGTGAAAATCAACAAGCTGGAAACTGCAGACCTTCACAGCTGTGCGTCAGCCCGAGTTTGAAGACACTTCTCCCTCACCGACTCCCTGCTGGGAGCGGAGAAGAAGGAGGACGGCCTACATATTTCGTTGTCACGTACAAGTACCAGCAAACACTCATGAAGACCAAAGCAGACTCCCTGCTCCTTCAGGACCATCTGATCTGGCTGCTGTTGCCACATACAGCCGTGTATATGCAGGCACTGCTGGCTACAGTCGGGACATGTTCATACCTCAGCTGTGATCGGATCGAACAGCTTCTGTGAATCTCTTCATGCTTAAAATGTTCAGATTTCCAATTAAAACAGCCAAGAGCAAAGACCTACTAAACCTCTGTTAATATAAGCTTGTTAACATCTAACTTTAAAACTTCTTTATTGTATTTTCTGCACAAACTGAAGAAGACTACGAGCCTGCTGAAACAAAAGCAGGAGGATGTCATACTTACTGTAGGTTCACATACAGAATATGGACAGGCAGCGACTCTTTCTTACAGTAGTTACTGCAGAGGGAAGACAGCAGAGACAGGAGAACGAAATGTTTTAGACACAGAACAGAAACAAACTGTGCACCAGCTGCTAAATGAGAGCGTGACACAGCAGAGCTGGATCATCATTTCACAGTGCAAACCAACCTTTGAACAACGTTCACCAGCTTTCTACATCACCTGTGCAGAATGTAACCTTCAAACACCGGACTGACGAATACAGATTTAAGTCTACAGAGAAAGACTCAGACTTTGTGTCACACATCTGCTGTTAGACAGCAAATGCATTAGAATAGATATGATTCAGTGACCTCTGACCCCCCCAGTAACCGCTCTGACCATAAATTCGTCCCACTTAGGCTCACCTCAAACCAGGGTCCGTCAGCTGGATGGGTATCATGAAGGAGTACTGCGAAGAAAGAGAGATGCAGAGTTATTCCTCACTTACTGTGATACTTGTTGAACAAAGTCTCAACAACAGTAATCTTCCTTAAATAAAAAGCACAAAAATAACAGAAATCAGATCCATCAGTGAGGAAACACACCTCTGGACAAGTGAAATATTTCAATGTTCAGTTTTGTTTCGTGAACAAACCAAATAAAGCCCTCATCGGTGACTGGGATATGTGAAAATCTGTTCTGGTTAGATGGATCTCTCTCCGAATGTTACAAACACGTCACATGAATACAGCTCAGATCAAACAGAGCCAGCTCGCTGCTGCAGTTACAGACAAAGACATCAGCAGTGCTCCAACAGCCTGCATCCAATCAGTTATCTGTCATTCAGCAGGATTCATTAAAGCCAAACATCCTTCAAATAATACACGTAGACTTTTCAGCCTCATACATCTGTCTCACCACAGTAACCATAACAACTAACCTCTCACTGGATGCAGAAAGAGCCTCTGACCACCTAACCTGGACATTTGTCCTGAAAACACTGGAGAAACATGGATGGATCAAAACACTACGACAAACCAGAAGCAGCAGTTGTAACAAACACCTCAATCTCAACAAATTCACACAGAGGTGCTACACGAGGAAGAAAACACTATGTTTGCACCTAAAACTCAAACACCCATATGGACTTACCCCGACTTCACCGCAAACGGAAAACACGTCGCACGCCTCTGTCGCACGCCTCTGTCGCACGCCTCTGTCGCACGCCTCTGTCGCACGCCTCTGTCGCACGTTTGATCACAATCATTTCAACAGCTCATTGACAGGAAACAGTTTCTCCAATATAACCAACTCAAACACTCCACCAAAGCAAAGTATCAACAGCACTCAGCTGGCACAACATCACTGCAAGACAGCGTCACTGAAACTGCAAAGTCACCAAAAACTCTGAATCCACAAATACCCTCCAATGCACCTCACACTCCAATCAACAAACAGCAAAACGACTTCAACATCCACACAGACAGTCCAATCTGCACTAACAACACCAACAATTTAAAATACTACAGCACAGGACGCACACCACGGGACTGACTGACTCAGACATCTGCACACATCACTGATGAGCACGTTAACACATCCTGGTCTGTCCAGCAATACACAACTTCTGGAAAGAAAAAAAAAACAAAAAACTACCAAAACATCCCAAACCCTCGACCACAACATCCCGCTATGCCCCTCCGTCTGTTTACATGGTGATGTGGAGGAACTAAACAAACTCCAAACAGATGAAAACAGTCCTGGCTGTGGCCCCGACTATCACCAGGAAAACAGTACTGCTCAACGGGAAAAAGACTGACACATCCCAAAGCTTAGACCTCCTCACGCAGCAGTATCAATGGACAACAATCAGCAATACATAAAAACCAATTTGAACACTTCATTCAAATCTAAAAGCTGCTGAGCTAACGCCACAGCAGAAATCATCAGCAGGAGAAGGAAACGACACAAACTCGCTCTTATTTATCTGCTTTTCTCTTCTTATCCTGCCTCGCTGCACTTCTACACAGAAGGACAGGTGTGTGCTCCTTCCTCTCAGCTGTGGTGACTGCATCACATCTCACCGTTTTCATGGACAGAGGTCTGACAGACACGACGTTCTTAATGGACACCGTTCCCAGCACCGTGCCAAAGTTGAGTGCCTGTACTGTCAGGTTGTAGGCCTGCACCGCTGCAAAGTTGTTATTAGTGATGTTCAACACGTTCTGCAAAAGAAAGCAAAGAGCCATCATCCCGTCCTTCCCTGCACAGCCTGACTGCTCCGTTCATCACAGCCCGTCCCTCTCTGCTCACCGTGATGTTAATCTGCACGCCGTCGTGAGTGAAGTAAACAGAGGATGAACTGACAGCTACTGGAGACAGAACCACGGAGCGCGGAAACAGGAAGAACAACACCAGGACGCTGACCAGGAGGCACAGCCCGACAGACGAGGCCACATACAGCTTCCTGAGTGAGGACAAAACATGAGAAACACAAATGCATAACAACAAGCATCAGCAGCTCTCTTACGTGTGTCTGGGCCTCAGCCTCTGGTCAGTACAGGGAATGACAGCAACCAGCTTGCTTTCCTGACCTGCAACACAGTTGGAACAAGGTTCTTAGATTAGAGAAGAAAGTGGGGCAGACGTAACGTTGCTGGGTTATCAAAGCAAACCGCGACCGCTCATGTCTGTGTCAGCCCCGTGGCACACCGCTGACCCCACTGGGGGGCTTCTCACCCTGTGACTGTGGGGAAAGGCTGCAGCCCAACTGTCAGCGTCACAAGTGACATTAATCAGACTCATCACCCAGCTCTAAGATAAAGGCTGTGAGGCTCCCACTGAAACACGCGGTGTGCATTACTGCTGAGAAGAGCTTCTCACGTCAGAGTTCATCAACTCAGAGACTTTTAATAAAGTCTAATATTATAAGAAAGTTACAGCAGGAGTGTGTGTGTGTGTGTGTGTGTGTGTGTGTACGGGTTCTTACTATACTATACAGGTGGGGACCAAAATCCAGGTCCCCACAGGGTTGAAGGCATTTTTCACACTCAACATGTGGTTTCAGTGTCAGGGTTACAGTTGGGTTGAGCTTAGGTTTAGGGTCAGGGTCAGGCATTCATTGTTGATGGCCAGGGTAAGCATTGTGTCGATGGGAGGTCCCCACGAGGATATCAAACCAGACATGCATGTGTGTTGGTTCACTACCTCTGGGTATACGCCCGGTGCCCTGACAGGTGGGACAGTGAACAGTGTCTGCTGAGCTGCATCTCCTGCTCCAGCTGGTCCTCTTAGTGCTGTCCTTCTCACTGATAGGCTGGTTGGAATCTTCCTGTCCCGCCCCGCTGGGCTGGAGACAGTCCTCGGTGACACCCTCACATTGGCTTGGAGCAGCTCCCATACCTAAAGAAACAAAAGATTACAAAAAACAAGCAAAAAAACCTACCACACACACACACAGCACTGTGCAAAAGTTTTAGGCAGGTGTGTAAACATGCTGTAAACAAAGAATGCTTTCAGAAACAAATGACTGTTTATTGGCCCCAAACGTACACTACAGCAGGACAACGAGCCCAAACACAAAGAACAAGAACTGAGGTGGTGGTCCGGCCCCCACAGAGCCCTGACCTCAACATCATCGAGTGTGTCTGGGATTACATGGAGAGACAGACGGATGTGAGGACGCCTACATCCACAGGAGATCTGTGCACTGATGGGATTTAGATTTCTCTTTTGTTCATGTAGTGCAAAGGTGTCGAACTCCAGGCCTCGAGGGCCGCTGTCCTGCAGGTTTTTGATGTGTCCTTGATCCATCACAGCTGATTTAAATGGATAAATAACCTCCTCAACATGCCCTGAAGGTCTCCAGAGGCCTGGGAATGAACTCATCATGTGTTTCAGGTGTGTTGACCCAGGGTGAGATCTAAAACCTGCAGGACACCGGCCCTCGAGGCCTGCAGTTCCCCACCCCTGATGTAGTGGGTGCGTTGGGTGCAGCTGGCAGATTTTCCAGAACAAACCAGGAGCGATGGGAAAAACAGTCGTCATCTGTGACACTCCTGTAGCAGCTGGACTGTGCATGTGAAATTCAACAGTTTCAAATCATTTTCTGAATTATAAGGAAAAACTACTCATGCTGTGGAAGATGGGACCAGTGATCTGGATGTGCCAGGCCCGGAGGCTCGAGGCCTGAAAAAAGATGTGAGAGTGGGTCACGTGAATCCGAGTGGGTCACGTGGATGTGTGACTGCGTGACTGCGTCCGTCATTAGTAGTTTTTCGCTCAAAGCTCAGTGAATAAAGTGTTACAGCGCGGTGTCCTCAGTGACACGGACGTGTTTGAATGCGTTCATTAAAGCGTTGCTGTGACAGGTTTGAACGCGTGTCTCTAACGTCTATGAGCGCTCCGTGAAAACGCCCGTTCTTAATATCTGAACACTCGGTGAATGCCTGACGTGAACGAGACGCCTCCAGCTCCGGGGCCGCTGCTACATTACAAACAGCAGCCGCCTTTCCCAGCTTCTACCCCTCCTGCCCGCGACAGCGCCGGGCTCGGGACGTACCTGGCCGCCGTGGCTCTCTGTTATGAAGCAGCCCGTGTCTGTATGCGCATTCCTGCTGCACCTGAGCCTCGGTTGGCTAATGGTCGGTCACGCCGCTGACCCGCACGTAAACACTTCCTGTAGCAGCTGGCTGCACTCGTTATGTGGCCTGTTGTCTTCCTCTTACGGTTCGTTTTTATCCCAGAGGCTGGGACATCCTGTGTGAGCGCAGTCCGGAGCGGAATGTCACCGACAGGTCACTTCCTGTGTTTTCATTCGGAGCGGAGTCTGTGAGAGGAAGTGCTCTTCGTCGGTCTGACGTTAGTCACTACTGCTCACCTTTGGTTCGTGTCCATGTTTCGTCACTGGACGCTGTTAGTTTTGATTGATTGAATCTTTATTTTGCACATGCTGAAAAAGTACAACAACAGAATTAAAAGAGACAAATGAAAGCAAAACAAAAGGAAAACGAGCAACCACAACTCCAAATAACTTTCATGCTCAAAAAGGAGCACATGTTTACTGGCCCACGCTTGCCCACAGTGGGTACGTATGGGCAGGGTGGAACCCACACTTAGGGGCAGCTGTGTCTCAGGTGGTGGGCTTGGTCAGTGGTCTGATCTGTGACTCCTCCAGGCTCCTGAACCCGTAGCTGCCTCCAGCGTATCCATCACAGTGCGTGCTGTGGAAGAAGTTGCTTAAAAGTGCAGTCCACTTACCATTTACCACTCAGGCCGGAGTGGGTGTGCCCACGCGGAGTCCGTTTTAGTGTCTAATGGACAATTAGTTTATTTGAAATGACTTGTTCTGTTTATCAGTGAAACGTGGCAGCGTGAGAACAAAATCTCCCAGTTTTCAGAACATTGTGTGCATCATGTGGCTGCATAAAAAAGATGTTTATGTCTAATGAAGAGGATTATTCCTAAAGCTCAGCCCTGTTGTGGTATTCGAATAAAGCCTCAGCTTTGTGCATCGTTGACTGTCAGGTAGGATCATCACAGAGACTTTAACTCAATGATTCATGAACAGGTTTGTTTAACACGTATGTGGCACTACTCACACTGCAGGACATACTCTTCTCCATCATCTAGCCTTACCTGATGACAAAGCTGAGTACATGCTTTCAGTGAGCACTGCTGTGGTTGCTCCTGCTGCTTCTGGCTCCCCTGGTTGAATAAGCGATGTTCCTACTGAAAGGCGGCTGTAGCAGACTAAGGGTTTGGCTGTCCATAGAGAACTTTCCCACTTTTATGAGGCCGTGAAAGTCAAGATCTTATTTCAACAGAATTAAAAAAATCATAATCAGAATAATCCCAGAGTAGTATTTGATGCTACCAGCAGCACTGTTCCTGCTCCACCTCTGATGGACGTGAGATCCAAACTCTCCTCAGTTACTCTTTTTCTCTCCTCCTCAGCCTAAACCACTGCTGTCCTCCAACCCGCCTGTCAGAGGTCACTTCCTGTTTAAAAAGGAGGTACAATGTTACAGGATACCTGCTGAAAGACGCTCAACAGTCCCATCTTTGACGCTGTGAAGCATATATGATGACATTCATCTAGCATGTTTGTTGCTTCTATTTAAAGGTGACATCGTGACCTTTTTAGTTGCACGTGATGCTTCAAACACACGAAGCAGAAGCCCCAGGTGGGTGTAATGCATTTAATTGGAGACATATTGATTTGTACATCATACAATATTCATAAAGTGCAACACAGAAAAAAGCTCGAGCCATCCCCCGTTTTTCTTCCTCCATAAATACATCTTCCCCAATTTGAACATATTTCATCCAACCAGAGCTTCTGGCACACATGACGACTCATTTCAGCACGATGACACACGGCACACACCTGACCTTCATTTGAAGCAGGCCACACTGAACCTGTGGCAGGACACTTTTATTCTTACCTTTCAAATTAATTACCTATCCGAGAGGGTGAAACCCGACAGCATGATTCATGAAACGCTAATATAAAAGAAATAATGAATGCCTAAAACTGATGAATGCCACTTTTAAAAGTCTAAACATCCGTGTGAGATGTCCGGAGCTGTTTGAGTCAAAAACGTGGCCCAGTGTGGGGGCTGTACCTCTGCACCCGTGGCTGGTCCTTCAGGCAGCTGCAGGAAAGACAAAAGTTATAACGAACACAGAGCTCATGCTGTTCTTTAAATCGTTTCAACCGCCCAGCGTGTGACCTGCACGTCTGCCTCAGGCTCCACCCACACTGTTGCTTTCTGCACAGACATGTTGCATCTCAGTCCCATCAACCACACACCAGTGCAGACCGACACAGACAGGGTACCATGTGACGTGAGGTTACGTGGATGTGTAACGGCATAAAGTATAGTAGCACGCAGTGTATCGCACCACACCAACAAAACATCCGTTATTACAAAGTATGAGACTAAAACTGCAGAGCAGCTTTAACTAGCACACCTAAAGACACGACGTCAAACTTACAAACAGCCTTCAAGCAGTCAAAGCAGAACCTAAACTCACAGCCCACTACTTTACTAATGAAGTCAGCTCAGGGTCCAGCTACGAGCAAAAGGAAGGAGCAGCGACCTTACTGCGCACACCTGACCAAGCCCGCCAACGTCTGGAGCACCACGTGTGCCTGGGATTCACAACAAGCGTGGCAACGAGCCCCTCGTGACCCGCACACCTCTTTGGAACTTTCTCTAGTGGATGGAGGGAAATCCGTTTCCAAAGGTGTTACTATAGTTACCAAACCTTAATGCTGAAATCAAGTCGCCATCACCCGGGCCCCTCAGCTGATCCTGAGCAGACGTACCACAAACCGAACAGGCAAGCACGCCGTGTGCTCGCCGTCCGCCCATCTTAAATCCTTCATCTGATGGGAGAACTGAAAGCAAACAGCTGATAATGAACTTCGTCTAAAGCCACAAAACTGCGTCTCCATTCAAAACAGCAGACCCATGTAAACATGGGTGGGAAATAACAAGATGGGACGCGCAGAGGACAGGAAAGGAAGAACGTACGCTGCTGCTCATGTTTAGCTACGATCTATGCAGAGGAACTGGTGCGTTTCCACAGCAGCTCTGGGTAAACTGTGGTTCTCCGCGAGGTTGCAGCTCTGAGTGCTGAACAAACCTGGTTGATTAGCTAGTTAACCATCATGCAGTGGGACAGTGTAGTCTGTTCACCACCACTGACTCACAACAGCAGTAAATCACACACCAGCTAACAGTCCGGCTCAAAGTTTCAGCTACACCGAGTGGTTTCCAATGACTTCTCTAAAACAGGTTATGCACACATGTTAAGAGAATATATGAGAAAATCCCTTTAGTTTCAGTGATGGACTAAAGTTACAGGACAAAGGCAACGTGCAACCAAAACGGCACGCTGCAAAAAGCTCATCACACACGTCGTTACCAGCATGAAGAGCGTCACTCAGATGATCTGGGCTGAGCACGTGTGCGAGTTCTGGGAAACCGACTCAAAAACAGGAGGAATGTGTGTTTTGAATAGCACGGCTATTTAAACATCAAAGTACTTCATTGCATTCATCATCACAAGTCACATCAACACGAACGTGTCGCAGCAGTCCTGCTCCTCCAGCTGGAGCTCTGGAAACACCAAAGGGTCAGATTTTATACAGTAAAGCCTCACACACACTACGTCACCTGACCGGTTCTGCTTACCTACAGTCAGTGTGATTATTTACAACCCAATAATAAAGTTATTAGTAGCTGTTGGAATGGCAGCTCAAATAAAACAGAAAGAAGCAAACCTGCAGCTGACACTGTGCAGACGAGCTGTGTGGGCCTGCTCTGGGACACAGGCCAATGATATCTAACCAAAGGAAATTTGCAAACAATGCTAGCTTCGTGAACAGCATTAGCTCACTACCAGTCGAGCTGGTTGTTACAGTTTTCACCACAATACGCAGAAACATGCACCACCAGCTGGTGTGATGGAGCCGACTGGACGAGGTGAACAAGACTCTGAGGAGATGAGATGACTTGATGCCTCAGCAGAACCATCAGCACGAAGCTGCATTTTCTTTTTGCCCAAAGATGTTCTGAGCGAGCGGGTTCGGTAGGCGACCTGTGAGAGTCTGCTGCTGTGGACTTGAGCAAAGGAAACGCGTGAGGGTCCGTCGGTAGCTTTTTGGGATCCCTGCAACCGACAGGAGCAGGTACAGCAACCGTGGAGTTTCTGCAGCCAACACAACTTTAGCTCAGGTTTGATGGAAGCGAATGCTTTCACGCTTCACACTTCGTTAAAATCCATGATGTTAGCACGTGGTGTGATTCACATTTGAAGACCTAGAATTCCTGTTTTCACCTTTCTTAGACAGATATGCAAAGAAAACCTGCAACTACCAAGATCTACGCTGAAAGTACTAAAACTACAGACAGTGGGTGGGTGATGGTCTGCTGGAGGATCCAGGGCTGCTGGAATGTCCCCTTACAAGCTCGTAGTATAGTCCTCGGTCCAAAAGGGCAAATTAGTGGAGAGCTGAAAAGAAGGAGGAAGAGTTTGGCCTCCTCGTCATCAGTAGCGTGTAGAGTACCAGTCATTGTCGGTCATCTGAACGAGCTCGTTGACCACGTCCAGCAGGCTGTAGTTGTGTTTCTTTAGCAGACGCTGGTTCAGAGAGCGGTCTGCAAAACCCATCTCCACCAGCACGGCCATCATGGTGTCCTGGGTGGATGCATCCACTGGAGGCTGGGTGGAAACAAGATCGGATCAGTCGAGCGAGCCAGCTACTGATTACCGCACAGGCCTGAATGAGTCTGTATCTGAAGTGTTTGAAGGTCTGACTGCTGACAACATGCTGTGTACAATGTAAATAAAAGCAGAGTGCAACATGTCACGACTGCGTGGCGTCCCCTCGTCAGGAACTGATCGAGCATCGGGAGCACCGTCTGATCAGGGAGCACCTTCGGCAGCTGGCTCCTGCTCTCCTGGATTAGGGATGCAGCCCCAGCTTAAAAGCCTTTCCAAGGTAGTGCAACTAGCTTTGCATTGGACTGATTAATGTAAGTGTAGCCCCACAACTGTGTCGCCTACGTGTTGCATCGCTATCATGCAGAGAAAAGACTTCAAACCTGGGCTGTGACGTTTGCTTCAACACTGGAAAATAGGCTTGAAACTCCAAAACACACAAATGTGAATATGGGAGAAAAAAGCTGCTAAATGTGTCACCTGTGTGGGGCCTTGTCCGGTGAACAGGGCTTTGTAGGCAGAGGCAGCTACTGACAGAGCTCCTTTCACCAGGCCGCCGGTGAGGCCTTGCTGCCTGAGGAGGGCAAACATTTGGAGAGTTAATCCTTTTGTTCTCTCTTATCAGTGTTTACGATTCATGGATGTGAATTTATTTATGAGCTGTCTGCAAGGGGAAAGGTTACAGCAGCAAACAGAAACCAGAAAGCATCCTTGGACTTCATGCTGCCTCCAAACTGCTAGTGCTCGTCATTCTACTCGGGAGGCCAAAACATTATTCTGCTTCTGTCTTAGTTGGCAGCTGGGATTTAGAAGCACAACGATGGGCCAGGCTCTCAGCACAGAGCCACGGTGAGACGACTCCTGTACGTATGTGCGTCTGAGCTGACCTTAACCTGACCTCAGGCTGACCTGTGAGGACTCTGCCTGCACAGTCATACTTTGAACAGCACTGCAGTTCAATCAGCTTCATTTGAACCTTTGTACATTACTAACTTCACTTTCTGAGCCTCAAAGGCAGCGAATCGTCCTGTGAGCCTGGGAAACTCGGACAAACAGCAGCAGGCAGCTGGACTGGCAGCTTGTTACAGTCTCACTACTTTAACATGAAGACATTATTTAGCTTTTATGTTAGCGAGCAGATAATCTGCCTCCCGTCTCCTGGAAGCCTGCGTTTGTCCGTTTCTATTAGAAGCTACATTCAAAGTGATCGGATGATGGCGCGACTCTGATGTCTGAGATTTGTAGTATCAGTGGTGTGCACGCTCCATACTGAAGAACAGATACAGGAAGTTGAAAAACAAACTGAAAGAAGCTGCATCATGTAGGCTCTGCACGATAAACCAAACCTAGCCAACGGATGGATGGACGAATAAAAACGTGATAGCTTCAGTGTGAGTGTGTGTGTGCATGTGTGTGTGCGCGTGCGTGCGTGTGTGCGCGTGCGTGTGTGCATGTGTGCATGTGTGTGTGTGTGTGTGTGTGTGTGTGTGCATGTGTGTGTGCGTGTGTGCGTGCATGCGTGCGTGTGTGCGCGCGTGCGTGTGTGCGTGTGCGTGTGTGCGTGTGTGTGTGTGTGTGTGTGTGCGTGTGCATGCGTGTGCATGCGTGCGTGTGTGCGCGTGTGTGTGTGTGCGTGTGTGTGTGCGTGCGTGTGTGTGTGTGTGTGCGTGCGCATTTGTGCGTGTGTGTGTGCGTGTGCATGTGTGTGCGCGTGCGTGTGTGTGTGCGTGCGCATTTGTGCGTGTGTGTGCGCGTGCGTGCGTGCATGTGTGTGCGCGTGCGTGTGTGTGTGCGCGTGCGTGCGTGTGCGTGTGTGTGTGTGCGTGCGCGTGTGCATGTGTGCGCGTGTGCATGTGTGCGCGTGTGAGAGTGTGTGTGTGAGTGTGAGTGAGAGAGAGACCTGGGGTCCTCGGGGTCGTTCTTCTCTGTGTCAGTAGCTTCAGGATCAGTCTGAGCGCGCTCAGGAGCTGCTTCTGCAAGACAGAACGATGCGATCACCGTGCATCAGAGTGGTACTGTGACTGAAGTGACAGCGAGACCCAGTAAGGAGCCTACCGTCCTCAGTCTGGTGCAGTTCTGAACCCTGCGCTCCTTCCTCAGCGCCGGCATCCTCCTCCTCTCTCTCTGCGCTGCTCTCTGGGCTGTCAAACACAAACATGTTTGCTTCGCTCATTTACTGTCGCACAACAACAACGCCTGTGCCGCTTCATGAGCTTCATGACTCGGCTCGCTGTATTTGAATCTTGTTTAAATGAAGGAAAAATGTTTTTAATATGACACGGCACACCATCTAACATATTTTGGTAGCTATTTTATGAAAGTAGCTGTGTGACTGACAGGTGATCATTTGTATACAAGCAGGAAAGAAAGCATTAGTAATCTCCTTTGCCTGATGTAGGTCTAGCCCTGAAACGCTGTAGATGAATGGTGCAGATGTGGTGCAGATGTGGTGCAGCAGTGGAGCGGTCGGTCTGAGGAAAAGACCAGCTTTCCTGAGGAAACGTTCTCATGCTTACTGTGATGTGACGACAGCTTGAGGCGGGGTGACTACTTCAGGAGTCAGCGGCTCATCGTCCAGCGTCTGGGATGTACACAGCATATCGTTGGCACTGCTGGCGCCTGACAGCTCCATTCCTGGAGCCGCTTCATCCACCTCGTCCGCCTCCCCCTCTCCTGCGGCACTGTCCCGACGCTCAGCTGAGGGGGTATCTGGGTCTGTGTCGGTCTTGGCTTGGACGTCTCCGGGCTGGGACAGAGCAGAGCTGCAGCGGGACCGAGAACAAAGAAAAAGTGAAAGCACTGATTACTGTCCCACAGCCGAGGGTTCTCCCACACACTCCAAAGCCACGGCTCCTACCTGTACATGGACTCTCCCAGGGGCCGAGTGGTGTCAAAGCAATCGGGGAGGATGATGATGTAATCCTCGGAGGACGTGGAGGAGGAGCGACTCCTCATTACATCTCTCTTCTCCTCCTCTTCTTGCTTCTCCCTCACTCTGGGCTCCACACAGACGCTCTCCATGTGCGACTCCTCAGCTTCACCTGTGATGAGACCCAGGAAGCAAACGCTGGGTGTGACTGGCTGCTGTACACATGCTGGGACACATGCTGGGACACATGCTGGGACACATGCTTCACTCCCACTCATGACACAGAGGTTCAAGCTTCGCTTCGACTTCTGTCGTGCCCAAAAATGGCGGCAGAAGCTAGAAACATAAAAGAGGACCTGAGGGTGTGTAGTGTGTGGACCTGATGCGTAGCTAGATTTTTAGAAAGGTGCGCAAGGTTTTAACGCATAAGCTAGCTGGAGCCTAGCTTAGACTTGAAGCAGGAGCAAAACCATCGCATTTCTAGAAATCTGGACAAATTTATTAAACCCCCCGAAACGGGGCTCTCCAGAGACTGAGTCAGCTCCCAGACAGACGGAAAACAACTTAAACATAAAAACATCACAAAGAAAGAACAATACAGTATCCACAACAGCACCAGAGAGTAAAGCAGAGAAATGTGGATTATTAAAGGTCTCTCTTCCAAGTCCAGTTCAATTCAGTTTTATTTACACAGCACCAGATCACAACACAGTCGCCTCAAGGTGCTTAATATAGTAAGGTCGACCCTACAATAACACATGCAGAGAAACCCAACAATCATATGACCCCCTATGAGCACTTTGGTGACAGTGGGAAGGAAAAACTCCCTTTTAACAGGAAGAAACCTCCAGCAGAACCAGGCTCAGGGAGGGGCGGGGCCATCTGCTGTGATTGGTTGTTGATTCATTTAAAGGAACATAATCATTTCTGTTAGTACACGACTTAATAAATTGATCAACAAATCGAGTCTTTCTATTTGTGGCAGCAATTTTCCAGCTTATCTATCAACCAAAGACCAGACAGACTGTTCATTCATTTGAAAGCCTGGTGCTTAGCCTCGTCCCCCCCAGCTGTAACACCAGTGATCACCTATCGTCCACCTGGGCCTGACACACAGTTTGTCTGATTTCTCGACCGACCCCTCCCCTCTTGTTTCCTTAGCGTAAGGAGGCGTGAATTCGTATGTCAGGTGCATGACAGCGCCGTGAGGAGTAGCAAGCCACAGAAAGTTGAGATTTGGAAAACAGATGGAATTGATTCAAAGCCAAACGCAGAGGCTGCAGTGTGGGAGCACTTTGGGTTTAAACTGAATGACCGTGGTGAAACCTGTGTGAGCCGGTTTGTCGCCTTTGTTGTCAAATAGTAGCAACTAAACTGCTTCCTGTTAAACCCAGAATTTAAAATGCTGCTCCTCACACACGAGCTCTTCAATAATCGGCCCCAGTCGTACAAAGTGTTGCAATTAGCTGACATTTAAAGAATAAACAGCTGTTCCTCGACAGAGTCCTCCTGTTGGTGGTGAAGGAGCTCCACACAGACCCTCAACTGTGCTGTCACAGCACATGTCAGCTGGCTGCCCGTTAGCACCGCTGCCTGGGGTTTCAGTGGCGTCCCTCCTGCTGATGCTAGCTGAAAGAGTTTCCAGAGGTCCCCCCAAACACTGAGCTGACCATAAGCTGCAACCCAGAGCTTCAAGCCTGCTCCTGTACAAACCAAGGCTGCCATCACACCTCACGGTCCTTGAATCCAGCCCAGTCACACGGTGACATCTTCACTCAAATTAGACGCCGCCTCCACTTTATATACAGTCTGCAAATGGTCAACGCTCACCCCCCAAACTGGTGCAAACAGCTGTTTCTCACAGACAAGCTGCTTGAGTCAACATATCAACTTAAAAATGTCACCTGTGGCGGTGTGTTCTGGCAGCGTGGCGGTCCCGGCCGAAGCGTGGAGCGGCCCCGGTGCTGAGCTCGGGCCAGGCAGCACGTTCAGGGTCACAGACGTTGGAGTGGGCAGGGAGGCTTTCAGTGGGGAAGGGATGGACGCCTTGAGACCAACGAGGGGTTTCATGGGAGTCTTGGAGTTGCTAGAGCAGCTGTCGGGACTCTCCTCCATTTTCACCGTTTTACTCAGACAGGACAGCGAGGAGGAGGAGCCCTGAGCAGCTGGACGTACCACTGAAAGGAAACAGGAGGACCACAGTGAAACACCAGCAGCACGCTGCAGTCTGACGTTCCAGCCAGAACAGACTGTATGTGAACATGGACGCGTTCCAGCCAAACACAAATGATCATTCATTTAAACGCACGAGCTGGCGCCGAGGGCGTGTCACTGACCTTTTCCTGTTCCTGGGCAGGATCCTCTCAGAGGTATGTGATCAGGGGCCTCCTCCAGGGTCATCGAGCGAATCACAGTCTCACAAACAAACTGAGTACCGCTGATGTCATCCTCCCCTTCCTCCTGAGCTGGGACTCCGCCCCCTTCAGCTCCAGGTCCTACCCCGTGGGGGACATCTGAGGACCAGCAGCGAGACAACAAATGTCAAGACACGCCCATTTGATTTTTGAACACAGCTGTATCAGCAGGACAGCTGCTCACAGTCAGAGAGCCAACTGCATGGCTGTGAACAGCTGGACAGTCTTAGAAGAAAACCTTCACCCCATTGCATGCTGGGAAGCCAAACAGGGTTTTTCAAGGGACCTGAATCAAGTCAGTCAGGTGCGGCTTCTTTAACGAGTACTTGTAGTTTCAACAGAACCTTTAAATAAACTGGGAGAACACTGAGGAGGATTGGGACTTCATTACCCATGATGCTATTGATGACTTCAGTCTCTTCCTGAATCAGACCCAAGGAGGGGCTGCCCTTGTCCAGCAGAGGGCCATCTTGAGACAGAGGGGACATGCAGGGTGTGATGTCTGGAGGAGAAACACAGACAGCACTGAGCTCTTACAGCACGTGGACGTTTACAGCCGGCTGACCGAACGGAGACCGAATGGCAGTTTTTCCAAAAGTGTAACATTTGCGGTGGTTTTGAAGCCGACGTGGGGAACACTTCAGAGAGCCTGGTCACCTGCTCTGTGTCAGAGCACTGCGTCTGGAAGCTGAGAGCACCGGTCTCTGATGTGCAGACTGAAATGTTCCAGCCTCATTTGTCATTTATTACGCTCTGAGTGTTTCCAGTGAATCAGCTGTGGGCTGCAGACACACCAGTTTAGCACCTGAACTGCACAAAGCCACAGAAAGCGGTGCGTCTAACCAAACTCAGTCTGCAGCTTCCCCACTCGATCAGGGTCACAGCACCTGATGTAATCAAACTACGAGGTCAAAGAAACATGAACGTCTATGAATCACAGACGGCCTCCGTCAGTGTGTCGGGCCGATGCTGCCACTGCTCAGAGGACGCTGTGCTCGCCGTGTCTGAAAGAAATCTGCTGTCTTTGCATGTTAGAGTTTGAACGTCGGTATTTGTGGTGCAACAGATTGTATCTGACTATTTTATTGTTCACATGACTGACGTGCTTGTAGTGCAGACACGTGTCTCTTAACCAGGACGAGTGTTCTGGCTGTTCTCTTCTTACCAGCAGGCGTGTTGGTGGGGGCGCTCTCCAACTCTTGGACGATGTTGATATCCAACAGCTCAAAAGACAGAAGATCCTGACAAATGAACAACAGGTAACAGATTACAAGGCTAGTCTACAGGTCACCTGACCTGTCTCCAAACCAGTACAATCCAAGGCAGAGCCCCAGTTTATAAATGAAGATGATGATGTTTCAAATCATTTGTAACACGTTTCTTATTAACAGAGGACTCAACTGGTTCTGTGACAGTGATATTGCTACATAAGTGCAGGGTTGTTGAGTGCCTGAGTCACTTTGCTGTTAAAGTGCCATCCTGTAGTAAGTACGAGTCATAGGCCACACCCCTTTCCTTTATATTTTACTGGGAAATGAGACTTTGCATAACTTCAGTGAATTTGAAGGTGAATGATGGCTCTAATGGCTCCACACACGCCCTCCCGCGCCGCCCTCCCGCGCCGCCCTGCCGCGGCGGATTTTCAGTCCAGTTCCTGTGTAATCTGCAAACCTCAGCCTCTCCCTGTCTAAGCAAAGCTGTAACACACAAAGCTGGAGTGGACGTGAATGTTTGTGTTTCGCAAACCAATCCAGCTGTCAGCCAATCAGCATTTGTCCCACAGTGAAGCCACGTTACGCTGAGTTTTTGGAGGAGCAGATTGAAAAGCCCCTCCCACAGGCTTGCATAGGCAATTACAAAAGCAAACGGGGGTTGGTGTGACTCAGGTGGTAGAGCAGGTCACCTACTAATTAGAAGGTTGGTGGTTCGATCCCTGCCTGCACGGACCAACTACACTAACCCCATGCTGTCACTCGGACCGTAGGTGTATCTACTAAAAAGCTCTGTCACCTCATTCTTCATTAATCGCATCCACAAACTTGGAGGATCGTGTCGCTCATTTATTCTGATGACAATAAATTTGACTAAAAATCTGTCTCCATGGAGACACGTGGACTCTGAATGTGAATTTAGACAGAAACAGATTTACAGTTGTTGCTCGTTTGTCACAGTTCATTTCAGCCTGTATCATAAACAGATTACTAGGGATGGGTATCGTTTAGGTTTTATCCGATACCGGTGCCAAACCGGTACTTTTGAAACGGTGCTGGTGCTTAAACGGTGCTCAAACCGGTGCTTAAAGAATGGAGAACACAAAATTGGTCCAAAAACCTCTCATGTTCAGCTGTTTTTTTGTAAAAAGATAACAATGTTAGCCTTTTCTGCAGCTATGGGGCATATATGGTATAGGTGTTTCATGGGATTCGAGGTGTTACCTCCTTTGACAGCATCACAGTATCAGCTTAAAGCACTTGTTGCTGCTGAGTTTGCATCTTTTGCTGTGAAGTACAGCCAGACTTTGACCGCTTCGCTTTGGGCATTTTTAATCTGTAGCTCTGCTCTAAAAGAACATACGTACCTGGCCCCGCCTACTATCCTCAGAAACGTAAAATGATTGGCTAGAATCCAAAGTGTATGACAGCTCAGGAAAAAATAAAGCACCAAAATGTGCGCCGCTTTTCGGTCTGGTTACTACCGTTTATGTCAGAACCGATACCATCATGGCACCGGATACCGGTACCCATCCCTACAGATTACTATCAAAGACAGAGCAGCACACTGACTGCCAGTGTGGACCAGTCCCAGTCTTCACAGGCAACAAGTTTACACAGCTGCAGTTACTTTGGTTGTGCTATGATCTGTACAAACAGATGCTTCACTGTACATTCATGGACATTTGAATAAACAGGTAAAATATGAGCTATTATTATTCCAGCTTCATGTCAGCTGCAGTATACGTACAGTAACGTGATGTTAGCATACTGAAGTTTAGCTGCTAGGATGGGGAGGAGCGTCACAGCAGGTTACCTGTGCGGTGAGCAGGTCTACAGACGGGATGTAGTACTCTTCTTGGTCCACTGACAATAACGGCTGTTCCCTGGAAGCTGCACATGCTTTCCCATCCTTGGCTACTGGGTTCTTGCCCTGCAGGCAAACATTCACATCAACCTCATTTGTGAATTTGCACATCCAGAAATTTATTATTATCTAAACTTTAATTTGTTTTGTATGAAATTTACAAACCAACCATCCTTGATCTCACCCTAACCCTCTCACACCAACTAGCTAAACTTACAGAGTTAAAGTTTGAATAAAGGTTACACAAATGATTTCAGCCTCCCTGAACTGCATTCGTTCTACCTGCGGTGTGACACAGGGTGAAACCAGGATCCCATCAGCCATCATGGGTGCTGGAGCCAGAGGGTCGACCACGATGCTGCACCACACTCTCGGTCCAAACTGCTCCCCAGCGTGGGCCAGACGCCAGTGAGATGTGTAGGAGCCCTCCACAGTGGGCGCACACAGCGCTACGCTCACTATGCCAACCTGCACGCACGCACGCACGCACACACACACACACATACTTGTTTCAGTGCTTCACGAGGACACGTGCCACAGCTCTGTGGGATGTCTCACACTCACCTGTCCCGGCTGCAGGAAGGGAACTGCCACTTCTCTCCAGCGGTCTCCAGATCCCACTGCCAGGTTTCCCCACATAAACTTCAGCTGCAGGAACCAAACAAGACATAATATAATGGTTCCTTAGTGGGAGTTTGCACACAGTGGACCAAAGCCTCCCACAGGTGTTGAGGTCAAAGAGCAAAGTGACGTTCTGTGGTCAGTAAATGTCAGCACTTTGCTGCTAAACGTGATGGAATAAGGTTTGACACTATTAACACTGTTAAGGAGGGATTGGTTGGTCACAGTGAAACAGGGTTGCTGTTTGTTTACACGAAACACAAAGCACAGCTGAACTAAGCCTATTTAAACAAAAAGCACCAGGGATGAACCTGAAACTCATGAGATGTGACGACGAGCATGAAATTTGTGTTAGTCAGTGATGACATTTCACTACAAAGGTTGGGTAATCACGCCGGTCAGTGACGCTCATCACCTGGGATCATGAGTATAGCTGTTTCTATGGCAACCCAGCCAACAGTTACACTTCCCCCAAAATGTAAAAAGTACATCTAACGGTGGGTCGAATAATATAGTTGCGTCACTGTGGCCAGCACACCGTCCGGTCACGTCTGTGCTGTACACACATGGACGCGTCCATGATATTCACGGCTCTGAGACGGCGAGCAGGTCTCGTTCTGGTGTAGGTGCTCTCAGGAGAATCCAAGCTGTTAATGAGCTGCTGTTTGAGACTTTACCTTAGTCTCAGCACTCCAGCTGAGAGTCCCAGTGTTCCTCATCTTCCAGTACTTGATAAACTTGGTCCCAGGACGCAGACGCGTTCCGTCAGGAAGGTTTTCGTCCAAAAACGCTGCCGTCATGGCAGGAACCACCAGGGGACAGGGGCGCTTTGGTCGCCTGGGCAACAAGAGGAAAATCCCTTTATTCAAATTCTTCATCACGTCTCACTTTAAACTCATTCATATCGTCATTCAGCTCCCATCATCCCAGAGCAGCGGTTACAATGGACCGCCTTATTGACTGCTGCAGTCTGCTTGCCATATTTTCCCACAATCTATTCACTTCACTGCACTATAACCAACCTAGGATCACCATTCATCTTTAAATGTGCTTCAACTTTGGGGGGAAGCCGTAGTAGGTGGACAAAAGCTTTCAGGGTCACAGAAATGCATTTCGTCCACACCGACCCCTGACGAGCTGATAGCGCCTCGCTGTGACTCGACTGTGTGAGCTGATGTTTGAATAAAGACAGACTTTGTTTCTGGAGCTACTCTGGAACCACACATGAGGAGATCGACACTGAGATAAATGAAGTGCGTCCTGCAGCCTAACTTGGTTGGGACCTACTCTGGGCTGTTGTGCTGTGTGGCTCGAGGCTGCAGGAGGACGGGGGAGGAGCTTCCGTCTCGATGGGACGAGCTCCACTGTATGCCCCGCCTCTCCATCCTCAGCTGCTTCCGGATTTCCTTCACCTCAGCTTTCAGCAGGCGCTTCTCGGCTTTCAGCCGCTGCTTCTCTGCCTTTCGGAAACTGCGATCCCCCCGCCTGTAGAACCTAAACAACAATGGATCGAGATGAAGTAACATCAGCATTATGGGAATGTCTACAGCCAGGTGTAGCATTTTATACTGGATTCAGACAGCCCTGCATCAGCTCACACTCATACCACATATCTTTAAAACAAACATTCATGTTTTTATTAAATATTTAGTGTGTAAAGCTGATAATATGAAGCTAGTTTGTGCTTTTTGGTAAATATGAACACGTGTTAAAGTCCGGTAGCTGTGTCACACCTGCTGTGGTCTGGGGCCGGTGATCCGTGCTCCGGGATGGACAGGGGAGTCCTGGCTCTCACCAGATTGTGACTGGGATCGTGGGAGAAGCTGCAGGGCTCGCACAGAGTACAAGAGGTGCACACGCTGTGGAGTGAAACAGCCCAGAGGGATGAGAGGAAACGTGAGACTGCATCTAAAAACTGACACCGTGATGAAGAGCACGCACTCAGCTTCACAATCTGCAGAGATAACAGCTCCTGGCATGCAAGGAGAACGTAAGGAACTGCACAATGTGACCAAACTGCAACGATCAGTCGTTGCAGCAGTTTGTGTGCAGAGCTGAGGTTAGAGCACCAACATCCTCCCTTTACAGCAGCGAGGCCACAGGGTAAATGTTCACTTGGTAATAGGGCTGGGCTAGATCATACCGTTCACGGTAATAACAGTGTAACTTTGGGCAACGATGGGAAAATAAAATACCGCGATAGAATATGGGTACAACACGCATGCGCAGTGCTTTTGTTTACATACGCACATGGCGGCGACGCAGAACGAGAAGAGGTGAGAGCGGATCGTTGAATGAAACGATGAACCTGAACTGGTTTGTAAAATGCTGCAGCTTCACTGGTGTGGAACTGGTTTGGCTTTCGTCCGTCAGACACACAACAAAGCACTATTTTTGGTAGCGCATGCTAGCGGGCCGTCGTTATTACCGTGTTGTTTGGAAAATACGGCGCACTTAAAATCAATCCTTAGATTTTTCTGACAGTCAACAGCGCCCCTTATAACCCCGTGTGCCTTATGTATGAACTCTGGTTGTGTTTACTGACCTCGAAACGATTTTATGTGCACGGCGCTCAAAAATCTGTCAAATGTTTCAGTATGACTTTGCTAAGCTACGAAGCCGCACCGCTTGATGGATTGTCGGAGCATTACGGCTATCGTAGGCGGAGCCTCGCGGAGTGATACGTACTGTGCTTCAACATAATGTTACCGTGTTGTGTGTGTTTAACCTCTTTTTAAGTTTAGTGGATGTTATACATGGTTATGCTGAGGATATGTCGGCCACTGGAAACGCCTTTTGGTTAAACTGTCAGCAATAATTTGCATTTGCACTGTTACATGTTTATATAACTTTAATGCAGATAAAACAGCTGCTTGTTTAAGTGGAAATACAATGATGGTTTTTGTACTAATAAAGTTGAGGAGTTGTAAAGTATTTTGTCTCGTGTCAATTATGTTGTCAGTTATATCGTTATCGCAAATGTTCAAATGCGTATCGTGATAAATATTTTGGGGCATATCGCCCAGGGCCCTGTTTCAGGAAGCCGGTTCAGAAAACTCAGAGTGAAAAACGATACTCAGGGTTGAGTAACCCCGAACTGTCCAACTGGGAATATTCGGTTTCAGAAAGGCTGATAACAATTAGTTCAATCAACGCGGAGTTGCTTTAACCCCAAGTTAAGCACGCGCACGAGGATACATAAAGCCCTGATTAGTGAGCACAGATTAAGCGAGTCACCATGGAGACGGAGGGAAAGAAGGCGCGGTCAATGTATCTTACAGCGCTTGAGGCCGAAATTCTGATGGCAGCATATGCCGATAACATGCAAATTCCGCGGAAAAAAGTAACACAGCCTCAGCTGCAAAAGAAAGAGAGCATGCATGACAAAACAAAGCCGACAGAGTCAATGCGTGAGTGTTAATTTAAACATTGATCTAGGGATTTCCACCCATTTAACACGTTATTTTATTATATTTTATTTTATTTTTTATTTTATACATTTTATTTTGTGACGTGATGTGAGCGCAGGTGCAACCCAACAGGCCCGAAACGTTCCTGGCAGCAAGTAAAAATGAAATATAAAAATATAGTCCAAACAGGTAAGGTGTAATTGTATTATGAGCCATAGTGCTTTGTCTGTTTGTAAATCAATTGCAGTTAGAGGCTACATTAATTTCCCCTCTGTAAGCACTTATTGAAATTATCTGAGCACATTACAAGTACATATTTGCTTACTCTGTATGCTCAAATGTGACCCGTTATAGCCAACAGAAAAAAAGCGGAGGCCCGAAAAACAGGTGGGGGTCCTCCACCACCACCACTCACAGAGGCTGAGCAGTTGGCTTCCACATTTGTGATAATGTTGGCAGCATCACATATGATCTTCACAGTGCAGAGAACACAAATTAGCATCCATTACTATAATGAAATAATTTGTTAGTTTGAAATGCTACAGGGAACTATGTCCCTGCACATTAATGCTGTGGAAAGACTTCCTGTTCACATAGTCTCCTTCATTTACTGAAGGAGCAATGATTGGAATGTGAGTGCATCTATACAGCCAATCACGCCTGGGAACCGTGAGAATAAATGTAAAATTTAAGTAGTAGTTCAAGTATCACCACATCATGAATTAAGTTTCGTTCATCCTGATACCTGCAATTTTGTGGAATCCCTCTTTGATAAATCTTGTGGGTCTGTGACCGGGGAACACCACAAACGAGTACAGGAGACGTTTCAGTGCAACTGTAACATTCCTGACTGCCCGACAGACGGTAGCCTTGGAAACGTGCTCAGCGTCACCAATATTATACAGGAAGCTCCCGTTTGCAAAAAACCGAAGTGCAATACAAATAATATGTACAGAACTGAGAGCATGTCCGCGATGTGTCACATGAGCAATATTAGGCCTGAGGATGTTATTCAAATAAATTATAGATTGTGCTGAAAAACGGTAACGTTCACACAGGAAATCATCAGGAAATGATAAAATGTCCAAACGCGCTCTAATCACTCTCTCCCGGCGGAGAGCTCTGCGGAGAATTTGGGCTTCAACATCTACTGGCTCTTCAAGGAAGGAGCACGCCATGTCTGACACTTCCTACAGTCAGGTTTCTGACAAAGAGGCGGAGAAAGTCAGGGTTAGTTGAAGTAAACCTGCTAGGGGGCAGGTTAGCTTCACGGAGTGTGTCGTCATAGTAACTCACTCAGAATTAATCTGAACTCGCTTTGTGAAACTGAAAACCCAGAGTTTTCGTTAACTCAGGGTATACTTACTCAGAGTTTGCACTAAACCGGCTTCCTGAAATAGGGCCCTGCTCTGCTTGGTAACAACGTTTTGCAGCTTATTCATTTGTACACTGACAAGTGTTAGACTTAAACCCAGGCCTACTGCGACACCGGGACAGCGTCTTTCACCAACAAAGATAAATCAACAAGCAGAATCCAAAGACTGAACTTACTCAACAACACATACCTGCACTGATAGCCTCCTCCAGTAGTCTGCCCCCTGCAGGACGAGCAGGGAGGAGTTGAGGAGGACGGAGCTCCAGGCAGAGTGGAAGAGGACACCTCGGGGACCTGCTGGGTCTCTGCTCCTCCTACAGCTTCCACTCTACCTCCACCAGCTCCACCAGCTCCTCCTGCTGCTGCTCCTCCCCCTCCCAGGGGTTTGTGGATGCAGCACTGTCCTGAAAACTCCCGACAGATCTTTTCCACTGCCTCACGAACTACCTGGTCCTTAAACTGAATGCAGTAGCGAGCACTTTAGTCATCAGTCGTTTAGCGGAGTTACTGCTATGACACTCATCAGGACGTTCTTACCTTCTCCATGTAGGAGGTGAACCAGGCTGGAGGAGTCTTGTCTTCTTCTTTGGTCCCTTTTACTTCTTTCATGATCACCTGAGCAACAAAAGAACATCATCTATGTGCATGCAAACATAGGGGCACAGCAGTGGATAGATGCAGTAAGAATGAAGCTTGTGCTGGGCTCTTACCATGCCCTGTTCTGGAACTGCAGCCTGGACCTTGCGACTGACCACCTGAGCAAGTGAAGGGCAGTGCTGTGGGGGCCTGAAGCCCCTCTTGGGTTCTGCTCCGCTGGCCTTGGTGGTGGCAACCCTCGTCGGCTGGCCTCGAGTTTCGTACACATTCATGTGCAGTCGGTTCCCCTGCCTCACCGCACTCTGGAAAATAAACACGCCGTCAGTTTCTCCACTCCCCTAGATTCATCACCGACAACACAAATGCTTCACTTAAGAAGAGCAGTAAGCACAGTGATACTATATCATAAGGAAGTCTTTATTTTCATGGGTCAAATGTAACTGCACAAACCATGAAAGAAGAGAAACACCAGTAGGCTATTATTACTTTATTTCTTTATCAATTAAACAGATCAAAGTTGTGGAGAAGCCTGGAATCAGGATTTGGAAAGCTGTGGCTATCGACCCAAACATGTGGCCAAATACTACTGCACATTCACCCAATGTGTGTGTGTGTGTGTGTGTGTGTGTGTGTGTGTGTGTGTGTGTGTGTGTGTGTATGTATGTATGTATGTATATATATATATATATATCTCTCGAGGATGTGGAGGGTGAAGGTAACAGTGGTCCCCGTGGTAATCGGAGCACTAGGTGCGGTGACTCCCAAGCTAGGCGAGTGGCTCCAGCAGATCCCGGGAACAACATCGGAGATCTCTGTCCAGAAGAGCGCAGTCCTGGGAACAGCTAAGATACTGCGCAGGACCCTCAAGCTCCCAGGCCTCTGGTAGAGGACCCGAGCTTGAAGGATAAACCGCCCGCAGGGGCGTGCTGGGTGTTTTTTATATATATTCTTCCTCTACTCCCCCCCCAATTTTTTGCACATGTCGAGGAGCGTGTCAGGCTACATTTCACTGTGTGTTATACTTGTATAACTATGCATGTGACAAATAAAGAACCTTGAACCAAATGATCTCAATATAAAAGAGATAATCACAGATGGTAAAGACACACCCTTCATATCACATCACAATGAAATAGAAGCTTATGGTGGATGATAGCATGGACGGCACGTGAAAATATCCTCCGTAAATCTGGAGTCTTCTTCATACACTAAGAATAACTGTGGAGTTCCACAGGGCTGCATGTTAGACCCAGTTCTGTTTTCTATGCCTTATCCATCAATGAAGGTGGATCTGTGCTATACACAGGTCAGGGATCTGTGCTGGAGCTGGATGTGAGGGGGTTCGATACATCTTAGCTGACGTTGCAAAGTAAACAGGCGCTGCTTACACAACGCGCTAACACAGCACTCCAAGACACCAGCAAACAAACACTCCACAGAAGCTTTCCACGTCATGTCTGTACTGTAAAGGAACAGGAGTGTGGAAGCAAGGACACCACACTAACACTTTCTATCCACAGGCTACTGAACCACTGCCTATGTCCAACTGTTTATCCATAACTGTAAATTTGCACTTTTCGTACATATATACACCCTGATATCGCTCTGTATATATTAGCACTGTGACAGTGTTGCAACTACTCGCACTCTAACTTCTGTTTACACCCACATATAAGCTGCAGGATTCACAAAGCACTGTTTTACTATTATTACTTTCTTGTAGTCGTGTGAAGGGAGCCTGCAGAGTAAGCAGGTGCTCTGCATAACCGTCTGTGTTCTGCAGAGCACATGACAATAAACTTCTTGAATCTTTAACCGTGAATGAGCTCACCTTCAGAGCCTCCTCATACTCAGCTGGAACACAAGCAGAAATGACCAACGTTAACATGAGTGCACTTTTATTTGGACTTTGTTTAATGTGTAGCATCATGTGACTGCCCAGGTGTGCTTACCTTGGCTGTTAATGGACACCTGGAGGAAGAAAAGGAGAAGACGGTTACATAAATATGTGCTAAGAATGCGTTACATGGAGGAACTCATGGAGTTAAAGGATCGCTCCTTCATACAGGGCTGCTCACTTGTTAGTGAATCCTGGTCAGAATGTGAACAAAGTGTTATAGGCACAACTTACCACAGCCATTCAGCTAGGCTACCACCCTCTACTGCTGTAGGTTAGCTGTACCTACTCAGTAATCTCACTTTGTATGGCACTCCTCAGTCTCTTACCTCCTCGTTCTCCTCATCAAAGTAGGTCAGCTGCAGGCTGCACAGGCCAAAGGAGCGCTTGACCTGTAACAGACAGACAGATGTTGTCACATCCAAAGCCAACTCTTATTTACTTCTTCACTGTAAATCTCAGACGTGTGGTGCTACACAATAGCTCTGAATGGCTGCTCTGCAAAGCTGGTCTGGCCCCAAAAGCTGGTTCTGCTCATCTGGACGTTTTCAGACTCGTGGCCACTGATCAATGATCATGACAGTTTGCATATCAATGGTCACAAACTGACCCCACTGTTCCTTCAGTGGTGCTAGTGTCAGTCATTAATGCAAATGTGCTGTTTATAAGGTTGGAAACCTGCAGTCACTGAAAACAGAATCAACCTTTTGGGATTTGCTCACCTGGACGACTGAGCATGCATCAAGACAACTACTCAAAACATGTCATTACTTCAGGACTCGACGGTTATAATTCTTTTCTATAATTAGGCTGGAAACATCTGGATCTGACCCAGAACACTGTAGCAACAGAGAGCCTCCCCACACTGACTGCTTATGAATCCATTACTGAACTTCATTCCTGGTAAGTCTTGAATGATGAGCCCATCATATCCTGCAGAGCTGACAGCAGCACACACCCACAGAGGGCTGCTGCTTACTTCTGGTTCAAAGCCAGTCTTACACACAGTCCTACAGGGTGAAAGGTCACACACTAAAACTGTCTTACATAGAAGAATTGTTTTTGCATATTTTGCACTCAGCCAATCACAGCTCGATCAATGCTCGAGCAAAAGCCCACGAACGTCACCAGATGGTGTTTCCTGCCTTGATTCAGTTAATGTAACACTTCAGCTGAGCTCTGTGCACTGACACCGAGTGTCTGCACCTCAGTCACATCTTAGGCTGCACGAGTGTTTGAACAAAACTGTGGATTTACCTCCTGCAGTTTGTGTTTCACCCACACCCAGGCCTCCCCAGACCTGCTGACCGTGGCTGCCCCCCCTGAGCCTGATGCTGTCGGAGGTTTCATCCTGTCAGGACCGAGCTCTCTGATTACGCTCACACTGTAACACAAGTGCTCTCTCTTGACATAACTGTTATTGTGGTGTTATAGCAAAACAATAAAACGAAGTGTATACTTTACACATCAGGCGCAGAGTGAACACATTCAGATCCATGATTGTAAATGAGGACGACATCACAACTGTGTGTGTCGAGTGCTTCAGCTGCTGAGGGACTGAGGGAGGAGTTGTTCCTGTATGTTTACTATCAGGAGGATGATCCCTCAGCCACAGGGACCAGGTCACAGGCCTCCGTCTACGCTCCTGCTAGCTCTTCACATGCTCTGAGCAGCACAGTGCATGCCTTTGACACAAACACATATAAGCTCGTACTGTTTCACAGATCGGCATCAAATGAAAAACAGTGAACGCTAAACCTTTTGCAACAGTCTCAGCAGCCAAACGTCTGTGACTCAGCAGCACTCACACCGATGATGTGCTCCAGGTACAGCCGACCATGCAGGGCTCCAAGCCTGTTTCACCTTCTTGTTCCTGACTTACTGCATTTCCAGTCCCAGTCATATATAACTGGGCTCTTGCTCAGGGCTCCTTCACTCTGCACTGCCAAACAGATCTACTGCAGCTCTGGATATCTGCATCCTTGCAGTGCGTAGCTACATTTCTGAGGAGGTGCATGTCAGACTCACAGATTTAACACAGTACACAGATGAGCTGAGCTCTGTCATTCACATCTATATTATCCTATGGTTATTACGCCACACGCCGAAGTCCTGCACGTGGCAAATATTAGAGAAATCTGTGCGTGTATCTGTGAATTAAACCAACACTTGATAACAGATATAAATAAATGCAGCCAGGCTTTCATCCTCCAGGTTATTGTCCTCGGATCTGTTACTGTGTTACTAAAATACACCAGCTCACTCAGTGGAAATGCTTCCATTTGTTCCATTTTCTGTGGCAAAGTTAGGAAAGCAGCATAACGTTAGTTACACATAAGGAGCGTCTGCCCGTGTCGTGCTCGCAGTGAGGACACAAACACAGCTCCTGCACCCCTGCTGCGTGCTGCAGCCGTGGAGTATCTGTGTGGTTGTTTCGTCTGTTTACTTCCTGCACTCGGAGTGAACCACTGCGCATGGCGGTGAATTGGCTACGCTGTTGCTGGTGGTGACGTTAAACCGCTGGGCAGAAAACGCCGGAATGTGTACGGGCCTGTCTGACTCGTTGCCTTTACCTCCCCGATGCCCACTGTGACCCACGCAGAGCCTTAAAGGTCACACAGTGATTTTTCTATTATTCGGCGTGTTTCGCTCTGACATGCACAACAGTGTGGCTCAGTCTGGAGGGGCGAGCGCGTCCTGAACAGCCTAGTGTCTAAGCAGGGATCACGGCCCGCCCGTGGAGCTGCTCGAAATGAGTGCGGCCCGTCACGAAGCGGGCCGGGACACAGGTCTGCGCGACGTGACGCACTCCCGGTACTTCCCGCACACTGTCGCCGTCACACCCGCTGGGCTGGGCCGCTCACCGTGACGGCTCGGGCTGGAGTAATCCTCTCCGTGAGCACACAGCGGCCCACGGCACCTCTCACACGGAGGTGTAAGCGTTTGCCCCGTGTGTCTGTCAGCACCTGTGGGCCCCCTGAACCCCCATCCCTCCGTGTGCTGCGTGAGCGCCATGTGGCGTCGTGTCTGACAGCAGGCCTGCTGCTCGTCTCTGCTTACCATGGCCTCCATCGACTCCCAGCTCTTGGTCTCGGATCCCGACAGCAGGAAATTCTTGGAATTTCCCCTGAAATTCACCTTCAGGTTGATGTAGAAATCCATGGCGCCCCCCTCGGTGCTTTAGAGCATATTACACGCGACGTACACGGAGGGTTTTCCGCACCGCCGACGACTCTTTCTGGGTTAACCTCAGCAGCTCAGTCCACCACGATCATCCGTCGAGCTGTGAGGCGTATTTTGTGTTTACATCAGCGCAATGAACACACCCACTTTGCACCACGTGTCCGGAACAATTTCTTCTTTAGGGTGCCTCTGTGCCTCTGAGTTGCGTTACTGCCCCCTCTGGTTTAACGCCGCCATATTGGCTTGTGTCCGCGATGCTGTGGGCTCCTCTAACGAAGGTAGAGCCACGAACGGGTTTGGTTCTGGGCGATGGCTCACTGCACATCAGCACAAAGCTGTTTCAGATGTACAGGAGCGTCATTAGAAGCTGTTTGATATGACCGTGAAAGAAAAGTCCATCACAGGGCAGGTGCTCAAACACACCTGTCCCTCACAGCTCCGAGCCGATAAGCTGCATTCAGCTGTGTGGGAGCAGGCTGACAAACACATTCACTGTTTTACCGAGAAAGACCCACCTGTACCTGCAACCAGTAGGGACCTCCGATGACTGTCTGGCTTTATGTTATTAAAATTGCATTAATAATTTGAATGTCTGCAATCTGATGTTCACGTGTTCAACTACAGTACTGTGCAAAAATCTTGAGCCACACCTCGTTTCTTTATATTTTGCTTCTAGGAGGCAGACCTTCTTTGTATCTTTTAAATTCTTTACCAGAAGTTCTCCAGATTTTTGAAGTTATTTCAAAGTCTTTGGGCAAAAAGAGTGTTTCTTCCCTCCATCCATCCTTTTCAGGGTCACAGGGGGTACTGGATCTAGCCTATCCTAGCTGGGCAAGACGCAGGGTACACCCTGGACAGGTCACCAGTCTGTGGCAGGGCTAATGTAACCAGTGTTCCTGCGTTGTGTCTGATAAAGAAAGGTAAACGAAATAAAGACCTCCAAGTTATTAACTTGCCCACTCCAGCTCCTCTCCTACAGGGGAATTGTAGAAAAGAGCCTGCATTTATTTTTTTACATTAAACATGAAGTACAAACTTACATTTGACACAAGATTAAAAAAAACCACCAACACGAAATCCGACATACCTGATTATTAATTGTTAAATCGTAAATGGCCTGTATTTGTGTAGCACTTTTACTAGCCCCCCCTAGGGACCCCAAAGCGCTTTACACACCCAGTCATCCACCCATTCACACACACATTCACACACTGGTGGAGGCAGCTACAGTTGTAGCCACAGCTGCCCTGGGGCGCACTGACAGAAAGGTAAAAGAAAGAAAGGCCAAGTAATTGACTTGCCCACTCCAGCTCCTACAACCAAATGCAAAGTAGGGAAGAGGGTTAGCTCCACCCACCACAACTCCCAAGCTAGCAAGAATTATCTATTCACGCTAGCATTAACTGTGCCTATAACACATATGTGGCACACACGTACTACACATTTACATTTACAGCATCTAGCAAAGTCAGGCACAATGATGACAATAATTGAACTAAAGACACACAATCAGAAACATCAGGGTGGCTAAATATACATTATATGTGTGTTGTACGGTGTCTGGAAAGAAATGACACCCACCTCTCCCACAGGGGAACTGTAGAAGCGGGGAGAGGCCAAAGGGGTGCACTGTATTTATAGGGTTGCACCAAAGAAGAAGAAGAATCCATGATAGTGTGCGGTCATCACTCTTGCCAATGCTGGAGACGGTATCGACAGTATGGGTACAGCTCCTGTGTCCCCAAGAGATGTCACAGACCCATCCAGGTCAGACTCAAGGGGGCCACTGACAACGCTCACAGCAGGATGTGCAGCGTCGTCATTCAAAGTTGTGTCCAAGGGCAAAAAGTTAACTTGAAGGAGCAGGTTGCGATGCACCTTGTCTGTCTCTGATACAGCAGATATGAAGAGCAGGATCCAAGTCGACTACCGTGTACACAACAGGTTCCCATTTGTCAGGGAGCTTCCTTTTCATTCTGACTCCCTTGTTTGCCAACAACACCTGGTCTCCCAGTGAAAGAGGCAGACCCTTCACCTTTCTGTTGTACTGGTCAGACTGGTGTCTCTGCTCCATTGTGCTGAGTTCCTGGGCTTGGAGCATGGCAGAACGCAGGTCATCCATCAGTGATTTGACATAGGTATCATAGTCACAAATGTTGTCATCATGAAGGACATCCTGAAACATGAGGTCAGCTGGCAACCTTGGGACCCTCCCAAACATCAGGTAGAAAGGTGCACAGCCGGTGGTCTTGTGTGCCGTACAGTTATACACAAACGTCATGGACTGTATCATCTGCGGCCATTTCTGCTTAGATCTGGGGGGGAGGGACCGTAACATGTTTCCAAGGGTGCGATTAAATCTCTCTGTGGCACCATTACCCATGGAGTGGTATGGTGAAGTGTGAGATTTGGCAACGCCACCCAAAACCAGAAGCTCTGCAAGCAGCTCGCTCTCAAAACTAGCTCCCTGGTCCCTGGTCCCAGAGCTTTTTAGCAACTGTCTTAGCTGTCTGATCCTGGCATTGGAATGCATGTGCTAATTTTGTGACGTGGTCAGTGATTACAAGGACATCCACAGACTTGTTGTTGCTGTCCTCAGCTGACCAGAAGTCAATCTACACAAATCTACCTCATGAATCCCTCCATAAACTGCAGTTGGTTCAAAACACAGCTGCTCGTATTATTTCCAGAACTAGATCCACTGAACATATAACACCAGTTCTTAAACAGCTCCATTGGCTCCCAGTTCACCTCCGTGTCAATTTCAAGATCCTGCTTCTCACTTTCAAAGCGCTTCATAACCTCGCTCCTCCATATCTATCCGATCTTCTCCATACATACTCGCCCCTTCGTACACTCTTCTTCAGCTTCTGTCTGTTCCACCTGCTCGCCTGACTACCATGGGACTCAGAGCCTTTAGTTGTTCTGCCTGAGACTTTGGATGCACTTCCACTTGCTCTACGGACCACACACTGTCTCACCACTTTTAAATCACTACTCAAAACCCATCTGTTTAGAATTGCATACAACTGATCTGTCTTAGGCCATTTTTACTTTGCTCAGTTTTTATATTTGCTTTTATACCTTAATGACTGTTTATGTCTAAATTTTATCTGCCGTGTTTGCTATATATACATTTTTCTTATGTTTTTTATGGTATTGTTTACGTGTTACTGTAAGGTGACCTTGAGGGTCTGAAAGGCGCCTATAAATAAAATGTATTATTATTCTTATTCTTATTATTATTACAAGTTGCAGTGGAGCACAGGTCTTAATGCTTTCCAACAGGGCCCTAGCTGCTGGCTCTGGGGTCTTGTTGGGGTCTCACATGATTGCGCACATCCTTCTCCATATCATACCAGAAGAAACGCTGACGAGCCAAGGAGAGTGTGCGAGGTTGACTTTGATGACCAGCGTTGTCATGTATGCCAGACAGCACCATTTGTTTTAAGGAGTCAGGTACCACAAACTGGAATCTCTTGTGTTTGGTCAGTGGGTCCCTCACAACTCTGTAGAGGACACCATTGAGGAATGTGAGCTTATCCCATTGTTTTAGAAGCTGCAACGTATGTTGGTTCTCGTGATAGCGCTCATGTCAGGAGGGCCTGCGCTTACGGTCAACATAGCAGGCTACTCTGGAGATCACAGGATCTCTCTTCCAGGAGATCAGCATGGGATATCAATTTTTCACATGATTGCACACATCCTTCTCCATATCATACCAGAAGAAACGCTGACGAGCCATCACATGAGAGACATCACAGTCAGGTGGACTAATGGAGGTCAGGTGAGCATCGCTGGTGAGAAGCAGACTCCCACTCACAGAGGGAGGACATGATAGAAGAGACGTCATCAGTTGACAGAGACACATCGAGCACAGCAGAGGGTGGAGCACTGTGTATCGACTGAGGCTGACAGGTCAAACAGAAGCCATCTTGGACACTGGCATCTTCCACATCACTGACTTGCTCTAGCAGCTCAAAGTACGGCTCCGACAGGAGGCGCTGGGCCAACGGCCTCACAAACAGTTCCCTGCTCAGGGTGTCTGCCACGATGTTCAGCTTTCCAGGAACATATTTGATCTCAAAGCAGTATGGTGCAAGCTTAGAGACCCAACGCTGTTCACAGGCATCCAGCTTTGGCTTACTCAGAATGTATGTGAGAGGATTGTTATCAGTCCAGACAGTGAACTGGTGACCCTTGAGCCAGTGGCTGAACTTATCGCACACAGCCCTCTTCAGAGCCAAAGATTCAAGCAGGTGTGCTGGGTATTTGGCCTGGCTGCGGCTGAGAGACTTACTAGCAAAGGCTATAGGTCTTGCTCTCTCCTCACCAGCTGGCACCTGGGATAAGACAGCACCCAGCCCATCCATGGAAGCGTCAGTTGAAAGGATAAATGGACTCTCAAAATCAGGATGTGCCAGCATCGCACAGCTGAGGAGTGCACCTTTGAGTTCCACTCCGCCCTTCCCCCTCTGCCCAGCGCAAAGCACAAGGCTCGCGTGCAGAGTGAAGCGGAAAAAAGGGTGAGAGAAAGGGGAAAAAAACCCATGGCTCGTGATAAGGAGCCGGCTCGCGTCGCTCACTTCAAAGAGTCGGCTCTAAGAGCCGTTTCGTTCGCGACCGACACATCACTACTGGTCATTGCAGCTAGAGGGCACATTCTGGGGAGACTGTGGCTGGGTGGTGCATGGAGTTAAGGGAGGACGTGATATTTTCCCCAATTTGCTTTGCTAAATCAGTAATCAAGCTGCTCAACATGTCAGTAGTGACAGCTTGGGTGTGTGTTTACCATTTGCAAGCAGCTGGTGTGGAGCTAGCTGCTGGCATTAATGGTGAGTGCATCACTGACTGGTCTACAGTGTGGGCACCAATACTGCTGGCCTACCCCTCCCAAAACACCTTGGAGCAATCTGATGACCCCTCCCCAAACCAAAAGTCACATTACTCCCCGCAGAGAACAGATCAGGCATAGTGCTATCCACAGTTTCCTCCCCTAACATGTTGACCCATGTGAAATATCACTGTTTAACAGCAAAAACCAGAGAGCCTAACCCCTTACCTACGTATTTGCCCTTTAAGTTCACACGTGACAGAGATGCCTGCAGGCCAAATTGCAGGGCATCGCACACGCACACACACACACACACACACACACACACACACACACACACACACACACACACACACACACACACACACACACACACACACCTTATAAAAACCTGTGAGTCAAAGCGAAGAAAGGTAAAAGAAATAAAGACCTCCAAGTTATTAACTTGCCCACTCAAGCTCCTCTCCTACAGGGGAATTGTAGAAAAGGGCCTGCATTAATTTTTTTACATTAAACATAAAGTACGAAAATGAGTGGATTGATGTGATATATGCTATTTTTGTTATGGAAAGAATAACTTTTAGGCTAAAGTTACAGGCGGACTCAATGGTTGAACTATGTACAAAATTGGAGGCCTGATTTTGTATAATCTCGTTGTATTTTCTGGTGTGGTTGTTTTTTTGGTTTGGTTTTGTTTTTGTTTTGTTTGTCTGCTTGTTTTCTTTTTTTCCTTTTCTTCCCCCCCCCCCCCCACTGTGGTTAAGTTGTATTGTTGTACATGTTGTATAAATAAGAAAACCAATAAAACTTAAATGAAAAAAATAAACATAAGGTACAAACTTGCATGGAACATATTTCACATTTAAAAAACACAAACAAACAACACGAAATCCGACATACCTGATAAAGAAAGGTAAAAGAAAGAAAGACCTCCAAGTAATTGACTTGCCCACTCCAGCTCCTACAACCAAATGCAAAGTAGGGAAGAGGGTTAGCTCCACCCACCACAACTCCCAAGCTAGCAAGAATTATCTATTCACGCTAGCATTAACTGTGCCTATAACACATATGTGGCACACACGTACTACACATTTACATTTACAGCATCTAGCAAAGTCAGGCACAATGATGACAATAATTGAACTAAAGACACACAATCAGAAACATCAGGGTGGCTAAATATACATTATATGTGTGTTGTACGGTGTCTGGAAAGAAATGACACCCACCTCTCCCACAGGGGAACTGTAGAAGCGGGGAGAGGCCAAAGGGGTGCACTGTATTTATAGGGTTGCACCAAAAAAGAAGAAGAATGCGGAGGTGCTCCAACTGATAATGAATATAACTACAGGCTTGAAGGTCCTAAAAGTCATGTATAACAGGAACAGGAACTCAGGACCTTCTTGCTGTGAGGCAACAGTGCTAACCACCATGCCACCCGAGTCTTTATCCCTTTTCACTTTTTTTTCACGTCCCAGTTCAAATCATTGTCAACATGAGGTGGTAATGAGCAAGGTGAGTTGTCAGGGTTTGGGTGTTGGAGATCTTGTCCAAATGAATGAATTTCAGGATGGCAGCGCTCGCAGATACACTGCCAGTGCAGTAAACGCATACCTGGATAGAACAATATCAGTCATGGATCGGCCTCCCTAGAGCCCAGACCTCAACACTATTAAAGCAGTCTGGGATCATCTCGATAGAGAACAGAACTAAAAGCAGAAACATCCAAAGAAGAGCTTTGAATGTCCTTCGAGAAGTCTGGAGAACTGTTCCTGTAGATACCTGAATGACAAAGCTGCCTCAGAGAGTTCAGACTGTGCTGAAGAATAAAGGTGCTCTCACGCAATATTCACTTTCACATTCACTGAAATTGTACAACGTCTGATTGTGCCTTCTATACTGTATTTGCAGGTACACTATAATCAGTGTTGGGGAGTAACGGAATACATGTACCGCCGTTACGTGTTTAAAATACAAAATATGAGTAACTGTATTCCGTTACAGTTACCATTTAAAAAGGTGGTATTTAGAATACAGTTACTTTGTTGAAATAAATGGATTACACGGTGGTATTTCCCTGTTTCATATTGTGGCGGGTCAGGACTGTTTGGGTTTTGTTTGACAGCTATGTTTGTTACACCCCTGAAAACAGGGGAAAAGAATCACGAGAGTGATTATGACTTGCGTCTCTCATGCAGTCGTTTATTGCAGTGAGGCGAACGCGCGAAAGCCCCCTAGTGGAGAATAGAGACACTACTATTCGATCCCAGAAAAGGCTTACTAGCCGATCAGAGATGTATAGATTGTAGTTCTCTTAAGTAACATGAAAGCCATTAATATAACATGAAAAATAATAAACTCTTAACCATTTTCTTACCATATTTACATTATTTTCGTCCTTATATCAGCTGATATGAATTAGTATTAACTGAACAGTTTTATATGCAGTAGTCCCTCAACCTGTCACACGTTCTGTTGTTCCAGGCGGCAGCGTTACAGTTGCCATGGTTACAGGGTGCCGCCTCTCTGCGACTGCGTGTTTCCTGGGTGAGAGAGCACCTTTTTGTTGTTGTTGATGTTGTTGTGCTGAGCTAATAGGCAGAGTGTTACAGGCATAGCCCTAAAGCATGTAGCCTCATGGGCAGTGTAGTCCGTGCTGCAGGGAGAATGGACTGCCATACACGTTATATGTCTGTGAGCGAGGGAGGGAGAAAACGGAGAGTGGAAAAGTACGAGTTGTCATTCAGCAGAAACGGGAGCTGGAAGCATGTAAATATAATAATAACCACTGCAGCCAAAAAGAGTAAGTACGCTATTAAGACTCGACTGTACGCTGTGTTCGTGTTTTCCTCTGAAACAATAAGCTCCGTTGCAGCAGCCTTTCAACGCCTCTCTCTGTCTCTCGCTAGCAAAGTTGACCCAGACAACAAAGTAAAGCTAGTTTTCAGCTACGAGCCCGACACGAACCCGATGTATTAGCCAGAGGTCCCTGTACTACGGTTAGGAGCCGCAGACCTCCAGTAATAGTAATAAATCACATGAATAGCACATTCATGTAGCTGTAAAAAGCATGATAATACAGTGGGGCAAAAAAGTATTTAGTCAGCCACCGATTGTCATCATTTTAGGTGGGGGAACTTGCACAGAGGTCAGTAATTTGCACCAGAGGTACACTTCAACTGTGAGAGACAGAATGTGAAAAAAAAAAAAAATCCATGAATCCACATGGTAGGATTTGTAAAGAATTTATTCGTAAATCAGGGTGGAAAATAAGTATTTGGTCAATAACAAAAATACAACTCAATACTTTGTAACATAACCTTTGTTGGCAATAACAGAGGTCAAACGTTTACTATAGGTCTTTACCAGGTTTGCACACACAGTAGCTGGTATTTTGGCCCATTCCTCCATGCAGATCTTCTCGAGAGCAGTGATGTTTTGGGGCTGTCGCCGAGCAACACGGACTTTCAACTCCCGCCACAGATTTTCTATGGGGTTGAGGTCTGGAGACTGGCTAGGCCACTCCAGGACTTTCAAATGCTTCTTACGGAGCCACTCCTTTGTTGCCCGGGCGGTGTGTTTTGGATCATTGTCATGTTGGAAGACCCAGCCTCGTTTCATCTTCAAAGTTCTCACTGATGGAAGGAGGTTTTGGCTCAAAATCTCACGATACATGGCCCCATTCATTCTGTCCTTAACACGGATCAGTCGTCCTGTCCCCTTGGCAGAAAAACAGCCCCATAGCATGATGTTTCCACCCCCATGCTTCACAGTAGGTATGGTGTTCTTGGGATGCAACTCAGTATTCTTCTTCCTCCAAACACGACGAGTTGAGTTTATACCAAAAAGTTCTACTTTGGTTTCATCTGACCACATGACATTCTCCCAATCCTCTGCTGTATCATCCATGTGCTCTCTGGCAAACTTCAGACGGGCCTGGACATGCACTGGCTTCAGCAGCGGAACACGTCTGGCACTGCGGGATTTGATTCCCTGCCGTTGTAGTGTGTTACTGATGGTGACCTTTGTTACTTTGGTCCCAGCTCTCTGCAGGTCATTCACCAGGTCCCCCCGTGTGGTTCTGGGATCTTTGCTCACCGTTCTCATGATCATTTTGACCCCACGGGATGAGATCTTGCGTGGAGCCCCAGATCGAGGGAGATTATCAGTGGTCTTGTATGTCTTCCATTTTCTGATGATTGCTCCCACAGTTGATTTTTTCACACCAAGCTGCTTGCCTATTGTAGATTCACTCTTCCCAGTCTGGTGCAGGTCTACAATACTTTTCCTGGTGTCCTTCGAAAGCTCTTTGGTCTTGGCCATGGCGGAGTTTGGAGTCTGACTGTTTGAGGCTGTGGACAGGTGTCTTTTATACAGATGATGAGTTCAAACAGGTGCCATTCATACAGGTAACGAGTGGGGGACAGAAAAGCTTCTTACAGAAGACGTTACAGGTCTGTGAGAGCCAGAGATTTTCCTTGTTTGAGGTGACCAAATACTTATTTTCCACCCTGATTTACGAATAAATTCTTTACAAATCCTACCATGTGGATTCATGGATTTTTTTTTCACATTCTGTCTCTCACAGTTGAAGTGTACCTCTGGTGCAAATTACTGACCTCTGTCATCATTTTAGGTGGGGGAACTTGCACAATCGGTGGCTGACTAAATACTTTTTTGCCCCACTGTATATTAAGTAATCCAAAGTATTCAGAATACGTTACTCTCATTGAGTAATGTAACGGAATATGTTACAGAATACATTTTGGGGCATGTAATCTGTAATCTGTAGTGGAATACATTTTAAAAGTAACCTTCCCAACACTGACTACAATGCCAAAAGTGTTTGCTCTTCTTCCTTCACACACACAAACCTGAGTGACATCAGGGTTTAACAGGACGTTGGCCCAACCTTTGCAGCTATACCAGCTTCAACTCTTATCGGAAGACTTTCCACAAGATTTAGGAGTGTGTTTGTGTGTGTTTCTGATCTTTTTTCCCCAGAAGCACATGTGTGAGGTCAGACTCTGATGTTAGATGAGGAGGCCTAGTTAGCACTAAATGATCCCAAAGGTGTTCTGTCAGGACTCTGTGAGAGCCGGTCATGTCCAAACTCACTCATTGATGTCTTAACAGACCTTGCTTTGTGCACTTGTGTGTAGTTATGTTGTAGCAGGAAGGAGCGATTCCCAAACTGTTCCCACAAATCATGAGCATGAAATTGTCCAAAATGTCTTGGCATGCTGAAGAGTTCCTTTCACTGAAACTAAGGGGGCGAGCCCACGCCTGAAAGAAAACATCACATCAGAATTCCTCATTCACCAAAGTTAACAGTTCGCACAATGCAGTCCGATAAGCACAGTCTCCTGGTAACCACCAAACCCAGACCGGTCACTGCAGAGAGCACGTCTGCACTGCTGTATAATGCAGCGGGGTGGTGCTTTACAGCACACACACTTTGCAGTACGCTGGGTGATGTAAGTCGTGGATGCAGCAGCTCAGCAATGGAAACCCATTCCACGAAGCTCTCTATGCACTGTTCTTGAGCTAATCCTTTACTATAACAATAATAAACAACTTCAGTGAACAGTCCAAGATTTTCATTGTAAGAGACAAGGCTAATCAAAAGGTATTGGCTGAAGCATTTGCTTATTACGCCAACCCTTTTCACAAAATGTCTTTTTGTATGCAGCTCCTGTACACAGGGCTTGAAGAAAATAATAAAACAAAGCAAAATTTCAATTCCATTAACCCTTATTTTAGATACATTTTTCATTTATCTAGTGCCAAAAATAATCAATTTTGTTTTCTTTATATTTAATGATAACTTATTTACATCAAACCAGTTTTTTAATATATTTAACTCCTTTTCCGCTGTAGTCAGAAGCTGTTCTAAGTTTTTACCTGAGCAGTACAGAGTGGTGTCATCAGCAAACAATACACATTTTAACAGTTTGGAAACACTACATATGTCATTTATATATAATATAAATAATTTAGGGCCCAGCACAGAGCCCTGAGGAACACCACAAGTTACCTTCAGCTGATTAGATTTTACATTATTGGTTTCTGTCATCCAGGTAACTTTTCATCCACTTGCCTGGTATCCCTCTTATGCCATATCTCTCTAGTTTATTCATTAATATAGAATGATCAATTGTATCAAATGCCTTTTTTAAGTCTATAAAAACACCAACAGTATATTCCTTATTATCTATTGCATTAGATATCCCTTCAACAAGTTCCATCACTGCCATTGAAGTGGACCTTTTCACTCTAAAGCCATATTGGTTATCACTTAGGAGATTATGCTTCTCAATATATTTATCAAGTCTATTAACAAATAACTTTTCTAAAATTTTTGAGAACTGTGGGAGTAGTGATATTGGCCTGTAATTGGTAAACTGACATCTCTCTCCGTTTTTATGGATTGGAATAACTTTTGCTATTTTCATTTGTCATTTTCATTTCATGGTTAAGGCCCAATATTGATCCTAGCAGCATCCCTAGAAGGAAGATTTCTATACTGATGGCAGTGGGCTCTTCTGAAGGACAACACCCTGATACAGCGAATTGTTTCATTGAATCAGTGATATGGACATGAGCACTCACTGTTTTTATGGGGCTCAGGTTGTCATGGAATAAGGTGGGGACCTGTCCTGGTTACTTTCAGTCGCATCTTGTTTGATGTGAAATCCACTGTGAATATGTAAATGTTAGGTTTCCTGGGTCGTTGACTCAGTGGTTTCTGTTTTGTACCCTTTATTTGTGTTCTCTTGGTTTATTTTTGTGAAGGTTCTGGTTTCTGTTTTGCATTTCTATTTTTCCCCAGCTCTTCTTGGTGTTTATGTTGTTCTCAGGTTCTGGTTTCCATACTCCCTCTATTCTGTGTCCAGTCAGTGTCTGTGTCTGCCCTGGTCCCACGTCTCTGTTCCCTCTGTTGCAGTGCCTGCTTGTGAGTCTGTAAGTTCAGTCTGCGTTTCCTGTTTTACCTTGAAAGTCCGTGTCTCATGTTAATGCGTCTGGTTTTGCTTCCTTTGTCTCGTCAGCCCTGATTTGCCCCAGCTGTGTTTCCCTCCTGTTTCCCATTCCCTGATTGCTCCCTCTGTGTATTTTTGGGTCCTTTTCCTGCCTGCACATGACAGTAAAGAAGCAAAACCACACACACTGGGTCATTGCCTCACATGTTTCTGTGTTGAATTTCTTCTTATGTCTCTGGTGTCAGTGCCCCACAGTGACTTCCTGTGAGGGTTTAAATGGTAGATGGACTCCCTTTCCACTCAGTTTGACTTCTCTGAGTACTTTTTTACAACTAGCCTCATTCATATAAACACTTTTTCCCCTATGCTCAAGTACTTTTAACTTAACATCCGCACATACAGCACTGTGCAAAAGAAGATCTGTGCTTAGTTCTCCGAGATGTTTGGAACAAACTACCAGCCGAGTAAAAACTGTGTGCACGTGGACCTAGAAGAAGGCAAAGGGTGGTTGCACCAAACACTGATGCGATTTCTCTTTTGTTCATTCACTGCATTTTGTTGATTGATGAAAGTAAATGATTCACACTGAAAGCACAGTGCTGTGTGTTTGTGTTTAGTTTATCTTCCCAGGGGTAACTCATCAATATAACTAGAAATGCCTGCAGGAGGAGCCAGAGATCAAGACAGCCCCCTCATTTGCAACCACGATTTCCACACATGACCCTAGAACGTCACGTCATTAGTCAGTATCCGCTTCCTGAACACCCTCGTGCACAAACTGTGAGCAGCTCTGGTTTCCTGCTTTTTGAGGGGCTTCTGTGGGAAGCAGTTGTGGTGAAATCGCCCCCTGTGAGCAGCACTGTTTGTTGGATGCTGAACAAAAGTTGAACTCGACACCAGTCCGGTCATCAGTTATTCCTTTAATATAAAACAGTAACAGAAAGAATGAGGCCACACCAAAGATGCAATCTGGTTGAAGGACATGTCATTATTGTCACTGCAGTTGTAGATGTCTGTAGAAATCAAATCTATGTTCAACATGTAGCCTAAGACTGAGGTCTGCCTACACAGAATACCAAACACAGTTTTACACAGCTGGAGCTACGGCAACAGGTACACTACTCCTGAACGCAGGAGACACATCAACATGAACCAGGCAATGAGATGAAGATGATCCACGCTGCACCTTCAAACCTTCATTTCTTGTCTTCCATGACAGTGTGAGTAAGGGCGCGAGGGAAGGAAGCATGGCAGATGTTGTGTTAGAGCAAACGAGCTAATTTGTCATGGAGTTTCTGACACAGGGGGGACACGCTGTACACATCAGCTTTCCAAGTAACAAGTCCTCCTTTTACGGAGTGGAGATGAGTTTGTGTTGGTGAGGATAGAAAAGAGGTTGGCAAGAGTATTAACAAGGTTTACAGCAGTGACACTGTGGGAGTGTGTGGAGGACTTGGTCATGCAGCTCCACCTGTACCACCTGCTGTAAGAGTAACACACTAGAGAATTGCAGCAGCACTTCTCACAGAGACCTCTTTACATGTGATGTGCTGCTGACAGGATGAGACTGAGTCAGCAGATCCCACTGCTGAGCCCTGTGAGGAGCATTTGGAGTAATTGGAGGGAATACACTAATTTCATGTGCACAAACAGGCTTTGGCATTAGAACGTGGTCAGTCTGTCCCAGTGAGGGTTTAACTGTCGCTGTCGTCGTGTCCTGTCGTAGAATGGTGTGTTTGCTGCGGACTGTGGTGAAGTGCATGGTGAGGTCAGCTGCTCGTTGGGGGTCTTCTGCCCGGCCCAGGTCTGGACTCAGTCCTCTTTGGCTTGGTGCTGTTCACACATGATGAGGACTGACATCTGGAGCTGATGCTGCATCTGCACTCACCGGTTCTGTAGAAGAGGTGGACAGAAAGACTTGAGTCTATAGCAGTATGGTAATAGGAGGCAGTGGTGCCTGCTGCGAGGGGGAAAGACAACCCTTTGGATAAAGCAAACACAAATAGAGGTAGGAAAAATACCAGGTCTTTGGTTCAGCTGTGAGCAGTGAGGGCAGCAGCTAGTGGCTCACACTGTCACTGCAGGTCTGAATCACAAGCTGTTGCTTCCCTTTGACCCGTGCTGCGATGCTTCTGTCACAGGTAAGCCTCAAAGCCATGTTTTTGTAAACTTACACACAAAGTAACTCATTTGAAACAGTGTTGGTTTGGTCACAGCTTGGATTTCAATCTTAGCTGTATTTAAAAAGAACTGAACATGAAGCCAGAACAGTTTCAGCTTCTAAAGAAACAGCTTTTAATCATCGTCACCACTTTATGTCCTGGGACCCTGCTTTCTCTACCTTTGTGAAAAAGGAACTTCAGCGGATCGGCCTGATGAGTAAGGATGAGATATCATCCATGTTTCATTGCTCCACTTCAGATCTGCTGCAGAACGATGGACAGCAGTGGTTGCACACTGGCTGCTTTAATATATCACTGCCTTGAGGCTGCAGGTTACATCCACGTCTGTTATACTGTATGAGTGTGGAGTAATTTGGCACTAAAGACTTTGTATATATATTTTATACTGACGCCATTATAGCAGAGTTCTTGCTAAAGGATGGCTCATAATTAGTTCATCAATTCTTAAGCCGTGGCAAAAGAAAACTAATTTTCATCACATTATCTGAAAGTGTTTGCAGTTTGAACCTTTGTCCTTCCTTCCAAACATGGGGTTTCCACGTAGTGTATGCACACAGTGTTCAGGCTTTTTATTCTGGGTTAGTGAGCTCTGTACCTTTATCAGTTGTGAGAGTACACACCCCCTCCACCAGCTCTTTGGCTTCCACAGCCAGCTGGAAGGCTGGGTCAGGAATTGGTGATGGGATGTCGGGGCTTTCCGTGGCAGGAGATGACCTGTTACTCCTGATATAGACAGACACACAAGCAGAAGGACAGTTGGAGCAGGAACTCGACTGCAAAGCTGTAAGGCGCTTGTAAGGTGAAGGTCGCGCTCTCTTACCCCCCTTCTCCAAATAGGCTGGGCGTGGTCAGCACTTTGTGGACGTTCTGTAAAGAGATAATGTGACAGCTGTAAGGCCGAGCGCTGGCAGCAGTAACACACACCGGGTCTCTCTGTGCTGTCAGGATGAAGCGAACCAGAGAGAAGAGCTTGATTGCTGGACCTCGTCAGTTATTAGTGTTATCAGCCACAGGCTGCACCTTCCCCTCGTTGTGTTTTTCAAACTGGTTTCTATGCTGATGGCTTTGTGCACACCCCTGTGTCTGACTGGTTCCTGCACCTTGCATCCTTCCACCATCACTGACGGCACCGATGGATATGAGGAGATCAGCTCAGAACAGAATCAATGTTGGAAACATCCACCCACAGCCAATTCTCCTAGGACAGATGTTGGTGGAACAGCCTGTGCAGCAGCTGGTTTATGGCTGTGGACAGAGCTGTAGCACACTTCCATCACTGGGGGCAGACTGACTCCATCAGCTTATTTTCCTGTCACTAGATTTAAAGACCAGAGCTGGAAATCTCAGAGCTGCACATGCAGCCTCCACATCATCTGCCGCACACCATGGAAGGAAACGTTCAAGCCTTTGGTCAAATTATGCAACAGTTATGTACAGCTCTATGCATTTTCCTACTTCATCTAATAAATCTACAGGTTCGCTTAAATAGTCTTAACTGCAAAATAAACCATCACATGCATAGTGGCTGACATGGGTCCCATAATGTGTTTTTCTCTGACATTTACACTTGAATGTTGTCCTGGGGGAAACACTGAGCTGTTAATAAGTTTGAATGACGACATCATTTCTGTACTGGCACTCAGTTACTAATAGCATTTTTGCCAAACAACCTTCAGTCTGTATGTGTGTGTGTCTGCAGGGAAGACCATGAAATACAAACAGGTGGCGAGCACATCACTCTTGTTGATTAACCACAACTAAAGGGAAAGATGGCACAAACTGCATCCTTATTATCACGGAAGCTAACGTGTGTGTTTGACAATCAGAAGAACAGACGTCTGAGACTATTCTGCAGTTTTGTGTGGATGCTCAGTTATTGATCGTCTTCCCCCTAACGTGGGATATTTAACAGCTTTAGCACATTAGCAAAGGAAGGCTTTGATGGAGAGGGGACGTCAGCTCCCCTCTCCATCAAAGTGTGTGCATCTCTTATAACAAGTTGTTGGAAAAATAACCAGCGAGAATGTGGTGATTACACTGTCACCTGCTTCAGTGACTACAGTTGTGTAGCGAGCTGTTTTGCTGCTTCACCACCTTCACTTTTCAACGATATTGAATCTCTTTGTAGATGCTGACAGTTAACCACGTCACGCAGCGCTCAAGCCTTTCATTCAGCTGTTTCAGTTTTTATTCATATATTTTTATGCACTTTTTCCTGAACCTGTTAAAAGCTTCTATTTTAGAGATACACGGTCTTCAGCTTTGATAACTGAGTTCTTATCAATCAGTATAAGATTATATTCCCCACATTAACACTCTGTAGAATTTGTATTTTTATTAATACTTAAGGCTGAATTGAGCGATTGTGGCTCAAGAGTTGGGAGTTCGTCCTGTAATCAGAAGGTTGCCGGTTCGAGCCCCGGCTTGGACAGTCTCGGTCGTTGTTTTGCCTTTGGGCAAGACACTTCACCCGTTGCCTACTGGTGGTGGTCAGAGGGCCCGGTGGCGCCAGTGTCCGGAAGCCTCGCCTCTGTCAGTGCGCCCCAGGGTGGCTGTGGCTACAATGTAGCTGCCATCACCAGTGTGTGTGTGAATGTGTGGATGACTGGATGTGTAAAGCGCTTTGGGGTCCTTAGGGACTAGTAAAGCGCTATATAAATACAGGCCATTTACCATTTGAGTGTGTGTTGTGCAAAACAACTGTAGAAAGCTATGATAACACTTTGAGAATAAGAAGCAATGTTAACAGCTTCGGATCGCTGTCCTGTCCCAGTTCGGACCGAGGTTTAGCTGTGAGACCAATACAACACTCTGGTATACAGAGTGGACTCAGTCTGCTTCCTGCCTGTTCACAGCTCTGTGTGCATCCAAAGGAACACCAGTCAGAGCGGTACCTGAGCAAAGCCTAGCAGTTTCTTGTTGGAGATCTCCAGAGTTTTCCTGCTCAGCTCGGACTTCTTCAGCTGGCAGTCGATAGTCGTCAGCCTCCTCTTCAGCTCGCCCACCTCCTCCTGACAAACACACACCAACACACTCAGCTTGTGTACGTGTGTCACGTAGACAACTCTTTGGGTGCATGAGTGCATCATGTATCACTATACAGTACAATGACCTTTGACCTAATGCCTGAACATATTGGATGTGTAAGATGTAGAGTACTGTGAAGATGCATTTAAAAATACAGACAGATGTTCAGACAGATGTTTCCCCAAATTTCAAGGCTGAAATGAGGTTTTCTGGCTCTCCTGTCAGTGGCCCTGAACAAGGCTGTGGGCCACGACTCTGACATCATTGTACCTGCATGGACTCTGCTCCCCGTCTCTGCTTCTTGGTGGCCAGCTGGCTCTTCAGGTCTCTGATCTCAGCCTCCAGCAGCTGGATGACTTCTTCATAGTCCTGCTCAGCACTGCCGGCCTGCCGATGCACCGCCTCAGACGCCTGCAGACGACTCTTCAGGCGAGTGTTCTCCTCTACAGTCAGACAGGCTTTCTAGGAGAAATGACAGAAGGATTCACTCGCTGCCTTCAGTCTTCGTCCATGTTTTCAGATGATTCAGCTGCCAGTGAGACGTATTTTACATTGCTAAATACAACAGGATGATCATATGAATATGTTATTAGCAATTTTATTTTACCAGCTGAGAAATCTTTATATTCTTGGTTCTCATACTTAAACTGTCCTACGACATCGAGAAGCTGCACAACAACACCATTTCTAATCATTCATCAACTAAAAAACAGCCGGCATTATCAGCAGACTCAGTTTGATTAGTTTCACTACAAAAATAATTTCCATTCAACTTTGACCCCATCGCCCACGCTCATATCCCACAGTTATAAAGATGTAACTTGAGACTGCGCGTCTCCACAGGCTGGCCTCTGACCTCTGAGGTCTTCTGCAACTCCTCCTCGAGGGTTTTCTTGCTGTGTTCCATGTCCTTCAGCATCACCTGCCAAGAGAGGCAGCAGATGAAGTGGCAGCTTCCTGTATGACGGTTAAAGACCCCACCTTTCCATTCAGAGGACAGACACACAACTGTGAGGAGAAAAAGCAGCTAAATCTTGGTGAGGTTGGGATGTTGGGCTTCGTCTGTGGTTTTCCCACTGAGTGTGTGTTTGTTGGCTAAGTGTGGAAACAGGATTCTTTGTGTTTAGTTTTAAACTGCAAAACGTATTCTCACTACTTCACTTGGTAGCCAAAGAAATGCCACCAAAACGCCCGCTCCAGCCCTGGTCTATGATACAAAGAGATGACTGAGACTAAGAGTGTAAATGTGCCTATTAAACCATATTTCTGGGCACTGTTGAAGGAAGCAGGTTTAGCTAGCCATGCCGAGTCAACTCTGAGACGAGGAAAACTCGTGTTTCCTGAACTTTCCTCCGACTCCTCCCATCCTGTTTACTCTCCAAAGTGGCTGTCAGAGCACGGAGCGAATTCAACTGCAGATTTTTAGAAACAGTTAACCTGAGTGCTTTTACAGTCATTCGGTCATCAGTATATAAGAACAACGACAGTAATTATGTCTCATTTATTATCAGCTCAGAATAAAATCCATTTTTTCCATCGTTCTAACTCTGTGACTAATGCAGCTGAAATGCTAGTGCCAGTTCTGTTACATTATACAAGCTTGCATTTTCACTGCTATGCCGATGACACCCAGCTCTATCTGTGCATGAAGCCAGATAACACACACCAATGAGTTAAACTGCAGGAATGTCTTAAAGACATAAAGACCTGGATGGCCGCTAACTTTCTGCTTCTTACTTCAGATCAAACTGAGGTTATTGTACTCGGCCCTGAAAAGCTTAGAAATATTGGTGGTATTATTTGACTGTTGGAGTTTTATATTATTGTAGGGTACATCCTCTATAGTGAAAATAACAAAGTTTTACAGTTTACATCATATATAGTTAATCTCTGTAATATTCTGAATATTTAAGGAGCTTGGAAAGAAAAGCGTCTGGACTTCTTTAAGTTGCTTGAAGACGTTTCACCTCTCATCCGAGAAGCTTCTTCAGTTCTAAGGTCAAATGGTGGAGAGTCCCAGATAAAAACCTAGTGGGAGTTTCCCCCCACAGAGGGACAAAAGGACCCCCTGATGATCCTCTAATCACATGAGCCAAGGTGTGAAACTGGGTGTGGGTCCCAATCAGCCAGAGTTTCGGGTGAGCTCATTGTGAAACCTGGCCCCACCTTATCATGTGATTTCCTGAGGTCAGATGGCCCAGGATGTGAGTGGGCGTTAAGGCGTCTGGGGAGGGATCTCAAAACTGGATTATAGATGGCAGACAGTTGGTGTCGTAAGCCCCGCCTCTGTTCAAAGATGGTCACTCACAGTGGACATAGATGCTTCTTTCACTCCTCTTTCAAACCATCTGTCCTCTCTGTCCAAAATGTGAACATTGGCATCCTCGAAAGAGTGACCTTTGACCTGTGACAAAGTGGAGAAGCAGTTGCAATTCTCTCCATTTGTCCCACATGTGTTTACCTTTTTTTTGCACATTGTACACATTATTCTGTTTCTATGTATTTGCTATGATTTGCTATTTGTCATGTAACATTGCTTCACTCACTATCCCGGGTTTGTTTGTGTAAGCATTTTGTTGCCGGCAAATCAAACATTCTGCAAATTAAGACAAATACTCAGTTATGTTTCTTTATACTTTATTATGTTACACATTAAGTCATTTGTTCATACTTACTTTGTTTGTCTTTTCAGTCTTCATGAGGGTCAGGTGGGGGGAAACGCCCGCCTGGCATTTCCTCATTTTAAAGTCCTGATCATGTCACACATGACATCATCAGGTCAAACCATGTGGAGGGGTTTCTTTTTCCACAGAGATGCTTCCTTTTGTCTGTGTTAATGTTTAAAGGGATTTGTTGAATGTTTTTCCTTTTGTTAATACTGCCATTTAGTTGTGTAAATGTGCATATTAGAAGTGTGTAGAGGTTTTGTGTTTTTAGATAATCTGTGTAGAGTTTTAGATCCCTCAGTGTGAGTGGTACTGGCTGGGCAATTGGAGGGAAATTGATGGCCCTATTTATAGCCAGTCTCTACCAGATGCAGGAGAGAGGAGAGGTGAGTTGTGTCACCAGAGCCATGTTATGTTGAGTTTTGTTAAATGAATTGATTTGGGGGGGAAGTTTTGTTAAGTTATACATTAAATTAAGTTCACTGCAAATAAATTGCTCACCTTGGAAACCCAAAATGTCTGCATAGTCTGCTTCCCTACCACCTTCCTTGACGTTCGAGTCTGACTACTTCACATGACCTTTAGATGCAGATGAACAGCTGAGTCTTGTCCTGTGGAGGTGGCTCTTCTATGTTGTGCCATGCGCTTGTGAAGTGGCTGTTTGGTCTCTCCGATGTAGAGGTCTGAGCATTCCTCGCTGCACTGTACAGCATACACCACATTGTTAAGTCTGTGTTTTGGCGTTTTGTCTTTGTCTGATCTTCTTTTCTGTGCCTCTTTGCTGACTTTAAGAACGCCCATTTACGATAGCCGCATGTTTTGAGTGCTTCCTTTACATGTGTGTGTTCCTTCTTTTTCCCTTCAGGCTTAGAGGGAACATGTTCTGCCCGGTGGTGTAGGGTCCTGATTACTCCAAGTTTGTGTTCCAGAGGGTGATGGGAGTCAAAGAGGAGGTACTGGTCTGTGTGTGTGGGCTTCCGGTAAACTTCGATGTTGAGTTTGCCGTTCTCTTCAATGTGCACGGCGCAGTCCAGGAAAGGCAAACAGTCGTCCTTTGTGTCTTCCCTGGTGAACTTGATGTTTTTATCCACAGCGTTAATGTGCGCAGTGAAGGATTCCACTTCTTGTGTCTTGATTTCGACCCAGGTGTCGTCTACATATCTGTACCAGTGGCTGGGTACTCTTACTTTGAAAGAGCCAAAAGCCTTCCTTTCCACTTCCTCCATGTAAAGGTTGGCTACAATAGGTGACACGGGGGAGCCCATGGCACAGCCATGTTTTTGTCTGTAGAAGCCTTCGTTGTATTTGAAGTATGTAGTGGTGAGGCAGAGGTCTAACAGTGTGAAGCTGGTCCTGTCCTCCAAGGAGCTGCAATGTGCAGCCATAATAAACAGGAGCACTGAGAGCGAACTCAGCCACGACACCACTGGAGTTAAAATGTTTGTTACAGCTCTGTGCCAGAAAACCACCAGGACAATGCAGCAATCGTCTGTGCTCTTACTCACAGTGATACATTTCACTGTAAATTTGAATCATTTTGTCACCATTTTATCGATACACGGTGACACGTGTAGGCGCCAATCATGGGGATCATTTTATGTGAGTGTGCTCAGAGTGTGACGCCCAGTTTAACAGAGACAGCTCCTGACCATCATCATGATACTCATCATCTCTAACTGGGGCTTCGGGTTTGTCGAGCCAGCTAAGGTAAATTAGCCTGAGTGTGTTGGACTTCATTCTTAGTAAAGACCACAGGACAGATACGAAACAAGACCGTAGACATAATAAAAGACACTGTGGGACAGAGGGAGACACAGTCAAAGAAAAGTAAAAGTAAAGTTACTAAGAGAAAACATAACAGCTGGAAGTCCTCACCACTAACCAAAGAGGGACAAACAAAGGTGTGTTTTCACCTTGAGCTGTTTCATCTGCGTCTGCAGCTGCTTCACCTCAGTCTGAAACTGCTCCATCTCCTCACTGCTGTAGCTGCACTCTGATTCATATGTCTGCACACACACACACACACGCACACACACAGTTAGCCCTTCATTTCTGGGTGGAAATTTTAAAATATTAGATTAATTGTGACTGGAGTTTGTTTTAAAACTTAGATTTTATGCCATTTATGCCTTTTTTGCTGCTCTTTTTAAAATTCATTCTTTTAAACTGTATTGCTTCTTGCACTGTAGAGGCTGGTGAGAAACAGTATTTGGTTTCAGGCTGGGTAACATCATACAATAAACTTCTTGAGTCTTAATTAATTACAGAGTCTGCTGTTTTGTGTCTATATGAGAGGTTGTGAGAGCTGCTTACAGGTGAGTGGAAGGCTGAGGTATCCATCAGACTAGCTGCTTCATGGTAGGAGAATGTGAAGGGACCCGCCTCCAAGCCCAGCTCCTCCAGGTTCTCCTGGAAGATGTTCCGGGTTGCCTCCACAAAGTCTGAGCCATCACACCAAAACAGATGGGATTCATTTTTTTAACAGAAAAACAAGGAAAAGCAAACAATCAGGGTCATGTGTACATACACACACACACACACACACACACACACACATACACACACACACACACACACACACACGTCCTTCTGGGGACATCTCATTGACATAATGCTAGCTGCTTACCCTAACCATCAATGAATGCCTGACCCTGACCCTACCCATAACCTCATTGTAACCCTGACACTGAAACCACATTTTGAGCCTTCAGCACTGTGGGGACTGGCATTTGGGTCCCCATAAAGAGAGACACACACAGACACACACACCTTACTGTATATGAAATTATAGACTGGCTCCAACAGCGTTACAGGCTCTGGACCCTTTCACGTCTGTCACATGGCTCAGGGTGAACCTGCACTCATCTGTTAAAACCGCAGGACACCAGTGGTGGACCTGCCACTCCTGGTATTTTGTGATAAATGCCAGTTGGGCTCCATGGTACCGTACAGTGTGCACAGCACCCACTAGAGGACATCCAGCCCTCTGACCACTCTCCTTAGGATGCATTCACACCAGCGGCCTGCTGCAGGTTATTTTGTAGCTCTGACAGTGCTCATCATGTTCCTCCTTGCACGAAGGAGCAGATGCTGGTCCTGCTCATGGCTTATGTATGTCCAGCTCTCCTCGAGTAATCTCCTGCCTCCTGGAATCTCCTCCATGCTCTTAAGAAACGTTCTGGAAACAGCACATATTGATGTGCCATCTTGGCATATCACCTCATGCTACCAGTAGTAACACTGAGTCTAGCCTAATGCGACACTAGTGAAAAAACAGTCAGAAAAGATGAGGAGAGAAAAATGTCAGCGACCTTCATCTGTAAAGTCACTGCTGTCGCCCCTCTAGTGGACCTGTTGTTAATGTCAACGATACCAAAGCAGCGCAAACTGATGAACAACTGCAACATCCCAAAGGTTAAACTGTTGATGCTATACTCTGATTAAAAAGTGTTCCTTTACATTTTGGGATTAGTGTGTGTCACAAAAGCATAAAAGAAAAGCACTGACAACAACAGCGAGCCCAAATATCCAAAGACCCTCAGCTGGGTCAACGCTCCAGAAGCCAGACACGGCAGAAACACATTTATGCACTTTCTGCATCTTCTCTTTGACTGTACAGGGCAGACACTGCACTGCTATGACGTGGCTGCATAGCTTTATTCAGGGGTATTTCTGAGGTATAGCTCAGCAGTGTGCATCAGTGTGCATCTGAATATCACCTGCGGCAGTTACTACAGTTGTGTGGCGAGGTTAAAAAGCTTCTTTGTCACACTGAAAACTGACTTTAGGTGTAACATACATCTTTAATCCATTACTTTGTCGTACGCTCCTCAGCATCACAGAGTTACATGAAAAGGCAACAGACCTGATCTGTTCTTCGAGACGCTGAACAACCTGCCTGTCAGGTGACTCATCACTGCAGCATTCATGTTCCTCAGCTCACCTATAGGACCCTACACACTCAAACTGTGCGGCTGTCATCAGCATTACAGCAACTGCTTTGTCACATAAAGCATCCTGGAAGCTTGGTGGCATGGAGGCATGTGTCAGGATGGGATCTCATGTTTGACCTGCAGTCTAAAGACTAAGCTGCCTGTACAGAGTTTAATATCATGCACACCCTTTATCATCCCTCCTTTCTGTCAGTGAGCATTAACAGGTACACGCAGGTGAATTTAGCCCTACGATGTAAACGCTGCCCTCCAAACGACTGGAAACATGTAGTCACAGCTGGTTACACAATCTGACATTTTACACAAGTGACACAACCAATAAGAAACATGCTGCTGTCACATGATTTGACAGGACCTCAGCACAGATCTTCCACCCAACAGCTGACACGACTACAAATGTGTGCGGCTCATATCAGTGAGTGTACGTGTGCCGCTTGCATGCACGTCACCTCCATAGGCCACGGTGCCTTGTGGGTCTGTGGTCAGACTCTGTCGCAGCTGCTTCTTCTTCTCTTCTGTGACATCCAAACCGAGGAAGGACAAGGCCTAAGAGAGACAGGAGCATGAAGCCAAGCATGTGCTGTCATCAAACTGCACTCTGCATATCACAGTTTGTTCTCCAAGTAAAATTATATTTCATTACAAATATTAGCCTAAAGTTACTTCACAAAGCATCTGCAAAGAGGACGCTTGTCTAGGAGACATACTGATACACCTGAGCTACCAGGACAGGATGCAGTAGAAGAAAGTACAAAAACTGTCTACATACACTTTTCGAGTAATGTGTTTTTCATGAATCGATTATAGAGTTCTTTAATTAGCAAATTCACCGCAGTCATAAAGCAGACACTGCTCTGTTCAACACGTGTGTAATTCCTTTGTTTTCAATAGAGTTTTGTACACTGCCTGTTCGTTTTCCTTTGCAGAGCCAACAAATCAGGACAGAATGTTGCCAGTGTTTAAACTCACTGTGTCTCTAATGTGATGAGTGCACTGCAGGAAGAAGCAGTGAAAAGGCGAAATAACATAGGAAAAGGTGCAGAGTGGGTGGGAGCTATACTGAGAAATACCAAAATCAGGAAGAGAAACACATGAAGCTCACTGAGAGAGCAACTACAGAAGATGAGAAAGGTGACGCCGTGGTTAACGGTGGTCCCTGTGGTAATCGGAGCACTTGGAGCAGTGACTCTTAAACTAGGCGAGTGGCTCCAGCAGATCCAGGAACGACATCTCTGCAGGGAGGAGCGCAGACTCAGACCCTCAGGCCTTTGGTAGAGGGCCCAAGCATGAAGGATAAAGAGCACCCAGAGGGCAAGTGGGGGACATTAGTGCACACTAATCCATCCAAATCATCCATTATCCAGGTGCTCCGATCACTTCCATGGCCCAGGTGTGTACAATCCCGGGTCGCTCTCAGAGCTCAGTGAATCCCAGCGTGCTTCCATGATAGGATGCTGTCTGCAATCATTTCCTCACTACTAAATATTCCACAATCAACTCTTAGTGGTATTACACAGAGGGGAACAACTGGGATAGACGGCAACTCAGCCACAAGCGGCAGGTCACGTAAAAAGTGCCTCTCTAGCAGCCAATCGCTTAAAGGACCAAAACGACCTCGGTCCACCACATCCTGCCACGGTGGTGTTTCTGCGTGCAACGCTTAGCGTCTCAGCCCTGAGCTGCTGCAAATCAGACTTGTAAGGGAATTTTCCAGGAAGCTGACATCACTTCCTAGTTCGTTTCTCACATACCTGCTGGTAGGTATTCAACACTGTCGACCAGGATCACCCACAAACCTCGATCCAGTTTCTGACTTCAACAACATACACCTTTCAACCACCAACCATATATGCCTTCACATGTGTCATCGCTCTCACATAATCTGTGTGATTTCTTTAGTATGAGTGTCCACTTAACTGTGTATCAGGCAGCATAGGTCTAAAGAAGCCTACCCGAGCAGGTCAGGACTCACCAAGTCTAATTTGTCTGATTTGAGGCGAATGTAAGGGTCCAGGGTTATCTTAGGTTTTGCTCCTGTCGGGGATCTCTGGCTGGTTGAACCTGGAGAAAGAAAATGCAGAAAAGAAAATCAGGACTGACTTTGGTTAAAAAGAAAAAAAAAACGAAACCAGAAGTTTGGGTTGTTTAAAAAAATCCTTTCTTAAGTAGACTGCGTATATACACACAGATGTGTGGTACATAGAACAAGGAAGCACTAGCTCAGGGGTCGGCAACCTGCGCTCTTTAGCTCTGCGGCTCCACGTGGTTTGGAAAACAAAGTATTTAACTGAAGTGTATTTTATTTGTGTTAGTTCGTTTTTAACTTGTACTTCTAAATTGGAAGATTATTGTGATCTTGAAATATAAAAATAAGATGTTATTATTTTTCATCTCTCACAATAAGCATCACATTCACATAAACCATACCAGCCGAAATGCTGTGCGTTTATCAAGACTTTCAACCCAGGCAGGCCAAGTATGGATCCTCATGCATCCACATACGTATGTGAGCAGCTGTTCTCCTCCATGAACTATGGTGACAACAAACACGCTCACGCCTCACCAGTGTTGGTCAAGTTACTTGAAAAAAGTAATCAGTAACTAATTACTGATTACTTCCCCAAAAAAGTAATCCCGTTACTTTACTGATTACTTATTTTCAAAAGTAATTAATTACTTAGTTACTTAGTTACTTTTTAAAAACACGATTTACAACCTGAAGAGGTGATAAAGCGATAGATCTTTCAGCCCAATTCTACTTTTTCTACATAATCCATCATACAAAATGTAATCAAATGGAAAAGTCTCTTTTTAAAACTTGTTTTATTAGTTTTAATCTTTTAACTTTATGCATCAAGCAAAAATTTAACTATATGCAACATTCTCTGACTTGAATAAATTAGTTTAAAATTTAAACCTATTTTCTGCACATTCCAGCACATAAAATAAAATATTTTTTGTGTTTACACTCAGTCTTTCAAATAGATGCAAGTAAAACACAGCAGAAAATAAATAAAGTCAAAGACTCAGCGGTCCTGTTGCTCTATTTTCACCTGTAAAGCAGGAGTGGGGTAGGCGGAGGTTTACCCTGGTGCAGGTGTGCCGCGGTCAGTGGAAGAATCCGCGAGTTTCTCTGTGAGTTTCCCATTACGTCGTAGCTACTCGGTGCTTGCTTGGAAGTTTAGGGGTTTTTTTCGCTGTAAAAAGAAGTTTTCTTCCCACGCACAGCGGACACTAATGTTTTTATCACTTTTTATGGACTCAAACTCAAAGTAAGGTCAGTACTTCCACGCTTTAAACGCTGCACGCTCATACTCTCTCCCACAATCCATATATGATCCATTGTTGATCTGCACACAGCTGTTGTCACTAACGTCGCACTCGCTTACGTCACTGTCGTGAGACATTCTCGCAAAAAATCACGGTTTTAGTAACGCAGTAACGCAGCGTTCCTACGGGAAAGTAACGGTAATCTAATTACCGTTTTTGCAATAGTAATCCCTTACTTTACTCGTTACTTGAAAAAAGTAATCAGATTACAGTAACGCGTTACAAGTAACGCGTTACTGCCCATCTCTGCGCCTCACAGACGACAGCTTACAGTCCTGCGTAAAGATGAAGCGACTTCTTACAGCCCCGATCTGCAGACGCTGTGCGCAGAGGTTCAGGAGCAGAAGTCCCGTTGTAAACATATCACAGCAGACCCGACGATGTTTCCATGAACACGCTTTTTTCTCTATTGACCACTTTTCACACACGGTTGCTGTAGCCACACAGCCGGCTGTAGCTTTGCAGCTCACAGCCCGACACACACCAACACAACAGCATAGGTGGCACAAACGTTAAGGCGGCGAGGCGTGATTGTGGGTGCCGCTCAGGTGCGTCCGCCTCCCCTGCAGCGGCGCTGCAGACCACGCCCCGCCACACACATTAACCAGGTAAAATACATATTTATCCAGATATTTTGCAAATATCTATTTTTCATTTTTTAGCAGCATAGAGCTTTTTTCCAAATATTCTTAAAATTCAGGTCAAGGCTGCGCTACAGGCTGTGAAATCCCAAAGGTGATATATGAATCATTTAAGTTCAGCTTTTTAATTCATTTAAAAGAGACCTTCACCTGGGTGCATCTCCTTTTTGTTGTATTTTTTAAGAGTTCAAAATGTGTTCATTACATAAATAAAATTTCATTTTCTCTGTAGCACTTCATGGATTTCATAAGCAACACACCTTAGTTGTTCTATACAAAGCATAAAGGTAAAAAACAATAACAGTGTTATCTTCATTTTAGATGTCAGAAAGTATTTGCGGCTCCCAGTGTTTGCTTTTCCGGGGAAACTGGGTCCAAGTGGCTCTTTGGGTGTTAAAGGTTGCTGACCCCTGCACTGGCCTCTTAACAGAATACTGAAAGTGTAATTAGGAGTGAGGAACAGCAGGAGAAATATCGTTATATAATCTGTCATATCAGAGTTGAATAGACAACCTGATGTCGGTGTTGCTGGTTTAAAGCAGGTCTTTGTGACTGTGAGCGATGGTACAGGGAAAAGCAGATGATTAAAAAGAGAGGAACTGAAGAAAAGTGGATGATTATGTAGAGGCGAGGGGAGGGAGCAGCCAGCCATTCATATGATGCGTTTTTCTGTCCCAGATTTGTATGGCTGCTCTGCTCTTCTGACTTTAAACTCTGTTTACACTCATGTTACTGTTTTACATTGTCTTCATAGTGTGGAGTCATTTTGTAGATTAACTGATTTAAGAGGAGTATTTATCTGAAATGTTGTCACAGTGAACCATATTTAACCTGGATCATAATTCTGGAACATTATATTTTGTAATATAATAAAAATCTGTTTCTGTGTGTGCGCTCACCTCACTACAAAGTGCTGACATCTGTCACAGCTAGCAACTGGCTTAGAGGCTGGCGGGGAGTGAAATGATTAGAGTACCTAGAAAATAACCTTGGCTGGGTAATCCCAGCCAATTGGATTGGGAAAGGCTGTCCAGTGGCTTTCGGGCGAGAGCCACGGGCAGCCCTATGACACTACAGCTGCTGGTCTAAAGCAGTCCTTCAGTATGACGACAACTGGACTGCTTCAGATCGTTTTCAGTCTCCTTTGGCAAAGTGATGTTCTGCTGAGAGGCATTTGTTGCACCAGAAATAAAGAACAGCAAACGTAAAAGCTGTATGGCAGACATAACACGAGCCAAAAATATGTTGAAATGAATATGAACTGTGAATACGTCCATTCACTTAAAGACTGCTCTTATTTGTGTTATCTAAATGTTTCTATGTAACATGCTGAGCCACCGCATGCATCAGTACAGCCTCACTGATCTGAGATCCAGTCTCCACTTCTCTGGCTTTACTTCAGGACTGAGACAGATGTTCAGCTGAACTGTGGTGACTGAAGTGCACTAATATGAGTCACCATTTCATCATTATTTTCATCCTCACAAAACTATTCAGTGATCAATATTTGCAATGTTTAAAAGTAGAATGGGAGGCAGAGCCTTCAGTTTTCAGGCCCCTCTTCTGTGGAACCAGCTTCCAGTTTGGATTCAGGAGACAGACACTATCTCTACTTTTAAGATTAGGCTTCAAACTTTCCTTTTTGATAAAGCATATAGTTAGGGCTGGACCAGGTGACCCTGGATCCTCCCTTAGTTATGCTGTAATAGGTGTAGGCTGTAGAGTGTTTCTTCTTCAGTCACCATTTTCATGAACTATGTATTGAATCATTAGTTGATGTTAATCTCTGGCTTTCTTCCACAGCATGTCTTTGTCCTGTCATCATCCTCCAAACCCAGCCAGTCACATGTCTGCCCCTCCCTGAGCCTGGCTCAGCTGGAGGTTTTTCCTTTTAAAACCAAGTTTGTCCTTCTTGCTGTCGCCAAGTGCTTCCTGTTGTTGGAGTTTCTTCTGTATTAAAGCAGTTTGAGGCAACTCTTTGATGATTTGATGCTATACAGATAAAACTGAACTGAACTGAATCAGGAACCCCCCCCCCCCCGCTGTGATCTAGCAGTACTAACCACTGACCCACTGTGCATATGAGTCAAATCAATAAATGACAAAGAAAAATCCCTCACGTGTTGGTGCTGGCTCTGTGCTCAGTGTGCATGCGTGGCCTCCAGTGCTCCCTTCCTGATGCTGTCATCAGCTTCCTGATGACATTTGTTTTTCTGTCTTCTCCATACTTTTTCACACTGTGCATTTTTCTGCTAAATATTAGCCAAACATTTGTTTTCAGTGTAGCAGAGTTTTTTACAGTGGGGCAAAAAAGTATTTAGTCAGCCACCGATTGTGCAAGTTCCCCCACTTAAAATGATGACAGAGGTCAGTAATTTGCACCAGAGGTACACTTCAACTGTGAGAGACAGAATGTGAAAAAAAAATCCATGAATCCACATGGTAGGATTTGTAAAGAATTTATTCGTAAATCAGGGTGGAAAATAAGTATTTGGTCACCTCAAACAAGGAAAATCTCTGGCTCTCACAGACCTGTAACGTCTTCTGTAAGAAGCTTTTCTGTCCCCCACTCGTTACCTGTATGAATGGCACCTGTTTGAACTCATCATCTGTATAAAAGACACCTGTCCACAGCCTCAAACAGTCAGACTCCAAACTCCGCCATGGCCAAGACCAAAGAGCTTTCGAAGGACACCAGGAAAAGTATTGTAGACCTGCACCAGACTGGGAAGAGTGAATCTACAATAGGCAAGCAGCTTGGTGTGAAAAAATCAACTGTGGGAGCAATCATCAGAAAATGGAAGACATACAAGACCACTGATAATCTCCCTCGATCTGGGGCTCCACGCAAGATCTCATCCCGTGGGGTCAAAATGATCATGAGAACGGTGAGCAAAGATCCCAGAACCACACGGGGGGACCTGGTGAATGACCTGCAGAGAGCTGGGACCAAAGTAACAAAGGTCACCATCAGTAACACACTACAACGGCAGGGAATCAAATCCCGCAGTGCCAGACGTGTTCCGCTGCTGAAGCCAGGCCCGTCTGAAGTTTGCCAGAGAGCACATGGATGATACAGCAGAGGATTGGGAGAATGTCATGTGGTCAGATGAAACCAAAGTAGAACTTTTTGGTATAAACTCAACTCGTCGTGTTTGGAGGAAGAATACTGAGTTGCATCCCAAGAACACCATACCTACTGTGAAGCATGGGGGTGGAAACATCATGCTATGGGGCTGTTTTTCTGCCAAGGGGACAGGACGACTGATCCGTGTTAAGGACAGAATGAATGGGGCCATGTATCGTGAGATTTTGAGCCAAAACCTCCTTCCATCAGTGAGAACTTTGAAGATGAAACGAGGCTGGGTCTTCCAACATGACAATGATCCAAAACACACCGCCCGGGCAACAAAGGAGTGGCTCCGTAAGAAGCATTTGAAAGTCCTGGAGTGGCCTAGCCAGTCTCCAGACCTCAACCCCATAGAAAATCTGTGGCGGGAGTTGAAAGTCCGTGTTGCTCGGCGACAGCCCCAAAACATCACTGCTCTCGAGAAGATCTGCATGGAGGAATGGGCCAAAATACCAGCTACTGTGTGTGCAAACCTGGTAAAGACCTATAGTAAACGTTTGACCTCTGTTATTGCCAACAAAGGTTATGTTACAAAGTATTGAGTTGTATTTTTGTTATTGACCAAATACTTATTTTCCACCCTGATTTACGAATAAATTCTTTACAAATCCTACCATGTGGATTCATGGATTTTTTTTTTCACATTCTGTCTCTCACAGTTGAAGTGTACCTCTGGTGCAAATTACTGACCTCTGTCATCATTTTAAGTGGGGGAACTTGCACAATCGGTGGCTGACTAAATACTTTTTTGCCCCACTGTATTTCCAGAGTTTTTGTTGAACAGCAGAGCTCTTAGTCTTATACCAGAGGTTCCCAAAGTGGGGGTGGCGCCCCGTATGAATTAAGAAAAAGAACGCTTAGACACTGCTAGCATAATGGACAGGCTTTTGACTGGGCTCCCGGGGGGGGGGGGGGGGGGGGCAGCACTGTAGTCTGAGTGCAAACACAGAGGTCTCACCTGAAACATGAATATCTGGAGGACAGATGTCAGGAGAAGGTGAGGAAGGTGGGGCTGGCTCCTCTGCACAGATCTACACCAATACACAAGGAAAATAGTTAAATAGAATTCCAATACTAATGACCAATGAGTTTATTAGTGTAGCTAATAAACTCATTCATTGTATTCATTAATAACAAGAGCACTGTCCCAAAGGTTGTGTAACATGCTATATACTGTGGGAAGTACAACTACTCTTTAGTCAATAACGGTTCATTAATCAGTGTGTTTATTGGACTATGTTTATTCCTCAGTTATACCAAAGCACAGCGGCCTTTTCAAAGTTATTTGGTTGATCTTTTAGCATTTTTTTGACGACATTAGTACAATATGAGACTTTAGCTCAAAGAATAAATGTAGTCTTAACCTTCAATTTTTGAAACAACATAATCGACTCAGCCAGCTGACACATTTAAGGACACCTGGTGTTTTTTGTGTTTTTGAATGAGGATAAATAGCAACAGTAACTCTGTTTCCCAGAGCTCAGTCAGGTTGTTTCTTTTATCCTGCAGTCGGTGTGCTGATATAGGTACAGAAGATACAACTCTAATCTTTCTTTTACATGGAAATCCTGCTTCTTCTGCAACTTCTGGTTTGCTGTGAGAATAACAGGCCACTTCTTCTATGAATGACCTGTAGGAGCCGTGTATGTGGTGGAGCTGACCTCGGGTGATCGGATGTGGACTTTTACGCGTCCAGAGTTGTAGCTGTTGCCCGAGGCTCGCTGGAGCCCATTGTGAAGAGACGTGCTGCTGGGAAAAAGTCCTTTACCCGGGATGAAGGCTATGTCCACAGCAGTATCTTGGCTAGAGACAAACACATAAGCATGTGATCAGTGTTGGCACACAAAGCGTGGTCCATATATGTGGGACATTTTGTTTACCCATTTACAAAAACACATTCAACTTTGGGCTTAAAGTGTAGTATCAGCTTTGACACTGTATTTACAGGTGGGTCTATGGCAGTTTGTGTAAAAGTCATTTGGTTGCAGTCTTTAACAAAGCTTAAATCAGGTTGCTTTTTCCAACCCAGGATCGAAGATGCTGTAGAAGATAATGTTTCCACAGTATGAAGGTTTCTGCACAACTTTATTTAAGTATTATAAGTTATTAGCTTAAACTGTTACAAGAAAAACTGTTAATCCTAAGAGAGTGATATGAGCTTTTCTCAGTTTGAACTGATTTTAATGATCTACATGTAACCCAGTGAACTGGAGAGAGTGTATATCCATGCCATCACACTGCTTTATGTCTTTTACAGACAATGTTTTACACTTATACTCATCATAGTATCCACCATCCTCTTTACAATGTGTCCAAAACCGTGAGACTTTTTCTTAAGTCTAATCTGGCCTTGCTATTCTGATCACTGGTTTGTGAAGCTGTCCTGCAGTGCTGTTATCTAGCTGCTTGATGTAAAAGGCCACCACTCTTGCAAAAAAAAGCCTTTTACATGGATTTCCGTGTAAGGGGAGGGATTTCATCCCTTCATATAATGTCAATCTCACAAATGACTTTTTGTTTTTTTTCACAGAATGTGCCAAAATCCTGAATCATGTGCTCTCACTGTCTGCCTGGTTTCCCATAATTTCATTGTATATGTACAATGACAATAAAGGGCTATTCTATTCTATTCTATTCTATTCTATTCTATTGTACTGAGATGTCTTTTGACTTTATGCTCTGTGCTTCCAACTGCAGGTGTCACACTTGGAGTCAGTTCCAGACCTTGGATCTTATTTCTTTATGAGGAAGCTTTGAAAAATCTATCCTGCCTGCATCTGTCAGCTGTCCAACCCTGTGTATAGGAATAACTCTGTTTCAGTGGGTACTGCAGTACTTTTGTTTGGTATATCTTGAAACTGAAACTGTGAAAACATTCATTATCTGACTCTAACTTAATATGTGTTGGAAAACAGTAAAAATAACAAAGAAATCATGTCAATGTCCAAAAACACACAGACACTAAGATCAAAACTGCTTATACTGTAGCACTGTGTATACACTGGCTCATTGTTCCACACTAGACTTTGGTACATTCATTTCTAACATGAACACCACTCACCTGAATTTCACTTTGTTTAGCATGCTTTTGGCCTCTTCATGTGTCACACCAATCAAGGACTCCTTGTTAATAGCAATGAGCTGATCTCCCGGTCTCAACCGTCCATCCTGCACAACAGGGAGACAGTTTTATTCCCACTGAGCAGGAGGCTACAAACCCTGTTTCTCCTTATTTAAAAGTACAATAAACTGTCAGGGCCACTTCTAAGAATCAAAGTACTTATCCAAGTCTAGTCATTATCAGCTCTTTTCAACTGCAGGAACATAACTGCAACATGTATTTCAGTTCAATCCAATTCAATTTTATTCATATAGCACAAAATCATAACAACAGTTGGCTCAAGGCGCTTTGTTCTGTAAGGCACGATCAATAATACAGACAAATCAAAGAAAATTCCAACAATGATGATGACCCCCTAATGAGCAAGTGCTTTGGCAATTGTGTGAAGGAAGAACTCCCTTTTAACAGGAAGAAACCTCCAGCAGAACCAGGCTCAGGGAGGGGCGGCGACCAGATAGGGGAGAGGAGAGAAAGACAAGCTGAGGAAGAGAGACAGATATGAATCATAACTAATGATGAAATGCAGGGAGGTGTATAAACAGGTGATGAGTGAGAAAGGGTGAGAGCAGGAAAAATCCATCATGGGAGTCCCCCAGCAGCCTACACCTATTACAGCATAACTAAGGGAGGATTCAGGGTCACCTGGTCCAGCCCTAACTATATGCTTTAGCAAAAAGGAAAGTTTGAAGCCTAATCTTGAAAGTAGAGATAGTGTCTGTCTCCCTGAATCCAAACTGGAAGCTGGTTGCACAGAAGAGGGGCCTGAAAACTGAAGGCTCTGCCTCCCATTCTACTTTTAAATACTCTAGGAACAACAAGTAGGCCTGCAGAGCGAGAGCGAAGTGCTCTAATAGGGTGATATGGTACTACAAGGTCATTAAGATAAGATGGGGCCTGATTATTTAAGACCTTGAGTGTGAGGAGCAGGATTTTGAATTCTGGATTTAACAGGAAGCCAATGAAGGGAAGCCAATAAACAGGAGAAATCTGCTCTCTCTTTCTAGTCCCTGTCAGGACTCTTGCTGCAGCATTTTGGATCAGCTGAAGGCTTTTCAGGGAGTTTTTAGGACTTCCTGATAATAATGAATTACAGTCGTCCAGCCTGGAAGTAATAAATGCATGAACTAGTTTTTCAGCGTCACTCTGAGACAGGATATTTCTAACTTTAGAGATGTTGCACAAATGGAAGAAAGCACCCACCCATCCATCCATCCATCCATTTTCTTCCGCTTATCCTAGGCCGGGTCGCGGGGGCAGCAGCCTAAGCAGAGAAGCCCAGACCTCCCTCTCCCCAGCCACCTCCTCCAGCTTATCTGGGGGAACACCAAGGCGTTCCCAGGCCAGCTGAGAGATATAATCTCTCCAGCGTGTCCTGGATCTGCCCCGGGGCCTCCTCCCAGTGGGACATGCCCGGAAAACCTCACCCAGGAGGCGCCCAGGAGGCGCCCAGGAGGCATCCTTGTCAGATGGCCGAACCACTTCAGCTGGGTCCTTTCGATGTGGAGGAGCAGCGGCTCTACTCTGAGCCCCTCCCAAATGGCCGAACTTCTCACCCTATCTCTAAGGGAGAGGCCAGACACCCTTCAGAGGAAGCCCATTTCCGTCGCTTGTATCCGTCATCTCGTTCTTTCGGTCACTACCCACAGCTCGTGACCATAGGTGAGGGCAGGGACGTAGATCGACCTGGTAAATTGAGAGCTTTGCTTTTACACTCAGCTCTCTCTTCACCACGACGAACCGGTGCAGCAGCCGCTGCACCAATCCGTCTGTCGATCTCCTGCTCCCTTCTCCCATCACTTGTGAACAAGACCCCGAGATACTTGAACTCCTCCACTTGGGGCAGGAACTTATCCCCGACCTGGAGTGGGCACTCCACCCTTTTCCGGCTGAGGACCATGGCCTCAGATTTGGAGGTGCTGATCCTCATTTCCGCTGCTTCACACTCTGCTGCGAACTGTTCCAGTGCGAGCTGGAGGCCATCACCCAATGAAGCCAACGGAACCACATCATCTGCAAAAAGCAGAGATGAGATTCTGAGACCACCGAAGTGAAAGCCCTCCGCCACTTGGCTACGCCTAGTGGAGCGGCTTCGGCAATGGAGATGTTGAGCATGGTCCATTCGGACTCAATGTCCCCAGTCTCCCTCGGCATGCTGTTGAAGCTCTGCCGGAGGTGTGAGTTGAAGATCTCGCGGACCGGGGCCTCTGCTAGACATTCCCAGCACATCCTCACTGTACGTTTGGGTGTGCCAGGTCTGTCCAGCATCCTCCCCTGTCACCTAATCCAACTCACCACCAGGTGGTGATCAGTTGACAGCTCAGCCCTTCTCTTTACCTGAGTGTCCAAAACATATGGTCGCAAGTCTGGTGATACGATTCCAAAATCGATCATCGACCTGTAGCCTAGAGTGTCCTGGTGCCACGTGCACTTATGGACACTCTTATGTTCGAACAAGGTGTTCGTTAAGGCCAAACTGTGGTTTGCACAGAAGTCCAATAACAAAACACCGCTCAGGTTAAGATCTGGGAAGCCGTTCCTCCCAGTCACGCCCTTGCAGGTCTCACTGTTGTTGCCCACGTGAGCAGTGAAGTCTCCCAGTAGGAAAACAGAGTCCCCAGGAAGAGCACCCTCCAGTGCCCCACTCAGGGACTCCAAGAAGGCTGGTTACTCTGAACTGCCACTCGGCGCATAAGCACAGACGACAGTCAGGTACTGTTCCCTGGCCCGAAGGCGAAGGGAACAAACCCTCTCGTCCACTGGGAGAAATCCCAACATACCAGCAGCAAGCCAAGGGGATACCAAGATACCCACCCCAGCCCAACACCTCTCACCAGGGGCAACTCCAGACTGAGAAACAGTCCAGCCCCTCTCCAGGAGACTGGTTCCAGAGCCCAGGCCATGTGCTGAGGTGAGCCCGACTATATTTAGCCGGTACCTCTCAACCTCACGTACTAGCTCAGGCTCCTTCCCCACCAGAGAGGTGACATTCCATGTCCCAATCGCCAGTCTTGGTAGCCAGGGATCGGTCCGCCAGGGCCTCCGCTCCTGGCCGCCGCCCGGCTCACTTTGCACCCGACCCCTACGGTGCCTCCTGCGGGTGGTGGGCCTGCAGGAAGATGGGCCCATGTCCCCTTTTCGGGCTGTGCCCGGCCGGGCCCTATGGACTAACGCCCGGCCACCAGACGTTCACCCTCGGGCACCCTCCCCGGGCCTGGCTCCAGGGCAGGGCCCCGGTAACCCTATCGCGGGCAGGGTGAACTGTTCCCTTGATGGGGTCTTCTGAATCACTCTTTGTCTGGTCCCTCACCCAAGACCAATTTGCCATGGGAGACCCTACCAGGGGACAAAAGCCCCCAGACAACATAGCCCCTGGGATCCCTGGGACACACAAACCCCTCCACCACGATATTCTCATTCTCAGAGGGGTGGAAGAAAGCAGTCTTACATATTTGTGTAATATGTGCATTGAAGGACATATCCTGGTCAAAAATGACTCCAAGGTTCCTCACAGTGTTACTGGAGGCCAAGGTAATGCCATCCAGAGTAAGAATCTGGTTAGATACCATATTTCTAAGATTTTCAGGGCTGAGTACAATAACCTCAGTTTGATCTGAATTTAGAAGTTATGTTATGCCTTCTAATGTTACTGTCTCAGGGAAGCATGTATAATGTAGACATTTACTAGCCGGGACCACATACTCATTTTAGGTTTGACAGCATTTCTAGTAAACAATGAGAGAAAGAAAACACGAACGAACAGCTTGTAGTGGGGGAGAGGGGGTCATGTATAGACAAAGAAGGGGTGTGTGTGAAGGTCCTGCTCCTGAAATTCAGAAAAATGATCTCCAAGAACTAGCCCTAGCAATGAACCCTGTGGAACTCCATATCAGTTTGGATCAGTTTGGTGGTGAGGATGTCTGGTAGTAAGGTGTTGAAGGCTGAGCTGTAGTCAAAGAAGAGCATCGTCATGTAGTGCTTCCTGTTCTCCAAATGGCTCAGCGCTCTCTGAAGGGTGATGGGAACAACATACTCCATGGACTAATTTGCACAGCAAGCAAACTGGTGGGGGTCAAGGGAGGGGGTACAGTCTCTGATTTGCTGAGACACTATCCGCTCAAAACACTTTATGACTAGTCTGCATATGCACGCCTCAATTTCTTCTTTCTTATTCTTATGGATAAAGCATGAGGAGAGCGGGCAAGCATGCTGAAACTGAATGTTGACAAAGATGATGGCAAAGTCTCACTGTAGGAGATTTGTTAGCTGTAAGTGTAGTTTGTACGTCTTGTTCTGCAGTTTGTGTAAAAAGAAAGGTGATAGGACCTTTAGCTAACACAAACTGTAACACAAACTGCAATTTAAATAAGCAAAGGCTTTGCTCCATGATGGCATGTCTTCCACTTCATCACACCGCTCATCTTTCCCTCTCATTGCACTTTAGGTTTATTTGAGGCTGCTGTCCTCTTTTCTTACCCGGTGACAGTCTCCTCCTGACAGGACCTCCTGGATGAAGACTGCAGGGCCGTCAGGCCTGTTGGAACCTCCTCCAATGGTGATGCCTAGACTGCCGGATCGTGCTATTGAAATAAGTTGAATCACCCCTTCACCTGGATGACTAAGAACACAAAGACACGGATAATCAATTCTGGAAGTTAGGAAAAGGGGTCTGTGGTACACCTCAACTTACAGGACCTGCTTCTAACAGCTGGGTGGAAGACAAGAACTAAAATTGCGTCCAGTGTTACTGGCAACTCGGAGGGTTTTTATTTAGCTTGAGTCCACACCTATAGCCAATTTAGAATGAGATCAGCCTAACGTATATGCCTTTGGACAGAAACACAGGGAAATGATGCAAATAACACAATAAAGGCTGATCGCAAGATTCAAGAGTGGATAATGGCAGAAGTAGTTCCATGGTTTAGAAAAACAGCTTAACATAGTTCAGGGACTCACTCGAGGATTTAGGTGTATCATTGGCAACAGTGTACAATCAAGAGATGAATGAATGAAATACAACAAGGTGCAAACCACAGGTTACACTGGAGGCCAGATTAGACTTTGACAGAAACAGGACTTTGCTCTCGAAATGGAAAAACAATGTCTTTGGACAGATGAAACCAGGATGAACTCTGATCACAACGTTTGAAGGAGAACAGAAAGGAGAACGTGATCCAAAGAACATGTGTCCATCATGGCAGAGGCAGTTAGAGCATTGGTATACATCAGAGTCAAAGCTTTGTTGTCAAAAACCATACGTACACATCGTACACAGGAATTTGAACTTCACAGTGCTCCCATTACATATTACATTATGTTACAAATACACAACAGCGTACAACACAATCTAATTGTTTGTAGGCAACAGTTGGTGTGGATGTTGGGTGGGGGAATCAGGGAAAGGCGATGGTGGAGAGTTTTGTATGTCTGGTGTGGGGTTCAGAGGGAAAAGGTGAATGAAGGTGTTCATCTGTAAGTCTGATACCAATAAAAAAAAAAAAGTACATGGAGACAAGGACAAAACACAAACTATGGGAGAAAAGGGACACTTTTGTTTTTAATTTTACATTTACACGTAACCTTTTGTATTGTCTATACTGTCGATTTTGTTACCAAACGTTCTGTTTATTTTAACCTTTGTGAATGCCTGTTCATGAAAAGCACTTAATAAATACACTTTACTCTAAAGTCTTCTTAGAGTCCTTCTAAGATGTGACAATGTGCTGGTACAGCTTTGTTTTAGCCATGCTGGGTTAAAGGAATTTGATTGGTTTCAATAATAAACAAATGGTTACTGGATGATCATGTTTAAAATAAACAATGTTTCCTACTGGTCTGAAACAGGAAGTGAACAGCAGAGTCTGATGTTAGTCAGAGGTACAATATTGGAGCATGAGTTATGTATGGTAACCTCCCACAGAGAGGCGGGATGGCCACTTTTGATCACCTCCTGATAGGAGGCACGCTGTCTCCAAATAATCACAGTCTGCAATCAGTCTCAGACAGACTGAGACTGATCACAGATAAGTGCAATTCATTTGCAAGTAGGGGCTACTCAGATCAGCTGGTTATATTCTGGGTTTATTCCTACATAAACCAAGGCTGCCATCCTGCAGCAGCTCTGTTATGATCTGTGGAAGAGTTTTGTCATTTCTGTCTCCAGTCACAGCTTTCCTTGTGTGAATGGAGCCTAAACAATCTGGAAAAAGTCCTGCAGCTTCCCAAAACACAGATAAGATTTTCTTTTTATTTTCTTGTTTCATTATTATGATGTTCTGACTTTAATTACATTAGCCCTGCTGACATCTTCCCTTAATGAAAAGTGGTTCACTTTCAACCACTTTGTTCACTCCAACCTAACCAACCAGAACTTACTATTTTAGCTCCAAGACTTTCTTGATGGTCGGGTTGACAGTGAGCCTGTATTAAATATGAACTCTTACCTGAGGGAGCGCAGCATGGGCCCACTGTTGTTGTACATACTCTGAGAGCCTGCTGGGCTCAACAGCAAAGGACTCTGGGAGCGTGACGAGGAACCGGATGATGTGCTATCCAGGTAGCGACCTCCTTTGGATTTGAAAAACAAACAAACAAAAAATTACATGAGAGAGATAACCCAGATTACAGTTATTTTAGGAAAGGGTAGTTAGCAATCCAGACTTTCAGCTGCTCCCTTTAGCACACAGCAGATCATCTGCCTCCATCTCACCCTATCCCAGCATCCTCCTCTGTCACACCGGCCCTCGGGATATCCTCCTTCACTACATGCATGAGTCTGTGAGGTCTTCCTCTTTTCCTCCTGCCTAGCAGCTTCATCTTCAGCTTCCTTTGTCCGATATATCCACTCTCCCTCCTCTGCTTGTTTCCAAAACCATCCCAAACCCCTGAACTCACTTCCACCCACTCCACCTCACTGCCTGTTGCTTTGGATGCTTGATCCCTGTATTTAAACTCACTACCTTTGCACCTTCATGGTGACCTTTCCACCCATCTCCCTCCATACTCCAGTATTCCGTCTGGCTTGTACAGACTTTCATTAGTCCAGTCTCCAGAGCATACCTCCACCTCTTAAGGCTCTCTTCCACCTGCTCTCTACTCTCACAATTTTCTCTGCAAAAATCAGGATCACGTCTTAGTCAGTTTGCTCTTTTTAAATTAATTTCCATAAAAGTTGTCTCGTAGTGTGTCTTCATTAAATTGCCCCATTTTGCATTTTTTCCTTTTAGAACATTATTTCTACTTGAGTCGCTCTTAATTCCTATAAATATTTAACACGAGCAAACTGGTCTCATACTACACATATAACAAAGTGTTCCCTGTTTTTAGAACGTTATTTTTCTTCTAGTTTGTACTTGAACCCTAGCTTAAAGACCTCAGTGCAATGTTTTAGCATCAGTGAGGGCTGTTTAGATTAGCACACCAGACACCTCACAATCAAATTTCTCCTCATAAACAAGTGTTTTTACACCAAGCGAGGAGTGGTCCATGCAGCCTACAGCAGCAAAGCCAACAGCATGGACCAGCTCATCACTGCTGTTAGTGAGGATCTTTTTCTCGCTGTTCTTGTGTCTCTAGAGAGACTTTCAGGCTCTTGCAGTATATTCCTGTGAACCATCCATACTAACAATTCTTAATGCAAACCACATTATAGTGCTATCTCTCTTTATTCTGGAGCTGAAGCCTGATGTATCAGCAGCACTGCTCACATGCTGGAGCTCTGTTTAACAGCTCTGCAGCAGCTGGCTGCCTCCTCTCCAAGTCAAACAGATGTTGGTAAATGTGCACTTGTCATAAGGCATTTTAAGGTCGACTTACTTCTTCCTGCCTATAGGCAGAGTACTCTGACTAAAATAGAACGGTTGTTTTCGATTTTCGATTTCAAATGTTAAAGGTCATGTTGGTCTTTGCTTTAGAAATTGGACAACAGTTTGAAGAATACCTGAAAGTATACTTTTTAAACACAAACTGATCAGGAAAATAACACCAAATAATAATAAAATAATATTTGCATAATCAATAGACTGAGACATGACTTTCTCATGGACTTTAAGGCCATTTTCCACTGTTTCCATGGTGTGACTGCTAACCAGGCTCCCTAAGAAACAGTCAGCACTGTTGAAAAGCTGCATGTTAATCCAAACCACAACCACCAAACACCATCAAGTCATTGGTTCAGGTATGTGGATGACACCAGGGTGAAAATTGAATCTCAGGACTTACCACAATTTACTAGATCACATCATCTCAGTGGACCGACACATCAAATTCACCAGGGAGGATATGAAAAGTGGCAGGTTAGCCTTCTTAGACTGTGAGATTTCCATCAGTAATGGGGGACATCTAAAAGCTGATGTGTACCGTAAACCTACACATACGGATCAGTATCTAAGGTTTGACTCTCATCATCCACTGGAGCACAAACTGGGTGTCATCAGGACGCTACAACACAGAGCGAACACCATCCCCACTGACACAGCAGCCAGGAGGCAGAAGAACATCAAGAAGGCCCTGAGTAAATGTGGTTATCCCAGCTGGACTTTTGTCAAAGCTGGGAAGGCTCCTAAAGAAAGCTCCAGCCGATCCAGGAGAGAAGGACAACCGCTGCCCAAGAGAAAACCTGTAGTGATCCTGTATGTGTCAGGAGTATTGCAGCAGTTGATTTTCTCTAAAAGATGCATCTCTGTGGCTTTTAAACCCCAAAACATGCAGCAGTAAAAATCAGTCCACCCGGCACAAACAGAGTATGGTGTTCCTAGGGAGCATGGAAACAAATGGCCTTAATGAAAAAAGTCCATCAGAAAGTGACTTCTCAGTCTATTGATTATTGTTACCTAATGACTGAGCTTTCTGACAGAGACATAACAGAGAAAAGCTGTTTTGTCTCTGTCAGGAAGGCAGTTTGATCTACTGCAAAGACTGTACCGTGTTGTCTTCATCCAAAGCAGAGGGGCAGAGAAAAACATGTTTCTCTACATGCAGACACATTATTACAGCAGTACTGTGTCACGTGCATGACAAAAACACTTTGTTCTAATGCAAATGCAGCAACAGCTTTCTATTAAGAAAGAAATGAAAATGAAAGTGGAAATCACCAAGCAGAGCTAAGCAGAAACATCCCTACCTTGCTGGATCGGAGAGTTCCGTGTTGATCCAGTGCTGCCATTAGATCCATATTTCTCTAGCAGATCAGCAAATTCTCTCCTTTTCAAGAGACACAGATGTTGAGACATGACAGGATGACTGCATGTTACATGTTAAAGCCAATGATGTTGTAATGATTTGTGTAGACCTGGACAGCTTTGCTTTGGGAAGTGATATAGGTACATATATGCTCTTTTAACTCATATACTCCAGGAAAATCACAACATGTCAGAAACAATTCAAATGAATGGCAGGCAATCATTCTGCTGAGTACTTTTTGCAGCCCTTCTTTGTACCCAAAAACATCAGGACACTGTGCAAAACGTAAATGTAAAACAGAATGTGATTATTTTTAGGCTTCATCAATACATATTTTATCAAAACATAAACATATCAAATGTTTCCATTGAGAGGTTTTTATATTTCATGAACAATATGAGCACATACTAAATTTGAAGACAACAACACAACAAAGTTAGGTCAGGGTCACGAAATGCTGGACAACTCAAAAGAAACAGCTGCAGCTCATCATGTTAACTGGTAACAGGTCAGCAGCATCATTGTGTAAAGAACAATAGAACAATTTTAGAATAAGATCGCTTTAATGACACGTCACAGTTATATTAGTTAACCACAACTAAACTGAAAAACTAAAACTAGGTGTGAAAAACATTGTAATTAACTGAAATAAAAATGAAGGCCTTCATATTTGAATACTGCAGCTATTAGAACAGCATTGCTTCTGAACTGGCCTCCCTGCAGTCCAGACCTTTCACCACCTGAGAACATTTAGAGCCTTATGAAATGAAAAACACAAAGAGAAGAGCCGGGACTGCTCTGAATCCTTAGCTCACAGACCATTATGGAAGCAGGGATGCTGCACAGTGGGAAACATGCGCTTTTCCAGTGTTTTTCACACATGTTGCTGCCATCAAATTCAACATTTTCTCAGTTTAAACATTTGAAATAAATTATTTTCTATTGTGAATAACAGTGTTGCAGCTTTTTCAAAATGAAAATCCTTGTTTCATGAGACGGGCCACACTCTTACAACACCACACTATGATCGTTCCTGTGGACGCTGATTTAAATTTGGCATTTCTTAGCGGATTATGATAAGCAGTCACATTGGCTGTGGAAAAATAAAGACACAAACTGAGCTTGGAAAGAAAATAAAAAATAAAAACACCTCACACCTGCTATTATCAGCAGCAACAGACGATTGGGTTAAAGGTGCCATTTAACAGTGAAGGATGAGCAGATATGTCCTGTCAGTGCCGACTGACAGGACATTTAGGGTCTAATATAGCACCATGACACGCCTGTGCCTGTTCAGCAACGTTCACCATCCGTGTGCGTGTGTGCATCTGCATGTACGTGTGCATCTGCATGTACGTGTGTGCGTGCGTCTGCACGTGCGTCTCTGCATGTGCGTGTGTCTCTGCATGTGCGTGTGCATCTGCATGTGCGTGTGCGTGCGTGAGAGAGAGAGAGACATATTTAGGCTCAGTCACCTTCAGCTGGCTGTTGTTGTGATCTCAGAGTCATGGATTGAACTGAACTTTGGGTTAGTTTGTGTTGCCGTCTGTTCTCTTTCACTAAAACATGCGAACGTGTTTACAGAATGCTTCTCACAAAGCACAATGCTGCAGATGAAAAGGCTTAACTTATCAATAAGTGTTTTTCCTTTTAACTGTAATTTGCTGCTGGTAAGCAAACAGCACATGCTGGGACACTTCTGGGTTGTATTTGTGTCGGGGTGGGGGTGTAGACAGATATAAAGATAGAGACGAATAATCCCGACTCCCAGTCCCCAGCACTACTGCTGTCTGCCCGCCAGCTCCTCTGGGCTGCAGGGTAGTTAAAGCACACAGTGCAGATTAACATACAATGCTCATCATCCAAAGCATCGTCTCCGTTAAGCTCTCCCCCTCCCCGACTCTGCTGTCACATCCTCTGCGCAGAACACAAAGAGATGGAGAAGGGAGGATAGAGTGGCTCAGGCAACCTCACTGCTGACACAGCTTGGCCTCAGAGAAATAGGTACTACACTGCACACAACATTGTAATTCTACATATCCACCCTGTATATGAGGACTCTGCCAGTGATGACTGCAGTCTGGCATGTATCTTCTCCAACAGCCGAGGTATAAATCCCAACTGTCACGCTGTCTTCACTGAACACGCAGAATATTGCATTTTTAAGTAAAGCTCATGGCTGACACTAGTGTGCAAAGTCTCACTGTTTAAATATGCAAATCCTCTACTACCTTTGTCACGGATCACGTTGTGTGCAGTGGATTTGAAGGGAAGACAAGGCCAATGCTGACAGCTGGCACTGACCTTGTTTTCACTCAGACTGGCCATAGTCAGATTAGAAAGCTGGTTCAACACTAATACTACCAGCCAGGAGTAATGCTAGTATGGTACTGTCAGCACAGTTCAGGCATCATGTGTTCCACTCATTTTGAGCTTGTTATTCACGAGTTGTTTGAGTGGAGCTGGTGTGTTAAACAAAAGGAATAAAAATGGATCCATCTTTTTTGGTGCTAGTTTGCTTTTCACATGTACCCCCCACTCCCAAAACAAAAACAAACAAAAACAATAAGGCCGGAAAACACTGCTGTTCAGGCTGCAACTGGAACACCCACAATTTCTTTTAGTTCAACGTCATCAAAAACTGTTTTAGTCCATTAGATCTGGCCCAAATTGAGCCCAAGACGAACGCCTTTTTTGGACATGTATCCCTAATGTAACCATAACTCTGTGACAACACTGGCAGATGCCTCAATAGTGAGACATGAAACCCACTCAAAGAAAGTTGTTCGTTGCTTCTACACCTAAAATTCATTTGGTAGTGGTTGAGTTTGCTTCAAGATGCTGTGTGATTTCACTGATTTCTATAACGGATTCAATTCTGATTCACAAGGTCTCAATTTGATTCAATTTTCAGTCAGAAAGATTATAATTCTGATCATTTATCAGCACATATCCATAATTTATATCTATGTATAAAAAGAAAGCTGACACTGTGAGACTTTATCAGAGGTGTGAGCATCACAGCGGACGACATCCATCCATCCACCCATCCATCTTCTTCCGGTTTAACCGAGGCCGGGTCGCAGGGGCAGCAGCCTAAGCAGAGAAGCCCAGACCTCCCTCTCCCCAGCCACCTCCTCCAGCTCGTCCGGGGGAACACCAAGGCGTTCCCAGGCCAGCCGAGAGATATAATCTCTCCAGTGTGTCCTGGGTCTGACCACGGGGCCTCCTCCCGGTGGGATATGCCCGGAACACCTCACCCAGGAGGCGCCCAGGAGGCATCCTTGTCAGATGCGCCTTGAGGCGACTTTTGTTGTGATTTGGCGCTATATAAATAAAATTGAATTGAAATTGAGATGCCCGAACCACCTCAGCTGGCTCCTTTCGATGTGGAGGAGCAGCTCTGAGCCCCTCCCGGATGGCTGAACTTCTCACCCTATCTCTAAGGGAAAGGCCAACCACCCACCCAGGCCACAGCGGATGCCTTTGTGTCAAAGTAACTGATCAGACGAGATCGGGCGATCTCAGGGTGCTATGGCCGTGATCTCAGAAGCTAAGCAGCGTCGGGCTTGGTTAGTACTTGGATGGGAGAGAAACATGAAGGCGACTTTCCTGGCCTGGCTTTTTTTAGCAGATAACCTTAAAAATATTCTGCAGTAGAACAAAAACTGAAGAAAAGCATGAACCAACATTTGAACATCACCTGATGCTGCTGAAGTGAAGCAGAGCAAAGTTACAGAGGTTTGATTAGAGACACAGCTAAGAGAGTTGCAACTTGGCATCATTTGTAAAAGTTTATATTTTTTTGGTATTGAACAGCAGAAATGAGACTTTCTTGTCAAAGGTCATTTAAAAAAAAAAAACAGCGGGCGACAACACTGCACACAACAGTAGACTGGTGCAGAATGCAGAAAACAGATTTTTGATGGTAAACTGGTCTTGAAGTACAGAGAGAGCTGTGCAGGAAGTGTGATTTCATTGTGGTGCAAGCAAAACAGTAAGAGAGAATTCATGATGATGGTTTTCAAACGTGAAGCGTAGTTTGATCTTCTTTTGCTGTTGGTTCAGTGAATTTTAGTCGGAGAGTAACGAAACCTGCTGTTAAAGTGAATTGTTAAATGCTGTCATTTTTATGCTTACCATCTCTACATTGTTTCAACTCTGTGATGAAAGGAATTCCTTTGTCCCCCTCCCCAGCCTCTCGAGGTCCCTTCACAAGCACATCCTTGTGAAGGGTTGTTTGATGTTTGGTAAGCTTCCTGCCCTTTTTATGGCTTCACTGTGTTGTGCATGGTGAACCAATACAGGAATTGAACCATATATTGGGTGTGGGGGAGATTGCCATTTTATGACTAAGGATGTTGTTAGAAACAGTTGGAAGTAGGAACACTGCAGAGGTAAGGAAGGAACACTGCCAGAGGTAAGTGACGGAAGTGACGGGAAAAGGTAAGCGACCCATGTTGTACGTGATGTCAGACGCCGGAGATTTGGCGGGAAAAAAGTGAATGGTAGCGTAGAATTTAATAAAGTTTCTTTAAGCTTCAGTATTACCAAATAAACTAACCAATTGTCATATAACTAACAACATCTGTCCTATCATCTCTAACACCCTGGAGGACAACGGGGAGAGTTTAGACGCTCTCCAAGATTACATTGACCGGTGCTTCCAAGATTTAGCAATGAGGAAGGCTCAGAGTGCATCTTCTCCGGCCAAAGTTGAGACACCGTCATCGAAGAGATGTCGCCTGGCAGACTCCCCCGGCACAACATCGCCTGCTGGCAAAGACATTGCAGACATCCTGCACAGGATGTCTGCAAAGCAAATGTCTATATGGGTCCACACCTCTGAGTGTTAAATACAACACTGTTGAGTGTTAAATTAACACTTTTGACAGTGTTATATGTTTAAAAAGTAACCTAGTCAGCTTTGAAGATTAACAAAGACTAACACTGAGCAGTGCTGATTTTCTAACACTGGAATATTTCTAACATTTTGAGTGGCCTGGCCAGCGGCCTAGAAAGCGGCCGTTTAGCTGCAGACCCAAATGAGGCAGGGCCAGGTGAGGATGAAGACACGGGAGCTGGGCCAGGCGAGGATGAAGACACGGAGGCTGGGCCAGGCGACGCTGAAGACACGGAGGCTGGACCAGACGAGGCTGACGGCTCTGAGGCTGGACCAGACGAGGCAGCAGGCGGCGGCATGGAAGCCGGAGACGGAGGCGCTGCAGGCGGCGGCGTGGAAGCCGGAGGCGGAGGCGCTGCAGACTGGACGGATCCCTTTGACCCTCCAGCGACGACAGGAGACGAAGGCCGGAGCGGTCCCTCGGACCCTCCAGCAGAAGTCATCACTAAGCCAGCAGTCATGGAGGCCACTAGCTGACACAAAGGCGACTGGCAATGCACTGAGCACGGGCTCTGCCCAGGCAATGCTGACATGGTGCAGTTCTCAGGTGGCTGCTTAGACTTCAGGGGTCCAGAATCAGCTGGGGACTGAGACCTAGCCTCTGGGGAAGCCCTGGAGTGCAGAACGGTGCCTGAAGCAGCTAAAGCGCGAGAAATTCCCTGACTGGAACTTAGACTTTCTCCCTGCATAAAGTGAGTGTGTGAGACCGGTGACACTGGAGCCAGAGCTACGGGTAGCGGGGGCACTGGAGCTACGGGTAGCGGGGGCACTGGAGCCACGGGTAGCGGGGGCACTGGAGCCACGGGTAGCGGGGGCACTGGAGCTACGGGGGCCTGAACTGAAAGTGACACTGGAGGCTCTGGAAACTGAACTGAGGGCGACACTAGAAACTGAACTGAGGGCGACACTGGAAACTGAACTGAGGGCGACACTGGAGACAGAGCTGAGGGCGACACTGGAGACAGAGCTGAGAGTGGCTGCGGGGCAGCTGACAGGGCTGAGAGTGGCTGCTGAGCAGGTGATATGCTGTTCACAATATCATCTGCCGCACAGAACACCGCCCCTGAATGAACAGTCACACAGTCCGAAAATGGAAAAGAGTCCTCACTCACCACAGCCGGCGAATTAGAAGCCCGAACGTCCGGCTGTGGGGTGGCGCGCCGGCGGCGCGATCTGCGTTTCCTCCCCGCAGACGGCTCCGACGGGCCGGGCAAGATCACATCCGGCGAGTCGGGCAACGAGGCAGGAGTGGCTGAGAGAAGGTGAGGTGTGTGCTGGAGAAAAGCCTGCATGGTCGGAGGAAGCGATTTTAGAAGCCATGGCAGGCCGGAAAAGAGCCGTTGTAGCCGGTTTTCAACGGTGTGGCGAAGCTCGTACGGAGGATTCTCCAGCCACAGCACAAGGAGGATCTCCACATTGTAGCTGATGTCATCCTGGAGCTCCTCGGACGGATTCAGTGCTGCAGGGTCCATGCGGGCTGGTTCGTACTGTCACGTCTGGTGTGGCAGACGTGTGGAGTTGTAGAAAGGACCCAAAAAGCGGCAGTTCTGGTGCAGGTGAGTATTTATTTACAGGAGTGGGTACAAACAGCAATGGTGGGTGAACATGAAACCGGAAACCTAAACTGGGTAAAACTAACAAAACAAACCAGAAACGAAGATGCAGGGAGGTCCGGGGAAATACATACGGAGAGACGCAGGGAGACCGAGGGGAAACAACACAGACGAACCAGCAACTACTATGACAGAAGACGCAACTTAAATACACTCAGAACACAGGGAGATTACACACAGGTGGGGAACACAGCTGGGAGATATTAACGTGACGAGACTAGGGAGGCAAACTGAAAACACTCACATAAGACGCAGACCTTCGCAATAAAACAGGAAACACATACACGCAATGACGTAACACACCAACTAAACACAGACTGGGGGACACAGAACATAGGAACATGAACCATGAAACAGAAGAGTACAAACACCCAAGGTAACCAAAACCACAGAATACTAATAAACTAAACATAAACACGGAGTCGCAGACTCCGGACCATGACATAACCTGGGTGTCTACTGTCTTGTGCAGTCTGGGAGATGATTAAATGTTAGGGTGGGTACAGTTTCCTCTGTGGTGGGGTCGGGTGGGCTGCCCCGGGTCCTGTGGGGCTGGGCGGTCCTGCTGCCGTAGGCCCAGATCTTGATGGGCCTGGGCTCCCTTGCCTTGGTGGGTGCCGAAGGACGGGGGTGCCTATTGGGGTCAGCGGGGGAGCCCAGGCCCCAGGGAGGGGCATCTTGCTCCTCCCTTCTTTTCCTCCCCATCCCAGGCTGCCTCCCTCTTCCCGCTCCAACACACCCACCCACTCAAGTAGGGCCTTGGGGTGCGGGTGTGTCACCAGGGTGCAGGGGAGGCATTCCCCCCGTCCCCTTCTGGCTGCCTCTGCCTCAATTTTATTCCACAACTTGGACATCCACATTACTCACAGTCTCATAACACATACATATAGGGCCTTGAGGGTGGGCATGTTAACGGCGTCCAGTGGATGGTCTGTGTATTCAACCCCACCTCTGGCGCCGGTGCCCACCTCTCAATTTTAAATCCATGTAGACATTGAGGGTTCTCGGGAGGGGCCGTGCTAACACCTGCTGCTCTCTGGCAGCAGCACCATGCTCTCCCTTGTTTTAAATGCACTTTAGAACAACACGCAGCAACACTGAACATGAGCGGGAGGAGGGAGGTATGGGGTCTTCACACACCCCTGTTCTCTGCTGGCCATCGGGGCGGGGGGGCTGGGAGGAGGTGTTGGCCGTCCGATTGGGATCTGGGATGCGGGGCCTCCCTGCTGCTGCGGAGCCTGGGGCGGTCTGCTTGCCTTCACCCCGGGGGAAAGAGTAACATCTCCTGGGTCTGGGTGCCGTTTCCCCCTCCAGGGGTGAGGGTACCTGGACCTGGGGTATAGAGTTTGTTTGGGGAGTGTGATTGTGTGTACAGTGTCCATGTATGTCTATCCCTACGTTGAGTGAGTGCTGAGTATTTGTATATGTGTGCATGAGGGTGGGAATGCATGTTTGTGTCTGTGTGTGCCTGTTTGTCTGTGTCTATATGTCAGGTCGGGTCTTACACTCCACCTCTCTGGGAACTCCCAGGCCCTCCAAGGCCTATCTCCCCTCACCAAACTCCCTGCCAGTAACTGATGCCCTCAGGGGTCGGTGCGTTGGTGGTTCTTGGTGTCCGGGGCTGGGCGCTCAGGTATGTACCAGCTCACTCCCGGTGACTACTTGGTGGGGCCTGGTGCCTGTTGGTCGGTCAGGCCTCTTCCCGGGGCAAAGGGGGCCCTCGGGCCTCCGGGCCTGTGGCTCGGTTCACTCTGGCACAGCTGGCTGCCGGCAGAGCCGGCGGGCACGCCACTGCAGCCCCCTCTGGCTTCTGCTCCATGGCTACTGGGTGACCCCTCATCTGGGGCTCTCCTCAGCTCTTCCCAGGAAGGTGGCACAGATGCCCCTCCGGTGGTCCCCCTTGGGCTCTCGCACTCTGGGGCCTCTGTATGTCTGGAGGCTGGATCGCCTCCATGCCTGCTTCATGCCCTGGGGGACAGGGCTATGGCTCTCTACATCCTCTAGCACAGTGGTTCCCAAACTTTTTTTGCTGGGCCCCCCTTTGTTTTACAAGAAAAATGTTCGCGCCCCCCGCGTGCACGCACACGCACGCACACATCCTCCAACCACACACAACCATATTTTGCTCCATAGGGCTTTGGAGTTGACGTCACGGCGCAATGCATTGTGGGAGCGCAGCTCCATTTTCGGGGTCTACGAATCAAAACAAACACACTGTGTTGGAACGACGACGACAAGAAACATGCTTAAAAGCAGCTCAAAAGAAAACGGACGGTATAGAGACCGATTGCGTCCAGAGGCGAAGCAGCGGTACTTGAAAAAAATAGAGTGCATCGCAAATCTGGACCCATTTGAAATACGGCAGTGGAGTAAAGACCCAGACGACTTACCGCCACTGTCCTACCCTGATATCTTCACGTATCTTGTTTGTGGAGTAAGCGCTTACACAGCGAACCAGTTTCGTAATTACAAGTCACTGGAGGCGCACATCCAATTTACAAATGGCTGGGTGCAAGATTTGGCTATTTTCAAGCCGCCAAACTCTGAGTACGTCGTCATTCATACAAAAGTAAGTCAGCTGGAGTGCATCGAGTGAAATAGCCATTTTCCACCCCCCACCATAATTAATGTTATACATTTATCATTGAACTGCTAAAATATCGTTATCATATTATATGCCCATAATTGTAAAGTACATGCAAATTAACACATTGATAATCGGGCAAATTATTAACGCCAATATGTGTCCTTCCTGTCTCATTTCATTTATTGTCTTTACATCAACCAATCAAGTCACTCCATTCGATGTTTGATCGCAAATTCTATAACTTCCGAGACGACCAACGATGATATTATTCAGCTATAAAGTGTGATGTGAACATATTTAGAACTTACCGGAATGAAAATGTCTTGAGCACACCAACTGATATCTGGAGACGTAACAGAACTTGATATCAGCTGGTCTCACGGCTGCTATCCAGGCTAGACGCCTTCGTTTGGTAATATCCGATACATGAGCTCCTTCATGTTGCTTCCAGGTTGGGAAAGCATAAAAAGACAATCCAAACTTATTCCTGTGCCGGTCGTAAGATCGAACATTGCAGCCGACCACACAGCAAGTACGAACCATGGCTATGCTTTCGCTCCTTACTTAGACCCCCAAAATGGCGGATCGGGCCAAAATCCTTTCCACGCCCACCCCCGTGACATCACGCTCCAAAGCCCTATAGTGGTTTATTTCACACCTCAAACATTTAGTAAACAATTAAGCAAATACAAGTAATCTGCAATAAATTACAGGTAGTAAGAAAATAAACTACTAACTCTTTTACGCTACGTCCACACCTACATTTTTGAAAACGCAGCTGTTTCGTCCACATAAACAACGTTTCGAATCACCGAAAACAGAGATTTTTTTAAAACTCCTTTTTTGCATTTACGTGTGGACGAGGAATACAGAGTCTGCTCTAGCAGACCATTACATGGGGAAACCTTTTGAATACAAGCGCGCTGATCCACACAGGTGTGCACACGGGTGTTCACTGTTCATAGACATAAACTACACCTCTATTAACAACATTCAGTATTTAGTATTTACTGCTGTTTACACTTAGCTAGATTAATGTGATGGTGTTGTGTTTAGTATGTTGCTCTGTTTTTTTTTGCTTGTTTTCTCTTCTTCTCTTTTTAAGTGCCCTTTCTCACTAAAAAAAAGAATAAAATAAAAACGTGGATAAAAACTTCACCCTTAAAAAAAAAAAGAAAAAAAAGAAACAGTTGGAAGTCACGCACACAGAGAGACACACATTCTCACACACTCACTCAAACACACACACACACACACACACACACACACACACACACACACACACACACACACACACACACACACACAGTGCCTTGTCTTAGAATAGGGCTGGGCTTTTATAATCGATTCATCGATTAAAATCGATTCTGGCTTGGATAACGTAAAATCGATTCATTAAAATCCTGAATCGATTTTTTAATATAAATGTATTTTGCCCGAAATGCCAGAATCTCAGGTGACATCTCACAAAATTTCAAGAACCACCAAACAGTTAAGACAGTAAATGAGAGCAGGAACACGGATTCTGCACATAGACTTAAACACACAGCGCGGATCAGAATCAGTTAGATGTCGCCTTTCTCACGGTCGGGGCTGAAAGCCGACAGCTCGCTGATTCTGATCTGTCGGCGGGTCGAGCTTTGTGTTCACGCCCTTTATGAGCCGATTCTAAAGCTGTTAGTTTGATCTGTCTCCAAACAATGTTGACCGAACCAGCAGCAAAAAGAAAGATCCAAACGCTTCACATAAACCATCGTCATGAATTCCCTCTGACATTTGTACTGTTTTGCTTCCCCACCGCGGTGCAAAGCTCTCTCTCTCTCTCTCCCTCTCCTCTCTCTCCCTCTCTCTCTCGCCTCTCTCCCGCCTCTCCTCTCTCCCCTCCTCTCTCTCTTCTCTCTCTCTCCCTCTCCTTCTCTCTCTCCTCCTCCCTCTCCCCCCCCCTCTTCCTCTCTCTCCCTCTCCTCTCTCTCTCTCTCCCTCCCATCCCCACCCTCCCCCCCCCCCCCCCCTCTCTCCTCTCCCCCCCCCCTCTCTCTCTCTCTCTGTACTTCAAGAACAGTTTCCCTTTCTTCATTATTCGCTTGCTTGTTACGCACCAGTCTACTGTTGTTTACAGCGCTGTCAGCCGCTGTTTTTTTTCCTTTTACATTCTTCCGAAAAGAAAACCTCATTTCTGCTGTTCAATACTGAACAAATTTAAACTTTTTAAAATTATTCAAAATGCAAAACGCTTAGCCATGTCTCTAATAAAACCGCTGTAACTTCAGAGGTAATGTTCATATGTTGATTAATGGTTTTCTTTCGTTTTTGATGTACTGCAAAATATTTTTATAAAATCCCAGGCCAGGAAAATCACCTTCATGTTTTTCTGTGTTTTATCTTCAGCTACTTTGACACAAAAGCATCTGCTGTGATGCTCACACCTTTGATAAAGTCTTGCGTGTGTCAGCTTCCTTTTTATTGATACAAAAATATGTAAATGTACTGATCTGAATTATAATATTTCTGACTGTCAAAATTTCCCAGATTTAAATCAAATCGAATCGAATTAAATCGAATTAAATCGAATCGTGGATCGAATCGATTCGGGACCTTGTGAATCGGAATTGAATCGATTCTAGAAATCAGTGACGATACCCAGCCCTATCTTAGAACCATTTGGGGGTTTTACGGTGGGAGGTGCTTGTGTTGTATTGTAACTGTCATGCCAATAAAAGGCAGCAAGAGGAGGCCGTTGTTGGGGTCAGTCTACGGTAGGATTCAGAGTGCTTTCTGAGACACCGGCCGGGGCCTCCCTTGCTAGCAAGTAAAAGATGTTCGTCTTGTTTTTGTCGTTAACGAGAAAACGTTTCTAAACTAGCGGGGCTTGTGGAAACACAGACCCAACACCTGCAGCATCAGAATCTGTGAGTAGAACGGGGGGGCTCCACGCTCTGTGTTTACATTTTTGAAGGGAACATGTTTACCTGCTCTCATTTACTGTTTTAGCTGTTTGGTGATTGTTGAAACAGTTTTGTGAGCTTTAACCTGAGATTCTGGCGTTTCTGGTAAAATACATAAATATTTAAAAATCGATTCAGGATTTAATGAACGCATTATTCAAATTGAAATCAGGGAAATTGATTTTTTAAACCCACCCCTAGTGACACCCCTGTCCACAAGGTGGATTTTCAAGGGTTTGTTGACAGTATAAAAAAGGGATTCTTGATGGACCAGATACATCGGCCTGTGGCTGCATCACTAATCCAGCCACAAACCACAGGCACTCGCTCTGCATTGCCAGCACTACAGATAGTCCATAGTAAACTTTGTGGCTTAAGGAAGGATTTAATAATCAACTCTCAAACCTGCTGGGAGTTTGATTCCCTTTAAACAGTTGTACAGGTGCAAGTTCATGGTCTTTCTGTAGGCATCGTGAAATGCATCCAAATACTCCACTGCTCGACTAGACAGCAAGGCCTGAGAACTGATCATTTAATAGCCTGGCTCCCTCACATCACTCACAGAACCTTTGGGCCCTCTACAAAAGCAGGACCTACAGTAAACCAAGACAGTACTCCTTTTTGAACAGCATTCAGGGGGCATTACTGCTGTTTAGGGCAAAAAAAATGATTTTGACTACCACATACAAGCTCATTTTTATAGTCTGCAGAGAAACAGTGGCATTAACACACAGGACTGTAGACAGACTTCTGCTTACTTTGCTTCCTCATCTCTGGCTACAAGAAGTCGCATGTGATTGGTTGCAGAGGCTGCTCTCAAGATATCCACAGCTCTGTGAAACACATGCAAACACATTTACACAGATTGTCTTCCAGCATCACTACTGTTAACATGAGAGCAGTGACTTTAGCAGATTACCTTTCACTTGTGACACCTACTAGGCTGTCCCCATTCACTTCCAAGATCTGGTCCCCTGGCATCAGGTTTCCTGTGAAAGGTTAAACACAGATTACATGCAAGTGCAGAGGGGAGCTGTCAGCTGGACAGCAGTGGTTCATTTTGGATGTTTCTTTCTTTCGGGTTGACCCCAAAACGTGTTATATCTTTAAAGAAAGTGTTGTCAAGTGAATGAGCTGCCAGGTTAGTTATATATAATGCAATATAATATTATATAATAAGCTCAAGTTATTCATGTTCAGTTATTTCTAAATCAATAACAATTATCCATTACTGTATCACGTTTGTGTAATCGAAGGAAACCTCCGTTTTGCTAGAGTTATCTGATTTTTACTCTACTGCAAACATCTTAGAGTAAGTTTAAAAAGAACATAGAAAACAAAATACAACATTGTTCACTTCAAATGAAATATTACCCAGAAAGTGAGCTGCTTGGCTGAGGTTTTCAGAGTGAGTCCTTGTTCCATTATACGAGCTTCTTTCAAAGTTTTGTTTCGGTCATGGATTGGCCTCCACAAAGCCCACACATTACTGAAGCAGTGTGAGATCATCTTGACAGAGAACAGACCAAAAGGCAGTAACATCCAAAGAAGAGCTTTGAATGTCCTTCAAGAAGCCTGGGGAACTATTCTTGAAGACTACTGAAAGAAATGACAGAAAGCTGCCTCAGAGAGTTTAGGCTGGGCTGAAGAAGAAATATTCCCAAATAGTCCCTTTCAAATTCGCTGGAACTAAATGAACTCTCTTTTTGCCTTATATCCTATAGGACCCATGAATGTGTCTTACAGAAAAAGGGATTTATGATATGAAGTCCATCCAGCCATGGGGGGTGGCTGTAGCTCAGGAGGTAGAGCAAGTCATCTACATCCACTTGGTGGTTTGATCCGTGGCTCCACCCTAGTCTGCAGGCCAAATATCCTTGTACAGTAAATGAGAACAAGAAGACTGTAGAGAGTTCCACTGGGATTAAAGACCATCCGTTTGATGCTGAGGACTTTGATTCTGCACATTGTGTGCCGTAGTCTGAACCTGCTCATGGTAACATTTATCTGGCCACTTCAAAGACTGTGTTCACTGAGTTAGATGTCTGACAGACATGCTGGATGGTTATGATGGATTTTTTCCCTCTAGTGACACCAAACATGCTGCGTACCTCAGCTTTAAACCAACATCAGACTCAGTTGTGAGTTAAACAGCAACATCTTGCACATTTTAGTGTGAACTCACTTGGAATTGACATGAAAATCTTAGTGAGGAGTCGGGGATGTGAACTGTGAGCTCAGCTCTTCTGACTGCAGTTTAAATGTCAGACTGGTGGGTCAGGAAGAGACCAGCACTGCGACAATACAGCAAAACCCTTTGATCTGTATACCAGCAGCTGAAGAAGAATGTGGCCTAACTAAAGTCAAGCATATGTGGTGTTCTGGACAAGCTGTAAGAAACAAACAACAATTTTTACAGACACTTCTCTCTTTGCCCTATATCCATCATTCATGGTGCGATACACAAAAAGTAGGCCAAGAGAATCTTGTGGTGTATATTATTCATGTTTTAATACTCACAGGAAATATGCTCCAAAAATACTTGTTCTCACTGCAAAGGTCTTCAGTCAGGCCACTGTCAACATCCATTTCTATTCTTTGGCTTTTGGAGTCATTCACATGATCTTCATGAATGGCAAAATTTAGCACAAGGGCTCGCTAAATTTCTACATTATGTAGTAAAGGCACAAACAAAGGATTTGTGCATTTAAAATAACACCAGCACCGCTGCAGACTGCATGCTTGGTCTCAACCGACATGTTCAAGGTGTTGCTGTGAAATATCGGAGGAGACAATGGAAATGTCCACAAATAACTGCTGTACTGTTATGTGGCTTTTCTATAGGCCAAGCCAACTTGGTCCTCTTCACCTCTTTTGAACTTTCTGGGAAATATTCAGGAATTACCCATTCAGTAATACTGCTTCACATAGAGCCTATAAATGTTCAGTCATTCTCCAACAGAGATGTTGGAGAATGACTGAACATTTATAGTCCCACAAGTATTTTCTCTTTTTCTTATCGCCCCAATTCAGAGGCTGAAGTAGAAACTTTTACTGCCTTTGTTCTAGAAATATTATCTTCTGTGTTGGGGGTCAAAGTAACTAGTCTAAATTCAGACTGTGCTGTTCTAGCACAGTCTGACCAAAGGTTTCTAGATTTCAAGTCTTACCATCAGTTGAAGCAAGGCCACCTGGTAAAATCCGTTTGACGTAGACTCCAAACTCCTCTCCTGTTAGCTCCTTCACTCCACCTATCACTTTAATTCCTGTAGAGAGAGAGATAGAAAAAGAGTACTTTAATGGGTTTTCCAGTGTTTCTTTAATGATTTTTTGCTCTCCAGCCACTTTGTGCCTTGTAAAAAATGACTGTCATCTCAAGATGGCAGTGGAGTCACTGCCTGGAAACAATGCATCATAGGGAACACTCTGATTTCCAGGTTAATGACAGTCCTGCAAAAACCTGCTCAAGCACAACAGACAGAGGTTCATGTCTCCTGGCACACTGTTGTCAGATTTCTTCCATCTATGACCTGGTTACATTTCTTACAGCTCAAAGGGGTTCATTTGACTGACGGGCTTCCCTCTGCATTATTGTCTTTACCCTTGAGGTGACTGCTCTTATGATTTGGCATTATATAAATAAAACTTAACTGAATTTCTGAAACAAAACGAGCTGGTTGGACTGTGTGCATTTAGACTGTGTTTTCTTGTCTCTGAAACCTGTGCCACTGCAACCACTAAGCATAGAAGAAAGTCTTTATGACCAGATCAAGCTTTATGTAAAGCACTCTTACTTTAATGCACTTTCCCCCGTACACTAAATCACCACTCCACCACTATGTCACTGTTCCACACCATTTCCACAGTAAGAAGCAATTCAATTCCAAACACAACAAATGCCCCTGTGGGCCTGTGAGCTTGAGGGTCCTGCTCAGTATTTTACTGTTCCTAGGACAGTATCCTTCTGGACAGAGATCTCCAATGTTGTTCCTGGGATCTGCTGGAGCCACTTGCCTTGCTTGGGAGTCACTGCTCCAGTTACCACTGGAACCACTGTTAGCTTCACCTTCCACATTTTTCGAGTTCTTTTCTCAGCCGGTGGTACTTCTCCAGCTTCTTGTGTTCCTTCTTCCTGACATTGCTGGTATAGCTACTAGAGATGGACTGATCCGATATTACGTATCGGTATCGGTCCATCTCTAATAGCTACATCTATTACTGCGGCCATCTCTGGTTGTCCACCATTACTATGTCTGGTTCGTTTGCCATCACCAGTTTGTCCATGTGTATCTAGAAGTCCCACAGGATCTTAGCTCAGTCATTCTTGACCGCCCTAGGGTGCGTCTCCTATTTTGACCTTAGGACTTCCGGGCTATACTCGGCACTGAGGTATTCACTAAGCACGCGGTCAGTTATAGTCATCTTCCTGATGTACTCGTGGATGTTCGTTGTCTCATCCTGGACTGTGGTTCTGACATTCAGTAGTCCCGGGCCTCCTTCCTTCCACTTAGCGTCTCAGGATGCTTGACTTGGGGTGAAGCCCTCCATGCCCGGTAAGGAGCTTCCTTGTCTTATTGTCAGTGGCTTCTATCTCCTCGTTTGGTCACCTTATTATCCCAGCAGGGTACCTGATCGCCAACAGGTTGTAGGTGTTGACAGCCTAGATCTTGTTCTGACCATTCAGCTGACTCCTCAGGACTTGCCTGACCCTCTGCAGGTACTTGGTGGTTGCAGCTTTCCTAGTCTTTCCCATTTGCCTGTGGGATCCCCAGGTACTTGTAGCTGTCCTCAGTGTCTACATGTTGCCTTCTGGTAGCATGGTCCCCTCTGACTACCTTCCTTCTCTTGTTACCATCAGACTACACTTCTCCAGTCTAAATGATGGATGGTGACTTGTGCTATTGGCTTGAAGTTGGCCTCTAGTGTTGTACACCACATCCCCATTGAGTTTCTGATGAAGGCTTTTAGGGTCCCATTGATCTTATATAGTTCTAGGATCCATGTGTAGCACATCGAGTCATAGGCCTTCAGGTAATCAGTCTCGGGTGACTGCTATGTCTACCAGAAGCCAGTTTTCTCCTCTGGTATTCCTGCTCATGTGTCAAGCCACATGCCTGTTTATCTTAGCTGCTATGATGCCTGACAGGAGCTTCTATGTGGTACCGAGGCAGGTTATTGGCTGGTATTTGGATAGGACCAGTCCCTTCTGGGGATCCTTGGGGATCAGGACCTTCCGGCCTTCAGTTAGCCATTCTGGGTGCGTTTCATCCATTAGCAGACTCATTGAGTGCAGTCAGCTTCTTCAGCCAGTAGGCGTGAATCATACTGATCAGATCAGCTGATTAGTCTCAGTGATGGTTGCAGTAGGGATTGTCTATAGTGCTGCATTCAAGTGCTGCTTCTAGTAGACCTTCAGAGGGTAACTTATGTAATCTTTCTAACCGGCTACAGAGGATCCAGGTTTCCAGCTTCGGCATGATGCAAAGGAGCAAAACTCCAATATGGATAGAAAACGAATAATAATAATTGTAATAATCTTATCACTACCAATTAAATGTAAATAATTTAAGCAACAGTAACTATAACTGAATCAGTGGACAAAATGATTCCAAGTTCATGTGTTTTATGCACACTTTACACACACAGCTTCTACAGCTCCAACAGCCCATCTGATTCCTGCACGTGGATCTTTCATCACTGCACTCCACAGAGAATATAGTAGAGTTAACGCTGAAATCAGGCCTTCTTTAGCTTAAGGCTTCCACTGGTCTGCTCGAGCCAACACAGAGTGTTACAACTAATTGGGTCTGGAGTGAAGGGCTCAAGTTAATTATCGCCTGGTGGAACAGTGGGGTTTTAAAGTTCCTTGTCTCAGTCCTCCCATCCTTTTATACTCTTCTCTGAGGAAAACAGTTTCTTGTTCTTTTAAGCCTCAAAGCAGTCTCCTCCCCTCATCTATCATCAGATAAGAAAAACATGCAGCTGGAGCAAATATGAAAGACTTGCATCCCTTGTTCTTATTCAGCTTTGCATTTACTTTCCGAATCATTACTTCCCATTCACAATGAGTCAAGGGCATATTTCTTACACAAGAACTGAATGTTCCAGATCTAAATAAAATGTGGGGTTATTCAGTGTGATTACAAAAGGTTCTTAAAATGGTTTCTTATTCCCCAGATAACACAAGAACGTGAAATATAAAATGTCTGTTGAGTAGGGAGAGTGATTTTTGAAAACCGTCTTCTTTAAAGCACAAGCTGCAGATACTGCCAACATGTCAACAAAATGAACTGTGACGGACACGATTTTCACTACAAACACCGTCCCCTGCCCACAGGCTGATGCTGTGCTGCTTTCAGCTGCACTAACAGAGAGATTCAAAAGTGCTGTCCTCCATATGTGATTGTATGCTACAGTGTGTACAGCAGCCCTTCCCCCTGCTGAAAGCTACATGTGTGCACTAAGGAAGCCTTAAGACTTTAATATATGTATCAGAACACTGTATTCACCTGCATGTGCTCAGGTTGGATGGGAATTAGTTGCTTTGCTTCTCACCTGCGTGCACATATTGATACACAGGTTGGCTTTTATGCATCTTCATTCTTCAGACTTTTTGGCTTTCCAGTAAGTCAAAAAACCTTTGACGCTGACACATATGTATAAATACAGCACAACCAATTACTTAAAATCACTGTTATGCCAAAAGCATAACTGGATAGAAAATAAAACCCTCACAGTGGCCACTTCATGACCGATGGTTGTGGACTGGACTCCTCAAAGCCCGGACCTCAACATTATTGAAGCAGTGAGGGTCATCTTAAGAGAACATCCAAAGAAGAGCTTTGACTATCCATCAAGAAGCCTGGAGAACTATTCCTGAGGAACACTTAAAGAAATGACAGAGTCAGAGTCATGCTCAGTCTGTCAGCTGCCTCAGAGAGTTCAGGCAGTGAAGAAGAATAAAGGTGTTCACACCAAATATTCACTTTCAAATTCTCAGTAGATCACTGGACCCATTTCTCATTTTTCTAGCAAAATATATATTGCATAACATACATATACGCACTTTACAAAAGCATATAAAATGCACACAAATTGTGTGCATTTCTTTTATTTGTCAAAATAAATGAGAAAACAGAGCTGCCCTGTGTACTCTGACTCTCTGAATTCTGTTATTTAATATTTATTACTGCTTTAAATATTACATTTCAAGAATAATTATAAACTGTATGTTCAGAACTTAAACATATTCAGTTTTATTTATATACTGCCAAATCACAAGTTGCCTCAGCAGTGCACACGTTCTTTATGCCATCAGCTTCTGCAAACGTTACTAAACATCAAATCATGTAAGACATCATCTTGGACATGTCAGCAATAATAGAGTAATACAGTTCTGTTCTGAGGAGATTTACACAACCTCATGAATATATATGTGTGGACGTATAAATATGGACATAAATATATCTATATAAAGCAGTTTTGCTTCACTGTGATGTTTGGCAGCTTGACAGTAGTTGCATTCATGGACATGAGTTGTTTTTTCTTGCTTAGGCACAAGTTGCAGCAGCACAGTGATAGTGCATAGTAGATAGTGGAAGTGGAGGATAAAAACAACAGCAGCTCCTGTATTCTTAACCCCACTCAGTTAAGTAGGTTATGGCTTTGACCTACTTCCCCTGCTTGGCAAACACAGTGATCTGTAGCATGATACCTACTCTGCAAATCCCTTTAAAACGCAGAGTAATATTATTTAATCTACTCATTATCATGCTCCATCGCCAGTGGTTAGTGGAGGATGGTTGAATAAGGCTATGTAGATGATTCAGACTTGGTGTAAAGAACTGAATTCTGTTGGGTCCAAAATGTTGTTTTTTTATTAAATTCCTGGCTTCATCTCAGCTTGTATGTATTTGGTCAACTATTGGGTATAAAGTGTCAGACCACTACGTCCTGTGAGGGGAACAGTTTCTGTCAGAACTCAGGTTATGTTGACACACCTGCAGAAAGCACGAGCTTTATTCACGAGGACAAGTTTTTGTCCGAGTGTGTGGCCGAGCCTGAAGTGGATGTCGTGCTTGGAGAAGCTTCTCCTCTGATAAACCTGCTACACAAGGGATGACAATGTTTTTTCGTTTGTCATTCAGTTTCTCCCCAGCTGACCTTCTTTCCTATGCATCTTTGCTGATTTGACGAAGGTCCTGTTGGGATAACCACATGTTTTAAGAACTTTCTATCCATGTGTGTTCCTTTTCTTTCTCTTCTCTCTGGTGTTGCAGGGTCCTGATTACTCCAAATTTGTGTTCCACAGGATGTTTGGAGTCAAAGAGTAGGTACTAGTCTGTGTGTGTGGGCTTCAGTGTTGAGGTTTCCATCTTCCTCAATGCATACAGCACAGTCCAGAAATGGCAAACTATTATTCTTCTACTTCTTGGGTTTTGATTTTGACCCAGATGTCATCCACATATCTGTGCCGGTCTTTAGGGGCTGTTCCTTTGAAAGAACCAAAAGCTTTACTTTCCACTTCCTCCTTATAAAGGCTGGCTGCAATGGCTGACACCGGGGAGCCCATGGCACATCCATATTTTGATGTACAAACCCTGGTTGTATGTGGTGGTGAGGCGGGGTGAAGCTGATTCTGTTTTCTATGGCGCGGTCTTACTATAGGTGTTGGTAAGTTTTTGTTTGCCATATGTGGAACTTCCAAAATCGTTCTTCTCCTTTAATGTCTTATGGAAACTGTGCTTTGTCCACAAACTAATGGATCACTAAAGTCATTTCATGGACATTTTTTTATTAAATATGTTACAGTACAGTACTAGCTACTTTTTAAGTAATCACTATTTGAATGCGGATCCTAAGTCAGACGTGAGCTGTGTAAGCAGTCAGACAAGTGCGAGTGAAAAAAATGAAAGAACTTAAGTTGAGCATCTTATTGAAGTTAAAGAGCCAGAGCAACATCTACAAGCAGCAACACATGTGACCTCTGCAAACACAAAGGAGAGTAGTCGAGTGTTGAGGTGTGTGGGGACAGAAGTATGAAAAGACTTACCTAGGCCATTCTCACAGTCTGTAAACTCCATGGAATGAACAGCCCGGTCAACTCCGTATGGACCCATTAGTGTCCTGTTAGAGGTCAGTGGATAAAAAGGAAGCAGGAAGCAGGGAAAGGAAAGAGAGTGAGGGAGAAAAAGATGACGAAATAGGAAAAAAACCCCAAATCTAACTATTTTTTTCACAGGCTGCACTGCTACACAGTCAGAATCCATCCATCACATAGGAGAACAATAGTATTGGGAACTTAACCTCAGATAGCTTCTCCTGTCTAGGCCTGAGACTTTGTCACCACACACAAGGCAAGGAGTGTGTCTTCAGTGTGTGCTGCAGATACTTCGTTGTGAAAATGAGTCTTCTATTCATGGTACTGTCAAAAATCTTTCTCAAATTATGAACACAAAAGAATACTTTCCTCACACTGCTGTTTGAAGACAAGACCAAATACAGCTGTGACAGTAGCAGAGGAAGCAGAAATGAGACGGCAGCATCGGGTAACTCCAAAGCATCTTGGTAAGATCTCACACAGTGAGCAATTCTCTGAGAGATAGGGCTGGCACACATGTTGTTCGTCTTATGCAATAATGCTGCACAAGAGGACTGCACACTGCAGCTTTCCCCTTTCCCCTCTTTACTAATCCTCATCTAACACTTGCAAAGCATCCCTTTGCTTCCCTCATTAGACACTACTAAAGACAATGCAGAATACTGCAAATGAACAAACCATAAATGTCACTTTTTTGGTATCTGGAACGGTGTCTTTTCAGCACTTTATTTTAGTTTGCAGTTCCCTTCCTGTCTACACCCAAATGACAAAAAGGACTATCAATATTTTAGCTGCAGAGGGTTCGCCACTGCTGTCAGTAAAAACAATGAGGCTGAACTTTGAAAGAAACACTGGCTGATAACACAAAGATGCAACGTTCAGGATGGAGCTGGACCTTTTAAAATCATCTGTTAAGGATGGATATACAGTCTCACACTAGAACACCGGGATTCACTGTTGATTTTTGTATTTTTGTGGTTTGGATTCATTTTACTGCTTTGGGCTGTCTTTGATTAATGGTCATGACAATTTGCATATTAATGATGAAGAAACTGAGCTCACAGCCCATTCTTCAGTGGTGCTAGTTTCAGTTTTTAGGCAAATGTACTGTTTATAAGGTTGGGGAAACCTGCACTTGGATGAGTGACGAAACGTTTCTCCTACTGAAAATGCTACATCCACATTTTCCAAAAAGAAATTTGTATTTGTATTCCTTGGACCAGAGAGCGGGTTTCCACTTTGCTACAGTCCATTTTAAATGAGCTTTGGTCCAGAGAATCACTGATCATGTTCACATATGGCTTCTTCTTTGCAGGGTGGAGCTTTAACCTGCATGTGTGGACAGCACAGGAAGTGTTCCTGAGCCCATGCATCATTTCCACCACACAATCGTGTCTGTTGTTAATGCAGTGCTGCTTGAAGGACCAAAGATCACACGAACAAATGAAAAAAAGAAAATGAAAAAAATTGTGAAACTGCACCACAGTTTGTTGGCACTTTTTTCATCAGCCTCTCCACGACACTCTTTTCATACCCAGTTGTGTTACTTACTAGTTAACCTGATTAGCTGCTAAATGTTACTCCAGCTGTTTCTTTTGAGCACCACTTACTTTTCCAGGTTTTTGTTGCCCTGACCCAATTGTTTTGAAAGATGTTGATGCCATTTTCATGAAATACAGTCCTGAACAAAACTTTAAGACCACTTGAAAAATGGCAAAAAATCCTTTTTTGCATGTTTGGATCTTAACGAGGTACCAAGTCGAGCTTCAACATGCAACAAAAAGAAATGGGAGTGACACAAAACATTTTTTTGAGCATGCAAACAATGCTTAAACAGAAACAGGCTGTTTTACAGCTGATCAAAGTTTAGGACCACACCTCCAAAAAACCTGCAAACCCCCCAAAACAGAAATCAATGTTGCAAACATGAACTCAGTAATGAGTCACTCCACAGTGATTGTTGATCACTTCAAAAATTCGTTGTGGCATGCTTGATGCCAGTGTTTCCATGAGGTGAGAGGGAACATTTCTCCAAGTGGTGAAGACGGCCGCATGAAGGCATCTACTGCCTGGATCTGTTGTCGATTTTTGTAAACTTCCCATCCCCAAAGGTTCTCAGTTGGATTTAGATCAGGGGAACACACAGGATGGTCCAACAGGGTGATGTTATTGTCCTAGAAGAAGTCTCTTGTCCTGCAGCATTGTGTACTGTAGCATTGTCCTGTTGATAAACCCAGTGGTTACCACACAGACGAGGGCCATCAGTCATGAGGGACGCTCTCTGCAACATCTGGACACAGCCAGCAGCTGTTTGACGCCCCTGCACCTCCTGAAGCTCCACTGAAGGAAAAAGCACCCCAGGCCATTATGGTCCCCCCTCCACTGTGGAGCGTAGAGAACACCTCGGGTGGGATCTGCTTGTCATGCCAGTAACGTTGGAAACCAACAGGACCATCAAGGTTAAATGTGTTCTCATCAGCGAATAAAACTTTCTTCCACCTTTCAATGTCCCATGTTTGGCGCTCAAAGTCCAAACAGTCAGTTCTGTGGCGTCCAAGGACACGAGGCCTTTGAAGACCTTTCTTGCTTTTGAAGCCCTTCAGTCTGAGATGCCGTCTGATGGTTATGGGGCTGCAGTCGGCACCAGTAATGGGCTTAAATTGGGTCGAGGATCTTCCAGTGTCTTGACAGACAGCCAGTTGAATCCTCCGGCTCTGTGCTGGTGAAGTTGTTTTGGGTCTTCCACTTGACTATTTTGTTCCATAACCCTCAGGATCATTTAAGAAATTCCAAATGACTGTCTTACTGCGTCCCCACCTCAGCAGCAATGGCGCGCTGTCAGAGACCCTGCTTATGCAGTTCAACAACCCGACCACGTTCAAAAGGGAACGTTTTTTGCCTTTGCCATCAGAACGTCATGACAGTGAGACTACCTGACAGAAAATGATGATGAATCCACATTTTAGCACAGATTTGGCCTGAAGGCATGTGGACCTAAACTTTTGATCAGCTGTGAAACAGCCTGTTTCACTTTAAGTGTTGTTTTCAATAAATTGCATGATCCAAAAATGTTTTGTGTCACTCCCATTCCTTCTTGTTGCATGTTGAAGCTCTACTTGGAACCTTGTTAAGATCCAAACATGCAAAATAGGATTTTTTGCCTTTTTTCGCCTTGGTCTTAAAGTTTTGCTCAGGACTGCATCAAATGTTTCAGTTGAAACATTTGATGCTTTCTCTATGTTCTATTCTGAATAAAATGTTTTTACACCACATCCCAACTTTTTTGGAATTGTGGTTGTACAAAGGTCACATTGGCCAGGAGTTGGAAAGCAGCCATGATGGTTCACGTAACATCTCCACATATATTTTAGAATGCAGCTGGTAAAATCCACAAAGAGCATTAAACCTCAGAACCAGCACCAGCACGGGTCAGCTGATTAGTCATTTCCTGCCACTGAACAGCTACAAAGGTCCCCCCCTTTCCCCAGTCCCAGTTTAACCCTCAGGTCTACAGGTGTACGGCTAGCTGAGTAATTGTCCTAAAAAAATTGAGTGCACAGAGTTATATCACATTCAGACCAATACAGTGGCAAAAGCCAAACCCATAGGCATAACCACAGACAACATAAAAGATGGATGAGGCTAATGTGAAATCACCGACTGCTTGTTTCCAACCTGGATATGGCAGTGAGGGGTGGATCCAGCTATGAAACCACCCGCTCATTGGTTAATGCCTTGTGTGTTTCCAGAGGTGACAGCAGATTACCCATGTAACACTACAGGACATACAGTTTTTATGCAACTATAGCTGTTAACCCCTGCTGGCCTTTTGAAAAGAAAGGTATGATGGCGCCTGTGTTTGGCTCTGCCGCTGCCGGGTGCAGTTTGTCGCGCTCTGCTACTTTTGTGTTATTTTTTTCTGCTCCGCTGTTCTCACTTAGTTTTAACGATGTATTGGCTGCCTTGGTGTATGTTCGTCTGGCTTTGCTATCCATCCAGTCCTCTATGGTGCCTCACAATGTCTCTTCGTCCTCCGCCGGTATTTTCCACCCGCCTCCATCAGCTGGAGCCTCGCTAGGCACTTTCGGCGGTTCCTCTAGACCACGGAGAAGGAGAGGGAGAAGAGGAGGTATTTGGGTAAAGCTCAGGCTTTACTGGCGGCGGGGTTTGGCTGGTAAGAAATGCCGAGCGGACCATGTCTCCTGTGCTCGGAAAAGCTCCATGGAGGGGGACCTGTCTTCCACTTCCCTGTCTGAGGAGGGTTTATCCAGACTCTTCTGCCGTCTGGCCCTTTATTCCCTCGGTGAGTGGATTCTACGAGCGTGATGGCTCAAACGTAGATACTCAAAAGTATCTACATCCTGTAACTCGAGCCCTTGCAAATACTGAGGCTTCTACCTCGCTGAATATGGCGCTTTTTAATGCTCGATCTCTGTCTAATAAATGCCAAAAATGAGCTCACTCCACAGAAACAGCCCTTCTTAGGGTCTCAAATGACATTTTGATTGATTTGTTGGACCTCACATCGGCTTTTGACAGTGTTGACCACCACATCCTCCTTGAAAGGCTTCAACACTGGGTTGGTGTATCTGGAACTGCCTCAGAGTGGTTCTCCTCATATCTACATCACCCATCCTTTTCTGTGATGGTCTCCGGTTTTAGGTCATCCTAAATTCACATGTGACACCATTGCTATCTCAGCTTCACTGGCTTCCTGTGGAATTTAGAGTCCATTTTAAGTTCCTGGTCTTGACATTCGGAGCCTTGCATGGACTGGCACCAGTCTACATCTCTGATCTGCTACAGCCATATGTCCCTAGCAGGTCCCTGAGGTAATCTGATCAAGGCTTACTTGCTATAAAAAAGACTAAGATGAGAACTAAGGGTGACAGAGCTTTTGCCACTGTGGCCCCGAGACTGTGGAACTCTCTCCCCCAAACCTTAAGAACTGTGGACTCAGTCGTTGTTTTTACAACTCAAAACTCACCTTTTTTAACTGTTTTTGATTAATTTTTGCCTGTTTTATATTGTTTTACCTTTTATTATTTGTTATCTTATGTGCAGCACTTTGTGACTCTGTCTAGAAAGGTATAAATAACATTTTATTTATTTGTTTGTAAGGTTCATACAGTCTATGGGAATGACCGGAGTCATGAATACACTCGCTGAAGCTTGGTGCCATTCAAAAAACTCAGTGGTTGTGTTGTTAGACACACATGGATGAAGTATAACTTGTGGCATGAGAAACATATTGTAAACATAACTGAAGCAGCTCCACACTGCCGACTGCATCATTCACCCTAACGGATAAAATGTCGATGAGACAAGCTTCCAAACGTCTGTCAGTAAATGTTCCAACTTTGGTAAAACACGGATCACCAAATCAGCAACATTTACAAAATCAATGAGCCACACAGTAAAAGCACAGACTGAACATTAAATGTCCACAATGGAACCCGCTAATGAAACCGATAAAGTGCCTCATAGAGGCTCTTTTCAAAGGAAACTTGGGACGCACTTGGTCTCTGGAGCTCATCCGTTTGTAGCACATGCAAGAAAGATCACTGCATCATTTCACGCGGAAAACTAGAACATATCGATAAGCCTGAGAGAAGAGCACGAAGCACATCTCCGTGTGAGACACGAAGCAGATCCACGCGCCTGTGTTACAGACGGACAGTCAGCGTCACGGTTACCAGAAAAAGCCCGAGAAGACACGCGGTGTGTTTGGTTTCCACGGGACAGAGTTATGGTTAGTAAACGCATCTCCGTGTTTCCAGAGTTCAGCTGTCAGCATCGTGTCACCGCTGCTGTCACACAGACTAACCTCTACCTGCACACGCAGCCGCTCGCCTTTACCTGCTGATGATCACCGCTCCTTTGTACATGACTGAAAACGTTGGCATGTTGACATGGAGCCCGGTTCTCCGGTGAGACAGGCGGAGGCTCGGTCGCAGCGTTCAGCCTTCAGCCAGCAGCCACATGATGGTGCACAGGCACTAATTCCAGCGAAGCAGCCTGTGCGCTCCAAACATCTCCACCTTCAGCCACACGGTTAATCTCTTACATAACTAAAGTCGGCGGAAAATGAAAAAAAAAAACCCTCTGAGGCTGGAAATGATTCGGTGGTTTGTTTCGCACACATTTCTCACCCTACCTGTCATTTTCTCTTGCTGTGGCTGTGCAGCGGCTTTATTTGTTGCTGGTAACAGCTCCATTCAACGGAATCTGCCTTTTCCCCTCTCTCTGGATGTTTGTGCTACTTCGATGGTAACGTGTTTAATTGTGTTTGGCCTCGTTACGCGTGAACATGAGTCTTTCCATAGATTCTACCCACACTTCCATTTGTATCAACCACAGCTTCTTTTAAGACGATATTGGCCATTGCGCTAACAAGTTCTTGTTGAGCCAGAGAGGAGGGGCTTACGAGCCTTTAAACACATTAATGCAGAAGTGCCCTGCTCTCCATTTAGAAACTGCAATTTAATCCCCAGATGACATCCATTACTCTGCCTTCATCTTTAGCATTCAGACCGTCTATGCTGTCATCTTCACTACTCAAACAACGATTCTTCATTTTGGCTTTATTTTGATCAGCTAATGTTACAAAAATGCGAGAAAGAAAAAGAAAAGTTACCACAGTGCTGTCTCAGCTCAGTGCTGCTGGGAAGCTTTTTTGTTAGAGACAGCCTCATCCATGATCCCTAAAATGAATTTAATGCAAAGACAAAATCAATCAATCAAATGGAGGCAACAGCGCTTAAAGATACAACACTGGTGACTGTAACTGAGCTGTTTGTTCAAAGCGATCAAAGCAAAAGAAATGTGCATCCATGTGCATGTGATCCCAGCAACATGACTGTGCCCCTCCCACCGGACACAGGTAAAACCTGCTGAACCTGCCTGTGTTTGAATTCACTGTTACACTACATTCATAAATGGGGGAGCGCTCCAGTATGCACTCTGTAGCTTCTTTTTGATTCAGTTTGGTGCGTAACTTTTCTAGATTTGAGGTGTAATTTTCTATCAGTAAAATATCCTCACTGGCAGGTACAGCACAAGTGGAGGTTTGAATAGAAAGAATACACTAAGTATATATTTTTAAGGTTCTTGCTTCTAGAATTTCCTGAAATTATTATTACATGTATATCCTTACAGTGTCATTTGCAAATTGCCCAAAGGCAATAATTAGAAAATACATAAACATTTTTCTCATATGGTAATTCTAGTTGCTGAAAGTTACCCCCCTACACGAATAAAGAAATGCATGGTGACTGGTCAGTAATTACACCATTATTTGTGTGCTGTATTATAAAGTGCTGCCCCCAAATAAACTTTCTGAGTGACACGGGCGTGAGGCTGCAGGAGGTCTTTGACACAAACAATAAATAACAGTAAAATTCATAGGAACGTTTCCTGGAGCACCGGGTGCTGAGATATTCATCTTCAGCCTGAGACACTGAAACAGCTGAAAACCTGAAAACCTACCTGGCAAATCCTAGAGGCACTTTGAGTCTTTGAAGCATGTCTGTGCTGTGGTGCAAAAGCCTGGACGTTAGCTTGTGGTTGTTAACATATGCTCTGCATATTTCCAATCACGATGCTCCGCAGCTGCCAGCAGATATGGAGAGTACCAATTGATGAAGTGATGATAAGCTTATGCACACAAATCCATACAGCACAAGCACGTGCTAAATATAGGCCTCTGTAAGAAGGCTGTTCAAATACTCCAGGCACAGATCAGACTGTATGACACACACGGCGTTGCTTACAGCTCAGTGGGGTTTTCTTGCTCTTGTCTGCTTTGCTTCAGTCTGTATGGCTATTACTTCGCACTAAAGCTGCCCTAATTATCTTTACGTATTTTCTCTTTCATTCCTGCTTCTTTACATTTTCTTCTTAACTCTTTGAGTTCTAGCTACTGTGCATACTAACTTTAACTTTCTAACAAAAGCTTGCTCTTGTGTTCTTGGAGCCTGGAGTGTGTCTCCAGCTGGTGTCTCAGTGTGTTTCATATACAACCTGCATGTCCCTGGAAAGTACATTTAAACTTTTAGTCTGTACAACATAGATTGTTTTGAGCGGAGTTTTGTCCATGTTAGCATAAACACAGCCCGGGTCCATGTTTATATCTGTAATTTTGATCAGAAATTGATTTTAAAAAAAAACAACCTCAACAGATAAACAAAAGACACCCAGATTTGTTCAGCAAAAATAACACATTGATGATGTTTGAAGCATAAACCCTATCACTGATGTTACCATTACCAGCACTAAGCTGCTATGTTAGCTTAATGTCCCCATTGTGATTCAGATGTCACTGATGGGGTAAAAAGCCAAGCTATGAACTAGAGTTTCACATCCAGGTCCATGTTTGAGGCTTGGCTGTGCGGAGATCCCATATCGCCTGCATGGGTTCATTAGACACAGTAAATAGCTGTGCTCAGTGGGGCAAACAGGAGCCCAGAGAGAACCAGCATGGCAAGTTTGACAAATGAACCCAGGTCTGTAACTTAGAAACAGTTATCCTTATTACTGCTGCAGTATGGGGACTAGCCTTCTCTGTGCAGGTGACTAAGATTTAAACCAGTCAGCTGATATTAGGGTGTGTTATAGTACAAGATTCTGTCTGTCCATGAACAAAATGCCATAAACAAGCTAAATTTAAAACCAGCTGACGAGCAGATCAATCTGGCGTGGATCCACATCATATTCTTTAAAAGGACAGCAGTGTGGTTATCGACCCTGACGCTCTCTGAATCCTGTTCAGACTACACGCTGGATTCATGAATTCAGTCCGTGCCGGTAAATTCAACTTTTAAGCTTTTAAAAAACTGATCCGAGCCCAGTCTGACTATCACATGGACTCGCATGTGATTACACATTTAGGTTTACAAGACCTGGTTAAAGATATTGTTATTAAAACAAAAAGGAACATTTCTGTTCAATCTATCAGTTTTTCAGTTCAATAAAATAAACCATTATTACAGTGACAGCGGAAATACAGTAAAAACAGTTCAAAACTGTTAAAGCAGTGAGTTGTCTAAAGCCAGGACAAGGTTTGTGATGTTTTCCAGTTGTTGGGATTAAAGAAGCTGGAGTCTTTCCAGGCCCTTACCAAACCCTGAGGTCTTGTACTGACTCCAGAGGCAGGCTTTGGGAGCACAGATGTAAGCTTGGCTAATACTTGACTGCAGTCGTAGCCAACCTGAGATTTGTCTCCAAATGTGAAGCATCTCATCCTTTAGAGCCTGCACCAGGCAAGGCTTCACAGTCCCAGACACTTTCCACAAAACACAAAGAGACACGGTCCTATCCCAGTGAGCAAAGTGGAAATTGATTTAAGCAGCTGATTAAAGTAACAGGCTCTCATCACTAACTCCCCTTTCCACGCTGCACACAGTGTAAACCAGCGTTTCCCAACCACTGTGAGAAATGATCAGGTGTGCCGTGGAACATTATTAGTACTGGCCAACCTGATTGGTGCTCTAAGCGACGGCGTGAGTAACAGGCAGAACAACGACGTTCTCTTCCACTAGAGGGCAGTGCAACCACCTGCTCTAATAAATGTGTTGCCAACTGGCAGTAAAAACAGAAGAAGACGAAGAAGAACTTAAATAACAGTCATGGTGTGAGACGATGTTTAAAAAGAAAAAGTGTTCAGTCTGACCTGGTCCTGGAGAAAACGCGACCCAGATGAAGGCCCTAGCATGAGTAGTGGTCAGAAGGAAGCAACAAAGGTATACTGGGACAAACCGAGCCAGTTCGGCTATATTTGGTGGAAGAATGATCCGTATGCTTTGTGTGACATGTCTGTTTGGTGGTGTGCTGTGGGATTTTTCTAATGTGAAATATGGGCCGTGGCTCCAAAAGCCTGGGAAACACTGGTGTAAACACACTGCATGCTTCACTAAAACATCCCATTAGATGCAAAGCTGCACATCTGAGTCATAAAAGAGCTGGGACATCACTGCACTTCTTGTTGCTTCTCACATTGTTTGTTTGGTTTCTTTTTTGCCTGGGAGCATGAGCAGCTGAGCGAGTGTGTCAGCGATGTGCGCTCTCCTTTGTTTATACATACGCACACACTGTTGTGTCTCTTTGTGTCGTCGTTTCCCAACAAATGAACACAATGTGAGTCTACAGAAAAGAAATGATTTTATTTTGTGTTAATTATCTAATGTCTTTGGTTCCATCTTGTTTGTGTTCTTCTGTAACACCAGAATTAAGATTTTACTTTATTATGTATGTCTCTATATAATGCTGTGTAATGTTGCAGCACACATAAAATAGTATGTAAAGCCCACGTCCCCACATCTCTCCCAGGAGTAACAAGGAACCTTTAAGCTTGACAGAAGTAGTTATTTGAATTCTATTTTTCATCACATGTATCTGTTTAAAGTGAGATAAGATATCACATAGCCTGTTCACCTGTGTGCAGTTCAGCTTTGTCAGTCACTTCCTGTCTTACTTTATTGTCTGGTGTTTTATTTCCTGTCTGTCATCGTCCTGACTGACTTTAGCTCCGAGGTTCCCCAGGTATCTCCACTTCCCTTCTTACCTCCTGTGTATCTAAAGTCACTTTAGGCTCAGAGTGTCTGTGTTCATTATCCCGACTGTGGCACTTTGGATTCTATTTTTTGCCTTTGAATTTCTGAATTCCACCTTAATAAAGGTTGTTTTGTCATTGAAATAATAGCTCCAGGACAGAATAAACGATGGAAGACAACAGCAGCTCAACCCTGATAACTTACTGTAGCTCATTGAGCTACTGAAAGGAAGAGAAAAAAATCATGGATGACCAAGGCCTTACATGGGACTAATCATCAGCACACGGAGGAAGTTGCATTGTTGTTCCTAGAGTATTTAAAAGTAGAATGGGAGGCAGAGCCTTCAGTTTTCAGGCCCCTCTTCTGTGGAACCAGCTTCCAGTTTGGATTCAGGAGACAGACACTATCTCTACTTTTAAGATTAGGCTTCAAACTTTCCTTTTTGCTAAAGCATATAGTTAGGGCTGGACCAGGTGACCCTGAATCCTCCCTTAGTTATGCTGCAATAGACGTAGGCTGCCGGGGATTCCCATGATGCATTGAGTTTTTCTTTTCCAGTCACCTTTCTCACTCACTATGTGTTAACAGACCTCTCTGCATTGAATCATATCTGTTATTAACCTCTGTCTCTCTTCCACAGCATGTCTTTATCCTGTCTTCCTTCTCTCACCACCAACCGGTCGCAGCAGATGGCCCCGCCCCTCCCTGAGCCTGGTTCTGCCGGAGGTTTCTTCCTGTTAAAAGGGAGTTTTTCCTTCCCACTGTCGCCAAAGTGCTTGCTCATAGGGGGTCATATGATTGTTGGGTTTTTCTCTGTATCTATGAAGCGCCTTGAGGCGACTTATGTTGTGATTTGGCGCTATATAAATAAAATTGAATTGAATTGAATTGTGTAGTTAGACGAGAGGAGGCTCCAAATCCAGGACATGAGGCCACGATGAGTAAAGAGCTTTAACCTGGCAGAAGCACAATCTAAAATGAAACAAAAGCCCAGTGTACAAACAGAGGAGCTTCTAACTAACACACAAAGTACGAGAGAGCACTGGTGGGACCAAGTCATTGTTTTGCAAGTCTCAAGTAAGTCTTAAGTCTTTATCCTCAAGTCAGAGTCGAGTCTCAAGTCACTGGTTTAAAAGTCGAGTAAAGTCACAAGTCTGAAACTTTGAACTTCAAGTCCTTTCGAGTCTTTAAAAAAACAAAAAAAAGAATGTTGCAGTTATGCTAAATGTAAATATTAGACCATGTGATTTTTAAATCTCTGTTTTTCTCAACACATGACGAAATACTGAACTTAGAAAATATACACAAATTGTGAAATTGCACCTCTATAAGATGCAGCTCAATCAAACTTAGTTTCAAGAATAATTTTCACCCACAATTCTGAGATAAGCTGCATGTTATTCTTGGATGCGCTTGTAGGACCGGCTTTAAAATAGCAGGACAACACACACATTAAAGTTAGTTGACATCACAAAGTTAGATGAAGTCACCTATCTCATCGTAGCAAAAGAGAACCTACCGTTCTTTATGCAACTTCAACTGTCGGACAAAGTTGGAAGTTGTTCCATCTCTGCCTGTGATTCTCCTCTTGCATGTTTTGCATATTGCATTTCGTTTTGTTTTTGTTGACTACTTCATAGTTTATGTACCTGAAAAAAATAACTCTTTGCAGCATTTTTGAGTGTTTTTTTTTCTTCTTAAAAAAAATCTGGTTAATTTGATTGGCTGTGCTACAGCTCACGCACACATACGTACGGAGTGTGGTTTGAATAAATGAATGAATGAACTGAATTAATTGTGCAGTTGGTTGTTGTCCCATCTTCACTGGGAAATGACTTGCCTGCTCTGGACTCTTACATTTCCTCTCATATCCATGTTTCATTGGTTTGTTGGTTTGTTTGTTTGTTTTTTGCATATTTCTCAAATGGCAAAGCAATGTTTTGGGTAATCCACCTAAATGAGACTTTAATTTGGGTGACTTGTTCACTTTCATCAGCAGCTGAATTGCATAACACATGGAATCCTGCATGTTTTAATCTAATAGCGAGAGCAGCTTAGCAGTTCTTCAAAGCATCTTCCAAAGATGCTTTGAAGAACTTCAGGGTTCTTTGAGCCACTGGACTAAAAGCAGCAGGCTGCGAATGGCTTTTGTCTGTTTGGTGAGTTTAATGTTGAGATTCTGGGTTTTTTTTTTATTACATTATTTGAAAAAACCTGTTAAAAGCAAACTTTTATACCTTTGATTCATAATGTTTGCACTTTCGGCATGTCGGCATTCTTTTGTCTTCCATTAAAGAGTCTGTCTGTTAACTGCTGGTGAGTTGAAGTATTAAAAGAGATTCATGCATGTAACCAAGAGGTCCAAAAGTGCCTATATTGTTCTTGGAGGAACTTTTCGAAGAACTGGAAGTGTCTCCCTTTGTTATGTACAGCAATCAAGGATGGTGATAACTGTTATAAATGTACATGTCCTCCTGAGATGAGCCTGACCACAGCAGAAACGCTGTGAACACTCACAAGGAAAAGAGCCAGACTGCAAACAGACAAAGGTGAAACAGTGTTTGAGTAAAGAAAACTGGAACTCTAGACAGAGACCATCACAAACAAACTGAAAATGAAAACATGAGCTTCTATAAAAAGACGAAAATCCAGCACTTTGTCCACCAAAAAGTTTGGCCCTCAGTCCTGAAAGCTAAAACATCTGACAATAGAAAAGTGAATTCAAAGAGAATCCACTTTGACGATACATCTCTATCATAGATGCGTATGTTGATATCCATGCAACATTTCATGTGACAGTTCTGTTCTGTGCAGCCACACAAACAGTTTCATCTTCTTTTGCCATGGCAACGACCATTTGCCTTGGAACTTTAATCACTAAATCCCCACAGTGGGTCATTATCAGATTAGGAGATTATCCAATCCACACTGAGAAATCAAACAGGCTGGACCCAATCACTGGGAGACATACGCACCCGTGCTCCTCCACACATATTTGTACATCTTTTGTTATCATGATGGCATGTGCATGTGTGCATGTGTGTGTATGTGTATAAGAGACAGAGTGAGAGAGACAGCACGAGTGTATGTAACAGAAAGAGACAAGGAAAACTAAAAGGATGGTTGATCCTTGTCAAGTATTTCCAGTTACAAGGCTGCCCCCTACAGAAAGGGAGCTGCACTGCATTTTCTGGAAGATCAAAGTGTGGGAGGATACCATTACTGATGTATATGTTTGTGCAGTTGAGTGGCGTGCATGCCCGCTGTCACAACACCTACAACGGGGCCCTAAGAGAACCTTGAGGCATTTCACCAAGCAGCTCTCAGTGACTCTTTCTGCAATATTCATCCACATATTGTTTAAAAGTAAGCACACTGGCCAAACTACGTGTGGGGGACGTGTTATTAATGCTCATTAAATATGGTGATATCTGGTACGCTATCTCAATGTGTGGCAGGGGGACAAGAGATAAAAACGTTTCCATTCCCACATAAAGTGGGACACACACCATGTGTATACTGCACATGCACACGTTTCCACAACAGCAACAAGAAGACATGCTGGTCTTCCATTATATATAGCCATCAGTCAACAGGAGCATACAGCTGATAGAAGAAACATATTCAATTCCAGTGTTGGTCAAGTTACTTGAAAAAAGTAATCAGTAACTAATTACTGATTACTTCCCCCAAACAGTAATCCCGTTACTTTACTGATTACTTATTTTCAAAAGTAATTAATTACTTAGTTACTTAGTTACTTTTTAAAAACACGATTTACAACCTGAGTAGGTGATAAAGCGATAGATCTTTCAGCCCAATTCTACTTTTTCTACATAATCCATCATACAAAATGTAATCAAATGGAAAAGTCTCTTTTTTTAACTTGTTTATCAGTTTTAATCTTTTAACTTTATGCATCAAGCAAAAATTTAATTATATGCACCATTCTCTGACTGGAAGAAATTTGTTTAACATTTAAACCTATTTTCTGCACATTCCAGCACATAAAATAAATTTTTTTTGTGTTTACACTCACTCTTTCAAATAGATGCAAGTAAAACACAGCAGAAAATAAATAAAGTCAAAGACTCAGCGGTCCTGTTGCTCTATTTTCACCTGTAAAGCAGGAGTGGGGTAGGCGGAGGTTTACCCTGGTGCAGGTGTGCCGCAGCGGTCAGTGGAAGATTCCGCGAGTTTCTCTGTGAGTTTCCCATTACGTCGTAGTCATAGCTGGACTGGCCATCGGGCATACCGGGCATTTGCCCGGTGGGCCGCTGGCGATTTTTTGTTTTTATGGGCCGATGGCTTTTTTTTTTATTTTTAAGGAAGGGTATATATAATGAAAGGTGTTGGATTGGCCAATTGGTCATGATCGACTCTGGGCTGGACCAATTACAGCCGAGGAGGCCGGATGCACCCTCCCCCTTGTTTAGCAATCACGTGATTTTCACGCATTGCATGCCGGGAACTCGTGGCAAAACAATCCAAGTACCGCATCAAATGCAAGCATTTGCAGCACCGCAAAACGTTCATTCTCCGGTTCCAATACCTTCTTGTTTTTTCTTTGCCGCACAAAAAATGAATGTACAAAACAAAAGGAGAACAATGCCGGTCCGTACAAAGACAGACTCGATGAAAAGACAAAGAAAAGATACGAGGAAAAAATCAAAGGAGTGAAAGGGTCAGACCCTCACGAGCACACAGAGTGGACAAAAGACGTCAGCGTGCTGCCCAACTTTCACCACGCTCAGATTTATAATTATACGGTTCTTGGAGTGAGTGCATACACTCATGAAGTTTAGTAACTTCATGCAACAAGCCCAGGAACAGTTTAGCGACGGATGGGTGAAGGACCTTGAAACGCACCGTGTAGAACGAAAGACCATCGTACGAACAAAGGTAAGTTTACCAGTCTCACAAATCGTCGTCATAAATACACATTCGTTAACTGTTTATTAATATGACCTTTGAGCTCAACGGTAATTAATTAGTAGTGGAAATAATTTCTGGTTCATTACAGAAATGTAGCAGTGACAATAATACTGTATGCTGTAATCGTACTGGGCAATTAGTGATACAAAACAACTGTTTTATCCTGTGAATAAAAGTATATGTTTTTGTCAATGTACCATAATAACAGAAGCGAAACGCAATATTGTGTCAGGACAATTCACTATTTATGCACAATAAACAAAGGAGCATAGTGCGACAATTTCTGTTCAGCGCCAGACTTGCTTGTAACCTATATCACCAATTATGTTAAGAAAAATGACGTATTAACTACTACAAAACTCTGACCTTTGTGGGAATGCTTGGAGCAGACTAACATGTGAGCTGGAGTGTGACGTTATATTTGGTATATCCAGACCATCTGTCGGCTCTTACTTCGGAAACATGGCTTAAAAAATTTCTCTTCAACAACGTAATCCAATAAAAAACAAAACGATCTCTTTACCCGTCGGCTTCCCGTTCCTCACAAAATCAGTGACCTGAGCACCATCTACTCCAATCAGACACATTATCAAAGGAACGGGTTATGGGACTCTATTATAAAAAAGCAACACTTTCTGCAGTTAAGACAAGAAAGCAATGCTGTGACCGTGTAATTCATGCATAATGCACCTTCTATGTGTATGTATATGTATACGTATGTATATTTAGTGTGTACATGTCTGGTCTGTACTTATAGAATCTATTATGTCTTTTAGGGACGTACCACTCAACAGTTTCCATATATAAATGGCAATTATGCACTTAAAGCACACTGTAAATAATAGAGGTGGGAATCACCATACAACTCGCGATATGATATTATCACAATACTTAACGCACGATACGATATTATTGCAATTTTTTAAAAATATTTTGCGATATTTAAATTCTGCACATAAAGGTAAACTTTATCAATATTCATTTTATCTAATATCAAAGTCTCACACTCAGTCTTTCTCTCATTTCAGTCAGTTCTATTGTTGACAAACTGAACGGTTTGTATTACAGTCTAGTTCAACTTAACTGAATGCAACCATCTGGTACAATTATAGCTATTCTGAACTATGCAATTTATGAAAACTATGCAGCCCCTTCAGCAACTGAAGAATTTGAAAGTAAATTTTAAAAATATATAATTTACATTAAATAAAAAAAAGTTTTAAACTTAATTAAAATTAAACATGTCTTAAATTAAAATAAGTAAACTGTCATGTTTATTGCTGCCAAAAAAAAAAGTTAAACACATTTGGACAGTGAAGGAATGTCAGGATTCTTGCTCAGAAAAAGGATCAACATGCTCTGAAGTCAACATGCTCTGACTCCAGAGCATGTTGACTTCAGAGAAAAAATTGTTTGTAACAAAATATCGATTTCTGCTGTCCCTGTATCGATACATTATTAGCAAACAAAATATCACGATACTACACAGTATCGATTTTTCCCCCCACCCCTAGTAAATAAGAGAAGCAGTGCTTTTTAGACAAAGCTCTGAGCATAACTTGCAGCTTACCAGGTTATGTGTTCAGCTACGTTACCAAGGTTATTTACCTTGTAAAAAGAGAGCCAGCTGCACCAAAAATAGACTTGAAGCTCCAACACAGTTATGAGCTGCCATGCTGTGCTCAATATAATGACCTTGACACAAGAGTGAATGAAGGACACATCTTACCAATGTGTCAGACAAAGATGATAAGACCAGGTGACTAAATGAGAGCATGTTGTTTTCCTTTGTCACAGCAAAGTGATGTCTGCTGCCACCAGGGGCCTGAATTCCACAGGACATGAGTTGTGAAACCTGTCAAAGTGCATCCAGTCACACCTGTCACAGCCTGGGGTCAAACTCACAGTGAAGATAGGGTGAAGGACATCAGGTCAAACAAACAACACAGAACTATATACAAAGGTTAACCAACAGCTTTTCTAAAATGAGACAACTTAATGATCAAATAACTCCTGAAGGTTTTATTTGAATACATGATTTTCAACATCATCAGCATCTTGCGCCTCCCCTTTCTTCTTTATATTTTTCTTCCAAAAAGCCAGACTTTCTTTTATTTATTCTGAGTTAACTTCAGTAGTTCTCCAGCTGTTTGTAGTTTTCACAGATGTAATATTATCTACAGCTACTCTTAGTACCATTGATGTTAAGTTAGACTCTTTTTCTCCAATTGATCTTTCTGAGTTAACTTCAATAATTACTTCCTCCAAACCATCAACGTGTCTTTTAGACCCCATTCCTACAAAACTGCTCAAAGAAGTCCTGCCATTAATTAATTCTTCGATCTTAAATATGATCAACCTATCTCTAATGATCGGCTATGTACCACAGGCCTTCAAGCTGGCTGTAGTTAAACCTTTACTCAAAAAGCATCTCTAGACCCAGCAGTCTTAGCTAATTATAGGCCAATCTCCAACCTTCCTTTATATCAAACATCCTTGAAAGAGTAGTTGTCAAACAGCTAACAGATCATCTGCAGAGGAATGGTTTATTTGAAGAGTTTCAGTCAGGTTTCAGAGCTCAGCACAGCACAGAAACAGCTTTAGTGAAGGTTACAAATGATCTTCTTATGGCCTCTGACAGTGGACTCATCTCTGTGCTTGTCCTGCTAGACCTCAGTGCAGCGTTTGATACTGTCGACCATAATATCCCATTAGAGCGATTAGAACATGCTGTAGGTATTACAGGTACTGTGCTGCTGGATGACAGAGACAGACAGGCAGAGAATTGATGATATTTCAGTGCAGATTACTTTTTGTGCAAGTTTAAGTAGAGTATGGTGATAGCTTTAGGGAAGAAGCTGTCCCTGAGTTTGTTCTGGCCCGTATGGATCTGAAGCGCCTGCCAGACGGCAGTAGGTTAAAAAGATGGTAGCCGGGGTGGGTAATGTGCTTCAGGATGTTTCTGGCCCTGCTGAGACAAAGGGAGTTATAGATGGCAGACAAGGAGGGCAGCCGATGATTCTTTGTGCTGTGTTTACCACCCTCTGTAGTCTCTTCCTGTTTGCCTCCATGCAGCACAGGTCAGCAGGCTCTCGATAGTGGATCTGTAGAAGGTCACCAGTAGCGGAGTGTTTAGGTGCTCCTTCCTGAGCACCCTTAGGAAGTGTAGCCACTGCTGGGCTTTCTTGACTAGGGCCATGATGTTAGCTGACCAGCAGAGGTCCACAGAGATGTGGACACCAAGGAATTTGAAGGACTCCACTTGCTAATATGGTATATGGTAGCAACTTGAAGCATTTTCTTGGCACACTTTGTCCTCCGTAATATCAACGAAGCATTGTTTACATTCCACAGTCCGACCTGAGTGTTGCTGCTGACAGTGTCCATCCTTTTATGGTACAGTGTATCATCTTCTGATGGCTCCTTCCAGCAGGATAACACACCATGTTACAAATCCCATATCATGTCAAACTGGTACTCACATGGCCTTGAAATGTAGTGAAACTACAACAACTGTATGAATATCATCATCATCATTATCAACAACTATCAACGTGGATCAAATTCTCTGAGGAATGTTTCCAGCACCTGCAGTTCTGAAATTATAGCAAGAAACCTCTGACAGAACCAGGCTCAATCTGCCGCAACTCACTGAGGGTGAGGGGAGAACAGCACAAAGACAGGCTGTGGAAAAGAGCCAGAGATTTATAATAACTAATTATTAAAGGCAGAGTGTTGTTTAAAAAGGTGAGTGAAGAAGATCAATCAGTGCATCATGAGAAACCCGCAGAAGCCTATAGCCGGTGCAGTGTAACTAAGGAAGGATTTAAGGTCACGTGATTCAGCCCTAACTATATGCTTTATCAAAAAGGAAAGTTTTAAAAGTAAAGAGGGTGCCTGTCTCCTGAATCCAAACTGGAAGTTAATGTCTGAACTCACAGTACACAACTGTGAAACCATCGTTCCCCCCAAACAACGACGAATGAAGAACTGAGAGAGAGACCTGCACTTCTCACTAAGCAGGGAGACATTTATTTGTTCCATGTATAATCTAATATTGGATGTATTATCTCTATTTTTCAGAGATGAAAAATAGTCTTTTCATCTCTTCCAGTGCATCCATGGAGTTTTTAAGTCCATCTCCTCTTTCCACAAGTTTCAGCTGTTTTTTCGAACATCCAGACGATTAAAAATGAAACGACCTTAAAAATCACACCTACATCTGCCTGGTTCTGTGTTGGGGGACTTTAATGGGACTCAAACACCTTTTTTACTACTGAAAAAAAGGTTTGAGTCACCTGATAAAAAAAAGATAACAATACAAACCTGTAAAGGCCCCCTTGCATTATATCAGTGAGGCAGACATTGTGATATCTGAACAATACCAGCTGGATGTGTGTGTCAGAGAAGAAGTATCAAACATTAGTCTTGTGCTCAGCAGTGTACCATCTGTCTTAACATTCTGTTTCCAGGAGCTGCAACTGTGATTTACGCTCCATGTGCTACTCTTAACAAGACAGGAGCTTCAAACAGTAAGAGAATACAATTGTAATTTAATTAAAGCACCAATGCTGATAGGTAATCTGATTACTCTCCACAAGCACTTCAGCACTCAGCAAAAGCACTTTCGCCTGCATGACTGAACCTGCTGGTAACAGCAGTTATGTCACATAGACAGCAGCCATAATGACAGCAGACTGCTGATGTCTTGGAGTCCTGAATGATGACAACCAGTGTTAATGATGTTCTTCTTACTTCATAACTTTATAAACAGAATTGACCCTTTGACCAAACATATGCATACTCACGCACAACCAACTTTCCATGAAAATGACAAAATGACAACAGCTGCTGTTTACATAAGCACTCTCGTGTCTGTGATAACCAAGCAGATAGAGGGGTCTGTTTCAAATAAAGCCAGAGCTGCCGTCAGCCTCACCAATGTCCTTCTTCCTACAGCTTCAGTACGAGAAATCTCCTTTGTCTTGGTCACACAAAGGAGACACTACACTGATGATTACTGTCACATGATCACAGGACATGTGTGAAAAAGGAGCAGACCAAGCTACACAGCCGTTTCAAGAATGATGAAAACGGTGCGCACAAAAACTACATGTGCAGTGTCAGTACATGCTAAAGTACATGTACATGTGTGGATGCCAGCTGAAGACAAAAGGTTCAGCTCTAACCAGCTGCTCAGTGACAGCTGTACCAAAATACACAATTTTCAGACGCTTGTAATATCTAAAAAAAAACACGTAATTTTCACAGAATATCCCTGGAGATTTATATTATTATGATGATATAAATCATCAATTGTTTCCTTTTAACATTAATTAATTTCCAAGCAACCCAGACTGACCGAACTCTGTCGTGGGAGCAATGTGAAGATGCGTTTTCCCTGCTTCTGTGAATACTTCCTCTGAGCGTCACCTACCTGGTCTTAATGGTGGGGTTCATCCTGAGAGGAAACAGTCCCAAGTCTATGTCTTCGCTGTCAGGGTTAAACTCTAGTGCTCCTGAGACATAAATCAGAAAGTAGTCCCAGAGCTCAGGCAACTTCTGAGAGGAGAGAATCATGAGGGAAACTCGAGGGAGGCTCTGTTTTGGAGAAACAACTAGCTAAAGATGGGTGTCATCCAGAGTGGGGGGCCCACAGCAGCGTTCTATTACCTCCCTTCAGCTTGCATTTAAGCGTTCCAGCTGATCCAGCTTCAATGTCCACTCAGCAAATACATTTAGCTGACTGACTCCTTCCCTCGGGACATAACACAAGCACAAAATGAACCGTTCCTCTCCAAACTGCACCACGTCCTCCACAAACAGGACTGGATAGATATATTTATCTGCTTTCCTTTGGAAAACTCAGGAAAATGCCAAAGGTCCTTTTTATTTGGAATGTTGTATCAGTGTAGTCCAATATGACATCTGACAAAGAAAATAAAACAAACAGTCACTGTCACCTCATACATGCTCTCACATTTCACCGAAACACACAGTGTACATGTTGTTAGTGTCTGCTTTGGCTGTTTACCTGTTTATTTCAGCTGCTTATTAAGGCTTTAATTAAGAGATAAACGTGACTATTCTCTGGGATTATTAAATCACAAATATATGGAGGAAGGATAAAATGTGAGGATTGTTTTCAAGGAAGCATCTGTTAGACTGGCAGGATGGCTCTACCTGGTCACACGACCAATACTTAGCTGGAGGACCAAATGAAATCATGCTTCTACAGTAATTTATGATTATTTCAGGGGAGAAAAAATCTCCGTTTAATGAGAAGCATCCATGAAGAGGACCGTGGTGATTTTATGTTATTCTGAAAACAACAGCTTTTCTTACCGTGCCTTCTTTGCCCCTGACAAGTCTGTGACTTTGACCTCAAAGCTGGCTTTTCAAGTTCTCGCGACCTTTTCTGGAATTTATTGTTGGAAATTTAGATTCACCTTAAAGTCACTTGCCCGATCAGTAATGTTGTATGAGCACAGGACAAAACTGTCGCTCGAGTCTTCACATTTTAGTGATGCGTTCGTTCCAGTGTGAGATTGAACGCAGCGTAGGCGTGCGCGTCTCCTACCGTACTCTGCGCACAGAAGAGGCGCACAGCGCCCACTCTCTAGTCCGTGCCGGACGCACACGCGCTTGTTCACGTACCAGTAAATGAGCGACAGTCCGTCGAAGCGCTCGAGCTCCCTGCCGCGCTCCTTCAGCAGAGACATGCTCTCCTCAGTGTGAGCCTGCGGTCCGTGCGCTGACTGAGGGGCTGTGTCAGCACTCACCCCCTCACATCAGTGGTGTGGACAGGTGGGGCTTTTCCTGCTGACTGACCGCAGCCCGTCTGTCTGACTGCTGTCCTGCATCTGTGAGTGGGTTCGACCCCTGCAGCAGTGACGCTGCTTAGGAAAAGTTGTCGGGTCGCCGTTGACGGGAGAAGTAGGCTAGCCGACTGGACCAGCTCACAGCAGTCAAATTACGCACGTAATACATGAGCGTTGACAACTCTCTTTTACTTTTAGAAAGCCTTAACAAAGGCAGTCCAAAAAAGATGTATGGATATAAAGCTGAATTATTGCGCGGTTTAGATTTGCAGCATACCATTCGGTTCAAAATGTATGTATTTTTTTATGGGGCGCCGTTTGTAAACTGAAACATGCCGAAATTAACAGCAACATTTTTCCACCTTTAGCTCTAAATCTTACAAAAACATGTTTTTTCGAGTCATTTTTTTTTACAACATTTAGTAAAACATTTGTAACTTTTCATATTTAAAACAGGATTTTAAATGTTAAATCTAAATGTTAAATGTTAAATGTTAAATCTAAATGTTATATATAAATCTAAATGTTAAATGTTAAATCTAAATGTTATATATAAATCTAAATGTTAAATGTTAAATCTAAATGTTATATATAAATCTAAATGTTATATATAAATCTAAATGTTAAATGTTAAATCTAAATGTTATATATAAATCTAAATGTTAAATGTTAAATCTAAATGTTATATATAAATCTAAATGTTAAATGTTAAATCTAAATGTTAAATGTTAAATGTTAAATCTAAATGTTATATATAAATCTAAATGTTAAATGTTAAATCTAAATGTTATATATAAATCTAAATGTTAAATGTTAAATCTAAATGTTATATATAAATCTAAATGTTAAATGTTAAATCTAAATGTTTATAAATCTAAATGTTAATTAATCTAAATGTTAAATGTTAATCTAAATGTTACGGGAAACTAAATATTTAGCTAATATGCAAATTTATTGTACGGGTCAACGGAAATACCAAAATAAAAGCTTCAAGAAAACCTCCCGTGCTAAAGTGTGCCGGTCGTGGTCAGGTTCTGTGTTTGCGCTCCTATCACGGTCACTTTTGACTGCCATGAGCTGCTTCAACTATTCCCTACCAGCATGTCCAGCGATTTAGCTGAAAACATTGGAAGAGCCGTTTTGTCGGCCATTCAACGATAGTGCACCCTCGACCTCACAAACGCCGCAGCACTTGGTAAGTTTATTGTATAGCATTTTGGACGGGTTGATAGCAGTGTTAGCAAAACTACCAAAGCTAAATTACTTAGCTAGTCCTCAATTATTTCATTTGGTAGGCAGCAGACAGAGATCGAACATCATGCAACTCTATTTATTTATTTGGTAGGTACGTAACAGTCGTTCTTGATGTAAATGTTTCCTTAGGAATCCAGCAATGCACCTGGACCAAGTAGACCTGCCGTCTCCACTGGGATACCATACCGCTCGGTAGGCCTTCTTACACATATCATTTAATTTATTTATCATGAAATTTCCCCTTGTGGGACTAATAAAGGTATGTTATCTTATCTTAGCTGACTGGTTTTGATATACAGTCAGGTCCATAAGTAGTTGGATACAGACACATTTTCTAATGTTGCTTCTGTACATTACCAGAATGAATTAAAAATGAAACTACTCCAATGCAGTTGAAGTGCAGACTTTAAGTTTTAATTCAGTGGGTTGAACTAAATGAATGCATAAAAATGTGAGGGGGAAAAATTAATTTGTAAAGGCTCTGCCAGGCCTTTACTGCATTGACTTTCAGTTGCTGTTTGTTTGTGGGCCTTTCTGTCCTAAATTTAGTCTTCAACAACTGAAATGTATGCTCAATTGGGTTAAAATCCAGTGACTGACTTGGCCATTCAAGAATATTCTATTTCTTTATTTTATTAAAGTCATGGGGTGCTTAGACTGTATGTTTTGGGTCATCTTCCACCTTTATTATGAAATGCTGCCCAATCAATGTGACTACTTTTAGCTAGACTTAAGCAGACAAGTATGTCTCTGAACACATTCAGCTGCTTCAGTCCTGTGTCACATATTCAGTAAACACTACCAGTGCCACTGGCAGCCATGCACGCCCAAACCATCACACTGCCTCTGCCATGTTTTACAGATGATGTGGTATGCTTTGGATCATGAGTCGTTCCACCCTTCTCCATACTTTTTTCTTGCCATCATTCTGGTAGAGGTTGATCTTGGTTTTATCTGTCCAAAGAATGTTTTTCCAAAATTTAGCTGGCTTTTACTAGATGTTTTTTTTTTTTTTTTTGTTAAGTCCATTCTAGCCTTTCTATTCTTGAGGCTTATGAGTGGCTTGCAGCTTGCAGTGAACCCTCTGTATTAGGGCTGTTCGATATGACGATATGAAAACATCTATCATTTCATATTATACGCTATCATTTGTTCTGTGGTGTCGCAAAATAAATTTTACGTCAATATTTTTCATCGTTTTGATGGTCACTGTAGTGGCTGTATTAATTTCTTAATTTTCTTTTTTCTGTTATGTTCTCTTTGACCGCATGTTGTCTGTTCACAGTAAAATTTTCAAAATGCAAACACTACGTCTCAAATCAATTCCAGGCCTTTTATCTGCTTAATTGGTAATGACATCATCATTTTAATATGGATACCCTAAATTAAAGCTGAGTCTGCACATCATGTCCATGATATATTTATGATTGGAAAATGTTTCAGTAAACGGGCAACAAAATAAAACTTGTTAGGGTCCAAATACACACTGACCTAACTGCAGACCTTTTCTACTCTAATTGAGTGCTCAAAGCACTTTATACAACAGATCTCATTTACCCATTCACAGGCACAGATTAATACAAGCACTTTTTCTGTCCAACATTCGCACACAGTCATACTCGGATAAACCCATTGGGAGCTCTAGATTAGAGCACCTGGGAACTGAATCACCAGCTTGACCAAAAATCACCAAATGCTAATCTACAAGATACAAAAGGTTCAGTTTTCTGTGTAATGGGTAGACGATAGTAAGATGGTCTGAGTCTACAGTTTGTTTGTTTGTTTTTAATGAACAGATAACAGAAACCTTACGGATGTATTGTAATGCATAGGTGTCTATCTGTATCTGTGTTTGAATTCATTTCAGGTTCCTCTTCCATCAGTTCCTCAAGCTCATGCTACGCGCTCACATTTTGTGAGAAAAAAACAAGACCTGCAAACACTATACAAAAGATGTTGTGTGCTTGCCCTTGTCTTCAGCATCAACGTTTCTCATACCGTGAGGAGATTCACGAGCAAAACTAGCACAAGATGGCCTTATTGGGAAGATCTCCTTTACATCTGACTGGTCTGAAGCACAACTTAGAGAAGAAATAGCAGCAATCTTCAGAAGAACATTTGCACTGTCAACTGGCCAGACATTCCCTTTTGAGTATTTGAGTACAATTAGAGGATGTAAACGACTAATGAAACCAAATGTTTCTAGCAGTTTTCTTTGGGGTGGCCAAGAAGTTGGCTCGATTTGTTCCACCACCTGCCTCTATATAATGGCAGGGATACAAAAACCTGCACAGGTAAACATTTTATATTGCAGTGCAGAAATATTTATTGTCTAAAAAGTGAGTCTGTTCCCTTAACATAATTTTATTAATTGTATTAATTAATATTGCAGTTTCAGCAGGTGTAAACAGTTTTTAGTGCAGCCATGTGCCTCTGTGTTACCAGTGATTTGGTGCAACTGTATTTGATTTTATGTAGAACATGCTTTCTTTTCCCTCAGGAGGAACCAGAAGAGCTGTCTGACAGTGACTTTGAAAGTCCAGTCTGCCGGAGAAGACGAGGTATGTGACGTGAATGAAAACCTAGTGAGGTTCTAAGCTCGATGACCAGTTAGATTTTGTTACTGCAGTGCGTAATAATTCCTGGGGGGTTTGTTTGATGAGAGCATCATTAATTTGTCCGATTGGGGCGATCGTGGCTCAAGAGTTGGGAGTTTGCCTTGTAATCGGAAGGTTGCCGGTTCGAGCCCCGGCTCAGACAGTCTCAGTCGCTGTGTCCTTGGGCAAGACACTTCACCTACCGCCTACTGGTGTTGGCCAGAAGGGCCAATGGCGCGATATGGCAGCCTCGCCTCTGTCAGTCTGCCCCAGGGCAGCTGTGGCTACAACTGTAGCCTCCACGTGTGTGTGAATGGGTGGATGACTGGGTGTGTAAAAGCGCTTTGGGGTCCTTAGGGGGGACTAGTAAAAGCGCTATACAAATACAGGCCATTTACCATTTTAATGTTTACGAATTATCCCAGGTGATTACAGCCAAGGAGGAATATGTGCCCAACTTTCACTTAAAGTAATATAAGGATATATAAAGGCTCTGTTAACATTATGAAGCAAGTCATGCTGACCTTCTTTCCTTTGTTCAGTGCATCATGCGTTGTCTACAACACCAGGTGAAAGTGAGGCCAAGCATCAGGAAACAGAGAGCTGCATTCAAGAGAGTGAAAATGAGGGCCAGGCAGAGGGACAGCAGATGTTTCCATATAATGTGGCAGAATTTGTGTAAGCTGTTGTCTAGGGGTTAAAGAAATCCTTCATTTTAGATGTTGTTTAGGATATTGTTTTGATGCAGGTTTCCAATTTGCATGTTTGGGGTTTTTTTTGCTGAATGACTGCAACTTTAGGATTTACATTTAATTTTTTTTTTTTAATGATGTAGTGTGAGAAATTCTTCAAGGCTGACATGTTTTATGATTTCTAATATCTCTTATCTACTTAGCCCTATTTTTCTGGAGGAAGATGAAGCTCTTGAAGAGGCAATTCAGCGTAGCCTCCTAGAAGAGTCTGATAGACAGAGTGAAGTTCATATTTCAAGGTAAGATTTGAAAGTAACCTTTGATAATTGAATATTTTATTTGCATCTTTACTTGCATCATTTTTTTGCAGTTACACAATTACAAAGGTTTACATTTACATTACATTTCTGACTAATTTAATATGGACTATCACAACATAATTATCTGTTGTAACTCTGTGCACTTGAGTCAAATGTACAGCAAATTTCCATTTTTCCCCAAGATCTGTTTGTCATTGTCCCTTTTTTATATAGGTCTTTTAAGAAGCTCAGCAAAGAAGAAATTGAAGGTCTTCTTAGAGCTCATAGTGAGAAAGTCATTACACCAGGAACAAGACAACTCCATATCAGTCGAGCCAATGTGTGGTCGACTGCTTTGCGTCAGTTCAAGAGACCCAAGTTTGCAGAAAGCTGTGAGATGCTTTATGTCACATTTGCAAGCGATGAACATGATACAGAGGAAGATGCTGCTGACCTTGGGGAGCCAAGGCGGGAGTTTTTCCGTTTACTGGTGAAGGCCATCTGTCAGGACAGTGGTGCTTTTGAAGGTAATATGATTTCACAGTCAAACTAACTAACTTACTTACTCAAGGCCTAAAGGCTTGTTGACAACACTCGTTTTTATAATGTTACAAACGCAACAACCACCTGATCTGAACATTGTTTGACAGAACATTAACAAGTTAATAAATGACTACAGATAATAAATCTGTTATGTTCTGTGTCTGAAACAGTAAAAAAAAAAAGTAATACATTTTTGTCTGTCAATCTCAAGATATCAGTTTGGGGTCTGTACAGAATATACTTTTTTGTGTGTTATTTTTCAGCTACACCAAATGGATGCACACTGAAATTTAACATCCTACACTTGCAAAATGGAGTATATCAAACCATTGGCAGGATGTTGTCCACGATAATAGTGCAAGGTGGAGAAGCACCTGCCTTTCTCTCTCCACATGTAGTAGACTACATTGTGTCAGGAGACATTCTTCAAGTACACCTAACACCGGATAATATAGGTGACCCTGAGTTAAGAGAGAATCTGAAAAAGGTGAATTGCAATATTATAACAAGAATATTGTAATATTTCCTATATTCACAAGTCTTCTGGTCTTCTTTTATAATATATAATAAATACACTTTTGGTTATTAGAGGCAATTCCATGTATTATATTTTCAATTTGTTTCCTTTTTGTTAAAAAAAAAAAATATTGGTGAAATACAGCCAAATAAACCAAAACAAAAACGTTTCGAGTCCAATTAAAATGAACCATCTGCAGTATTTGTGTACACTGGTAAAAAAAACAAACATTTAAAGTGTTTTTCTTAAATATTTAGGTTGTAAATGCAACAACTCAACATGATTTGGAGGAAGCAGTCAGCTGCTGCGACTCATGGCGATATCAAGTTGAAGGTCTTCCACTCACAGTCACCATGGCCAATAAAGATCTGTTTGTGAAAAATGCAGCTCTATACCTTGCAGTTCTGCAACGGCAAAGCTGTTTCGATCAACTAACTGATGGCTTGTCCTACTATGGAGTGAGATTTATTTTTTTTCTGTATCAATTGGTCATTGTTTTATAATCATTTAGAGTGAGCTACTTTTTGTATTTAAAACGGGAATTTAACCATTATTTAAACTTTTCTGTCTAGATTTTATCACTCCTGAGAGAGAACCCCAGTTTGCGTGTTCTGCTTGACCTATCGGGGGAGGACAAAGATCTGACAGCCAGTTTAATTGCTGGGGTTCTCAGGCCAAGCTATTCTGTCCTTGGGAGCAACAGAAGAGTTAGAGAGGAGCTGATGGTGGTCAAATTTCGGGAATTTCTCCAGTGTGTCGAAAGTAAGCAGAAATTCACATAATGTAGTCTGGCCATGAAACAATTTGGGACACTAAAGTAAAACTTTGTCTTTTTATGTCACATGCGCACACACAAAACAGGAATAAAGATGTATGATAGCTTACAACTGACAAGCAAGGCAAAGACAGAACCTCTGTGTTTTTTATAAAAACATTAGCCATCATTTAGTTGTTAGCTCAAGCTTTAACTATTTTAGTGTCCCCAGGTTAACGGTGGTTTTTCTTTGTTTTTAGATAAAGAGCTGAGAGACTCACTTGGAGAAAGAACTCTTACCAAGGATGAAGAGGCATTTGTGAAGGCTTTGAGGCCTGGTCACATCTTGGCTTTTGCCACCGGGAGCAGCAAGGTTCCAGCCATAGGTTTTCAACCAGCTCCTAAAATAACATTCATTCACGATGAAAGCAAACATCTCCCGATTGCACACACATGTGCAAATGAGCTTCAGCTTTTTGTGAATGAAACAACAATGGCTGATGATGATGCTTTTCATTACTGCTTCTTAGTAGCACTCATGAATGGAGCTTTATTCAGCACCATCTAAACATGTTCCAAAAAAGTGAAATTAAAATGGTGGGTTTGTTAACTCTAATCCTGTTCATTAATTGTAGTTTCAAGTAACTTTGCTTCATACAAGATAGTTGAAATAAATTCTGACTGCATTTAATGTTGAAATGTAATAATTTTCAAAGCTTCAATAGATTTATAAAAATGCTAACTCTGTATTTTCAACGACAAATCAATAAAGTCACTGGTGTAATACAATAATTTTATTAAGCTTTTTCTTTTTTTTAAACAAGGACATTTCAAAACAGTTTATGCACAGAGTATACTAAACATGCTTTGTAGAACAGGCCAGGATTACTTAGACATCTAACAGCAACATTTATTAAGACTATTGCAACTTTACAATGATTAAAACAATACTGTAGGTAATCTTGTGAATTGATTTAAAGACTGACTGTTCCGTGTTGATAATTTTCACTGTTATACTGTATTACACTGTTACAGTGTGAATTTGATCTTTACTGCAATCTGAATAACTGGTTTTACCCATAAACTAAAAGTGGTTGTAGCCTTCTGAATAGCCTATGAGTCACTGTCAGTCATTAACTCGGAGTCCTTATGTGTCAGGAGGCATCACTGCTAGAGGGGAGGGGCTTCTGCAGTAGTACAAAAAATGCATTTACTGTACAGCATTTAAGAATATTAAGTGTCATCACTCTTTAGAACATCACTGGTATCCTGTGGTTGAGGTCACACATTTACAAGTTTGTTAAAAATATACTGCTGTGTTCGTTGAGACAATGTTTTACCATTATTGTTGTCTTCTTCAAAAGGGTGAATGCTTGTATATAGCTCTTGTAAATCGCTGTCATTTAATGGGACAAACCTACTTTCAGAGTTTGACAAGGAGGGTATGGAGACCTCTGCTGTAGAAAGTTCTGGGTTGTGACGATGAGACACATGAGTTCCGCAGGAAAAAAGCTGGATGGGAGTTCTATTACCTTCAGTGGAAACAGAGTGATTGTTATATCCAGCTTTGAATTCCTTCAAAGTGCGGTTGATTCGTGGTAGAAACACATAATGAAGGCAAAATAGGTCTGTTGCATTTTCTAAGTCTAGGATACCAAGTGATTCCAATTCATAAAATATAGGTGCATAAATGCGGCTACAGTTGTTGTTTAAGTCTCGGTTGAAACGCTCAATCCTCTGGTTGTGCACAGAACTTCCCATTAAGACAGAGCTTTCACCCCTGCTTGCTCGCATGTCCTCCCAAATCTGAGCGTTCTCTCCTCCATGATCAGTCCTGATATGCAGGGGTCTGCCAAATTGTCCAACAGCTGCAGTAAAGAGGGCTTTCACAGTCTCAGCTCGATTATTGCTGGAGCACTGAAGAAACATCAACATCCTGCTGTATCCATCTATTGCACCATGAACAACAAACTTCCAACGAATCAGTTTGTGATTTCCATCTATGTGCCATATGAAATTTGGATGAGGCACAGAATATACTCGCCGAGCAACTGCAGTTCTTCTCCTGGATAGAACACCAGCCGAGTCCACCCTCCGCAGTGACTTTCTTACGCGCCATCTTTGAACCACTATGTTTTTGGAACGCAGATGACCCATCAGCATCACTTCTCCAACATTTGGATGTTCAGTTTTTATCTGGGACACTATCTGATCTAACTCATGGTCACTGATTACATTGAATTTTGACTCTGTATAAGTTACTGCAGTAACTATAATATCTCAGAGTGGGCCTGGAGATGGAAAGGATAGATGCAGCTTCAGTAAAAGATGTTTTCAGGGAAAGAACATTTTCCAATTCCTCTTTGGAAATCTGAAGCCTTCCTTGGTAACCATCCTAGAACACGGCACAGAAAATCTCAATGAGCACAATTCTATAACAAAAGATGGGTAATTTGAGGCAATTGTACGGTGACAGATTAGCTAGAGAGTAATATTTTATCAATAGTTTTAAAATATGAAAGTGAGCAATCAAAAGACACTTCACAGCAAAAACAGTAATAAAATATGACGTAAAACTTGTGAATGTTGTTGGTGGTGATGTGACACTGCTAGTGATGGACCCCTAAGAAGATGAAATGTATGTAGAATCAGAATCATTACTTTGACAGGATTTAATTTAAGGTGACATATTACACCAAAGAAAAAACAAAAATCAGTCAGCTAAATGATATGTGTAAGAAGGCCTACCGAGCGGTATGGTATCCCAGTGGAGACGGCAGGTCTACTTGGTCCAGGTGCATTGCTGGATTCCTAAGGAAACATTTACATCAAGAACGACTGTTACCTACCTACCAAATAAATAAATAGAGTTGTATGATGTTCGATCTCTGTCTGCTGCCTACCAAATGAAATAATTGAGGACTAGCTAAGTAATTTAGCTTTGCTAGTTTTGCTAACACTGCTATCAACCCGTCCAAAATGCTATACAATAAATTTACCAAGTGCTGCGGCGTTTGTGAGGTCGAGGGTGCACTATCGTTGAATGGCCGACAAAACGGCTCTTCCAATGTTTTCAGCTAAATCGCTGGACATGCTGGTAGGGAATAGTTGAAGCAGCTCATGGCAGTCAAAAGTGACCGTGATAGGAGCGCAAACACACAACCTGACCACGACCGGCACACTTTAGCACGGGAGGTTTTCTTGAAGCTTTTATTTTGGTATTTCCGTTGACCCGTACAATAAATTTGCATATTAGCTAAATATTTAGTTTCCCGTAACATTTAGATTTAACATTTAACATTTAGATTTAACATTTAACATTTAGATTTATATATAACATTTAGATTTAACATTTAACATTTAGATTTATATATAACATTTAGATTTATATATAACATTTAGATTTATATATAACATTTAGATTTAACATTTAACATTTAGATTTATATATAACATTTAGATTTATATATAACATTTAGATTTAACATTTAACATTTAGATTTATATATAACATTTAGATTTATATATAACATTTAGATTTAACATTTAACATTTAGATTTATATATAACATTTAGATTTATATATAACATTTAGATTTAACATTTAACATTTAGATTTATATATAACATTTAGATTTAACATTTAGATTTATATATAACATTTAGATTTAACATTTAACATTTAGATTTATATATAACATTTAGATTTAACATTTAACATTTAGATTTAACATTTAGCATTTAGATTTAACATTTAAAATCCTGTTTTAAATATGAAAAGTTACAAATGTTTTACTAAATGTTGTAAAAAATGACTCGAAAAAACATGTTTTTGTAAGATTTAGAGCTAAATGTGGAAAAATGTTGCTGTTAATTTCGGCATGTTTCAGTTTACAAACGGCGCCCCATATTTTTTATTTATGTTTTAAGGTTAGAGCAGTGTCTCTTTTACAATATCAAAGAAAGTGCAAATATCCTGGAAATTAGGGCTGACGCTATCAAATTGTTTCAGTAATCAAGTATTCTACCAATTATTCCATCGATTATTCGAGTAACTGCAAACAATACTTTTGACTTATTAATAAGCAAAAATTGTAGAACGATCAAGCGTTACTTTTTGTTACAACGTTGCTTCATTGAGCGTGCAGTGACCAGTCAAAACACAACAACCCTGAAAACGGCTACATACTCTCACCGCTAAACAGCCTACTGCTGTAAAGTTATTGCAGATGACGTAAAGCTGCCGTACACCTTGGCTAACATAAACCCATATATGGCGATAATAAATATTCCAAATAGAAAAAACACAGGTCTTTCAAAATGAACTGCTCAGTGGTTTGCATTTTAGAAACTGCAGTGTTTTAATAGTTTAACTGCATACAGCATCTGTCAAAAACGAAACCATTTCATTGTAGTTACATGCCATCTTAAAATGTAATTGTTTAAATAAAACATTTTCTCAAATACAAAAATAAATAAATAATCTAAAGTAATGTCAAATCAAATGTGCTATACATGCAACCTAAACTTGTGCATAAAAAAATGACCTATACTGTTTCAGTACCTCCACAAACACAAGTACAAGCTTAAACACCAGTGTTGTGCCAAAAAGTGAATGTGGGAATTTAAACAGTTATAAATATTTGTTGGGCTATAACCTCTCAAATATAGGACAAACATATCTCTCATGAATGATGTGAAGTCGTTTTGATTCCAGTGGATTAAAGCACTACTTAAGATGGCAGACCTGTGTTATTCTTCGTTGTATCGTTGAGCTATCGGCGTCAGTCAACCTGCAGATCCGAAAATCTGAATCGTGAGTTTTGTGCGACTTTTCAGCCACCATTTTAAGTATTACGAAACCAATATCGGAGACAGGCACATCCTTGAAGGGGTGAAAATCTCTGTCATTATCCACGGGGGTTGAGGGTCTCCGCTCCCATCTCCTCTGGGCCCTTGATGACTGGAGGTTGCCATCCCAAAGGAGGCGCTGAGTCCCAGGAATAGAAGGCCTAAATGTTCACGACATGGAAGACTCTCGCGTCTTTGACGATTTCAACTTAGCTAACCTGTAGTTGTCATGGCTATGTGCAGGCAGGCAGGGAAAAGGACCCAAAAGGACTCACGGAGGCAAGGGTGAAACTCAAAACAAACAGCTTTATTGCCAGTTGCAGACTGAACAGGAGACAACTACACTGGGAAAACATAAACTGACGGGCAGGCAAACAGGTTAACGGAACACAGTGAAGGCTCCCAGATGGAAAAGAAACAGGAAAAACTTATAAAAGACTTGCATCAGCTTTAGCTTGCTTCATATAATGAATCATATAAGGCTTATATGATTTACTCATGAAGGTTTCACACAAGACAGATACAAACTTTATAAGATTTATATATATCTTTTCCATATGGGTTGTACGACGTGACAACGAGCAGGGGAAGACGCAGATACTAAATACAAGAGGTGAACAGAACTAAGTGGAAACAGCTGGGAGACACGGCTGACGCTGATTACACTGACGAGACAGGGAGAGCACAAACAGAACACACTGACAAAAGACACAGACCTTCAAAATAAATCAGGAAATGTACAGATTGGACTCAGAGATGCGGTGCAGACAGAACATAGGGAACACATGGGCGGACACAAAACAGAGGGAGCGCAAAACCAAACCTCTTAAGAACCAAAGGGTGTAAACCCAAACGCACAATCAGCATAAACTACAACAAAGGATGATAATAACAACAACAAAATAATAGTAATACAAAATAAACACAAAACGCTGGGTCAAATGACCCAGTACCGTGACAGTAGTTGACCTCCCTGAGCTTCTGTGGCTGTTTTGAGATTTGTTTGTGGATGATACGCCGTACTGAGGCACTGGGTTCACCCAAGAATGGAGAGAACAAGCTCAAACAGTTCACTGATGAATGGTTAACCTCTGTAGGAGTAACTAACTAGTAACTAACTAACTTGAGCTGTCATCTCCCAAACTGCACATACCTCAATCCACTTAGCAATAGTCCACGAACACCAGTAAGTAGGCATTACCCAAAATAGTGGAGGAAGTAAGTAAGTAAGTAAGTAAGTAGTTCACAGCTGCAGAGTGTGGAGCGGACGGTGTGGGCAAGCCCGATTTATGGGCAGTCAACCATCAAAATGTTGGTATAACACACAACTTCTAGCAGGTATCCACCCCTGTGGATACCCGCTGGCTTACTGTGACTGGGCTTGATGAGTTGATAAACCTGGCAAGACATGACGTAGCCCTTGCACCGAAATCTTAGACCAGAAGAAACAAGACTGCATTATGGCTAAGGTTTTAGAGATTACCATATGACAAGTGGTGGGGGGTCATGATAGTAACCACACAGTTACCCAGGAGAATCATAGAAGCATAAGGCTTCAGTTTTGGACAAAGGTGCGAGGTGTCATCCATGTTCAGACAAGGCGACAACTGCAGGTCTCGAGCCTCTGTTCTGTCAGAATTTCCATAGGGGCACCCTCAGGAGCAGGCAGACGGTTGCGAGACACAGCATCTGGCACCCCTTTGTGCATGCCTGCCTTATGTATAATGGTAAAGTCAAAGTCTGTGCCAAGAACACTGGGCCAAATGGTTGATGTTGTTGGGGCTTGCCATCAGGTACCTGAGGCTGTTGTGGTCGATGAAGACTGTGACATGAAGCCCCCTGACTTGGGTTAGAAGTGCCCCAAGTGCCCTACTTTTTGCATAAATTAACTCCCGTACACTGCTGCTGCTTCCCTACCATCAGCATCCTTCTGCATTAAGGCTACTCCTAAGCTCAGATCACACACATCTGTATGGATGGACTCCAGTCACCCCAGCCATAAACTGTTCAGACTACTTCCATCAGGAAGGAGGTTCTGCAGCATCCGGTCCCGTACCAGCAGACTGAGAGACAGCTTCTTCCACCAGGCCATCAGACTGCTGAACACGTCATAGACACCTCAGCTTCACTACTGGAACTTTAACATTATGCACTCCATACTGTACAGTAACGCCACTGTTTTGCACATGTCTCAACTCTGTATATTTTTATATATTTTATTTATTGTTTACTCTATTTAATTTGTAAAATATGTGTACACACACACACACACACACACACACACGTAGAAAAATATTTAGTATACACATCCAGAAATGCATATACTATTATATATTGTACATATATTTATTAGTTTCAGATGTAGCCATTCTTGTATTTTGCTTGTTTACATTATTGTATTTTGCACAACTCTGTTGCTTGTGAAGCTCGCACACAAGAATTTCACTCACATGTGCTGTACCAATGTACCTGCACATGTGATGTGACAATAAAAGTGATTTGATTTGATTTGATTTGGATCAAGAAGGTTTGGGTGGAGTCGTGAAGTGATAGGATGGGCACTGTCATAATGCTCTGTTTTAGCAAGTCTACTGACTCCTGACACCAGTCTGTGTCCTCCCTGTTCAGAGCATGCCCTGCTGTGTGATAACAGCAGTGTGATAACTCGTTAGATGGAGAAACTGTCATATTTGCTTCACTGAGGATGGGGTTATAAACTCTATCACAGAAATGTGGGACTGAGAGAGACACTGAAGTTCAGGCTTTCCACTCCTTACATCTGATAGAGCGTGAGGTCTTAACAACCAGCCCTTCATGTTTAAAATGTCAGTGTGATAACAGAGTGTATCTGTATTTGCTCATTGTAAATCATCTTCATTCTTAACCAAAAATATAATAAAAAGATGTCAATACATCCATTAAACGTGATTTGGCATGAAGTGATGTAATGGTTCAACACAGAACCATAATTCACATGTGATTTTGCTGATATTGTAGCTAATTATGCTTAATCGCTTACTCCTGATCAATATAAAATCATGTATGAATTCATCCAGTATGTTAACTAAGAAAATATAATCCATGAAATCACTGAGAGGATGTAGGATGGGAGGGAGTGATCTAATGTTCATATGTAATGTGATTTTCTATGACAAGAATAACATAGAAAAAAGTACATGCAATGAAGTGATTTGAAAGTTTAAACGTTTGTTTCATTCATGTATATGGAAAAGTCAGGTGGTAAGGTTTGGCTGGACATTGGGTGATTAGATGTCAACAGCATGACTGGACGTCACAATGGGTGAGGCCAGATGTCACCTCTGAAGATGTGATGTCGAGAAAGAGTGACCAGATATAAAAGTCAGGTGAAGAAGGACACAAAAAGAAACAGATTAAATAAACAAGTGCCTAAGAATTAGAAACATTCCTCTGAACAGGTGGCTTGTTGTACATCTCCAAAATGAAATTATGTTGTCATATATTTTTCTGCTGTGACTGGCTTCTGGCTTCAGTGGTGGGATGATACTCAAAACGTCCTCAAAGAGATACCACAGTGTGTCTTAGCAAACTGGCCAGAAGAAGCTGCTGACCCCAGTTATGTGCATGCAACAGACCTCAACATGTGTTTCCTTGTACCTGTGATGACACCTGGGTAGAGGTCACCACTAGACACCTTCACCAACAACTTCAGGACTTTTTTACAAAATTTCTATGGCTGTGGTTGCTGTCTGTCGATGAGTGAAACAACAGACATTTAAACGTTTGGGTGGGGGGTTGTTTCTGTATTAAAGCACTCACAGGTCAGAATTTGTATCCTCATAGTGGATGGAATTGATAGCACATCTTTGGGTATCTCCTGAACTGTTTTCCTCCTCCGTCCTTGCACTCAGAACATTCTCCATACATGCACTATATGTTTTCTATGTCACATGTGATTTCTTTCACAAGGTCATCCAGATTGACAGTGGTGTGTCATGGTGCGGGGAAGTGTGGATTTTTTCCACAGTGCTGGGCTCCACCTTCAGGCAAAGACTCCAATCAGCCTTCACACCTGACTGCATTTAAGACCAGCACTCACAACAGACCTCTGCCAGATATTCAGCTAACCTCTGTCAGTGCCAGGCCGTCAAGCTCTCATGATGAAATCCTTTAATGTTTGCAATTTTGCTCATAGTGTTTTCTCTCTGCCATAGTTACCTGCCTGGTCATCAATACAATACAATACAATACAACTTTATTTGTATAGCACATTTAAAACCAGAGGTAGCCAAAGTGCTTCACATAATCCAATAAAACAGCAGTAAAGTACAAAAGCAGATGAGCTAGCAGGTGGGATGCATTGTTTAACCGAGTACGCAGATAAGCAAGTAAGACTTAATGATAAAATCGATAAAAGCAAAACAAAAAAAAGCAAACAAAAAACAAGGAGCACCAGAGTCCAAAAACGCAGGAAAGCACATCAAAAACAAAACGAAACCAGAGCTCAAAAAGAGTCCACGAAAAGTTCAGGGGGCCGACCGTGAAGACGGCAACAACAGAGAAAACAGGTCGGGGGGCCGACCCGGAGGTTGCCGGCACAAGAGTCCATAAGTCAAACGGTCCGGGGGCCGACCAGGTGGGTGGCATAGGTGACAGAGCTGGTGTGGAGGCCGGCCGTGCGGAAAGCAATGGCGGCGGCGCAGGCAAAACCAATCAGGAGGCCGACCACTTGGAAGGCAGTGGCGGCCACTGAGCAGGTCCGGAGGTCGGCCGCGATGCCAGCGGCGGCGACGAACTCTTTCCGGAGGCCGTCCCCCGAAGGTCATGATGCCAACTTAGAGGCCCGGAAAACGGCCAGCAGAGGCGAGGCAGAACGGGTCGAGCTGGCTCTGACGGCGGTGTGGCAACCGCAGGACCAGACGAAGACGAGGCAGGACCAGACGAAGACGAAGGCGGAGCTGAAGCTGGACCAGACAAAGACGAAGGCGGAGCTAAAGCTGGACCAGGCGTGGACGAAGACACGGAGGCTGGACCAGGCGTGGACGAAGACACGGAGGCTGGACCAGGCGTGGACGAAGACACGGAACCTGACGGCAGCGGGACGGCTGCAGGCGGTGATGTGAATGCTGCAGGCGATGATGTAGAAGTCGCGGGGGATGAGTCAGCAGGTGACGGCTGAACAGACTTCCCCGGACCGTCAGCAGATGTGAGGATATGCTGGCTGGGTCCTCCAGGACCCTCAGCTAACGAGGCCCCTCGGACCCTCCAGCAGACGTGGCATGAGGCTGGATCGGCTCCTCGGACCCTCCAGCTGACGACACTTTAGGCTGGCTGGGTTCTCCCGAACCCCCAGCTGACAACACTTGAGGCTGGACGGGCTCCTCAGGCCCTCCAGCCGACGAGGCAGGACGCTGGCTGGGTTCACCTGAACCCCCAGCTAACGAAACTCGAGGCTGGCTGGGTTCTCCCGAACCCCCAGCTGACGAAACTTGAGGCTGGACGGGCTCCTTGGGCCCTCCAGCTGGAGCAGATTCAGGACCAGAAGCAATTGGGACCCCTGGCTGAGGGTGAAGATGAGTGGCTGACTTAGCAGATGACAACGCTAATGTTTCCTCCACTAACTGAGCTACTGACTGGGTTATGGACTGTAACAAAGCTTGCAGAAAATCCGATTGTGGTAACGACTGAGCTATGGATAGCGGGGGTGAAGACTGAGCTATGGGTGACTGAACTTGAGGTGAAAGTGGTGGTGGTGGAGTTGGTGACTGGGCTACAGGCGGCTGCTGAGCAGGAAACACTGGACACTGAGCTACAGGCGGCTGCTGAGCAGGAAACACTGGACACTGAGCTACAGGTGGCTGCTGAGCAGAAAATACTGGAAACTTAGCTGGGAACTGCCATAAAGGTTGTAGTGATGGTGGTTGTGATGGTGACTGAGCTAATCCTCCTGAGCCTTCTGAACATGAGAAAAACTGCTGGAAGGGCTCACCTGAGCCTCCAGCTGACACAGGAACGGGTGTCGGCACCAGCTGAACACCAACCCCTCCCACCCGAGGAACTGAAACGGGTGGAGGGGAACGCTGGGCCCGAGCTACCCTAGGAGCAGAAACAGGAGAGAGAAGCTCAGGAATGGTCTCAAAATGCCCAATATTGCCAACTGGGTCTGGGCATATAGTCTTAGCAGAGTGGGCAACCTCAGAAACATTCAACTGGGACACAGAACAGTCCCTGGGAAGAGCTACAGTCTTAATAGATTGTAGAGAGGTGCAACTAGAGTCCTTAAATGTCCTTGGGGAACAGACAGCCTCTTCCTTCAGAGAGCCTAAGTTACAGCCTGCAATCTCTGTCCCTACCAACTGCCTGCGCCCTTGCTGAAAAGTACATGGCTGAAAGGCTGGCTTAGAAACGTTAACCACCTCCCTTTCAGCTGACTTGCAAAGAGAACTTGAAGCCTCTGGAAATTTCACAGCAGTTCGAACATTTCTCCCCCCAGATTTGAGTAGAGTAGTCTTGGTCATTTTAACACTGGGTTCAGATTGTGCAGAATGAAAACAGGTTCTTAAATCCTCAGAGCAGGGGTTCACAGGGTTAACAAACACAGACTCAACTACCTTTAAGTTAGTAGATTTAGATCCACTTGCATGGCAGGTAGTCTTCAGAATCTTAGGGGTGGATTTATTGTTTGTTACGTTCATGAGGTCAGGAGGAGCATGAGAAAGACTGTCTTTGTTGCTCACCACTGCCGACTGTCCAGAGGAAGCGGAGCGACGGCTGCGTGAGCGGCGCTCACTCTGGGAAGAGGGAGGTAAGCCAGACTGCGAATCCTCCTGCAGACCGGGCCGAAAGTCTTTCGGTGGGCCGGGCTGGGACGAAGAGGCGGGAAGTTTGTGTAGCTCTGAACGTGGAAGTCCCAAAAACAAAGCAAAGGATTGCAGTGGAGTAAGCCCAGTGTCTTCCACCACATAATCCTTCTTTCGTCGCTGCTTGCCCCTCCTGCAGGGCCTGAATTCTGAGAGCAACGGTGGAGTGACACCAGAAAACTGAGGAGCTACTGCCGTCGAGGGAGAGCGCTTGGCCCCTCGCATCCCTGACGGAACAGCTGATGGAACGGCGGTAGCCATCGCAGTTTGGAAGCTGCGGGGCCCACCCAGAGCCAAACGAGACCCATCGAATGGTGACTCGTGCTCCCAGGCACACCTAGCCCCCTGCCTATCCCTCTCCTTGAGGAAGGTGGAAACTGTGGGTCGCCGATACCATACGGAGTCTGCTGGATCCATTACTGGTCGTGTCGTTCTGTCAGGGCTCTGTGTGGGGGCAGGCAGAGATGAGGATCCAAATGCAGGACTCGGAAAACGGAATGCAACTCAAAAACCTCAGCTTTATTGCTGGCAAGAAAACAAAACATGAAGTGAGGACTGAACACTGAGACCAAAAAACTAGTGATGGGCAGATGAAGCCCCATGAAGCACTGAAGCTTTTCATCCAATTGGTTCACCCCAACGCGAAGCTTCATGAAGCTTCATTTGCTCTAGCAGGACACCTACTGGACATAAAAATAATAGCTGGCATGAATTTGAAGAGTGTGGCATTTTGCACACAGCCTGTAAATGTCAACAACAAAAGGAGTGTGTAAAACATGTATATTGTAGTGATGGCAGTATACTGTGTATATTTATACTGGCAGTATGGGAAATTATTATTTGGAAATGCTTGAAATGGAAATGATCCTTTACTGTGAGGTGAGGTGTGGTTGGGGTGTGGACAGTAGTTGTGCTTTTGTAACGTTTAGGTATGGACAGCTACACACTGAGGCTTTGAGCCTCAGTCCTGCCTGTTCACATTTTATTCTGTAAAAACTAAATTTTCACTGCTTTTATGACCTTTTTAGTGGGGAGAACATAGCTAGGATTTAATGATTTAACAAATCTTTTGAATCCTTTGTCCTCCACAATGCTAAATGGCTGTGAGTCCTCAATCACCATGCTGACCAGGTCTTCATCTATTTGAGATTGTTCTCCTGAGGAAAGACAATAAAGATAAAGCACAAATATAAATATCACACACGTAACTTATAACAGCTGTATAATATTGTTATATCATTTAGTAACATTACTGCATGCTATATTATCATGGCATTTGATGGCTCACCTGGTCTTGCTCCACAATCGGTGTTCCCCTTATTCTCATGCAAAGCTCTGTAGTGCCTAAGCATGGATGAGGTGTTGTTGTTATATCCCAGCTCCCTGGCACATAGCAAACACTTCACCTTGTACAAAAGTCAAGACAGCTCAACATAAATTGTATTGCACCATCAGTATCATGACAATACATCTTCTGTAGAAATTTACATACCTTGTTGGGAGGAATAAGATCAAAATGTTCCCACACAGGGGAGGACATCCTCCTCTTCTTAGCCGGCTCCATTCTCTCCTGACTTTCTCTCCTCACTCTCATAAACCTCCAAACGGTCTCCAAACTCTCACTAACCGCAGCTCTCCATCAAACACCCACATTTTTGAATGAAGTCTGAGGGGTTTATATCGCTGTCATATCTCGCGGCAAAGTTCGAACCACTTCATGAACCAGTCACGTGGTACAGCCGGGCAGCGAGGCTTCGGACGTCATCATTTTCAGCTCCTCCCATAAATGAAGCAAGCCTCGATACGCGCTTCGCGGAAACGCCCCCTCCATTACTCGACACACGCTCCGAAGCCTCGATACAGAACGTCCCATCACTACAAAAAACACACAGGCATAATCTGATGGTACGACGCAACACCGAGCACGGGAAAACACAGGGCTTATATACACAGGGTAGTAACGGGGGAATCGGCAACAGGAGGGAGACACAGCTGGGAGAGATCAGGGCTAACGAGACAGGGGGAACAAAGCTGTACACACTAACATAAGACAAAGACTTTCACAATAAAACAGGAAACATGAATCACAACTCAGAGACACGGACTCAACACAGAGAGACAGAAAATGACACATGGAACTGAACTATACATGAAACCCCAATTCCTAAAACATGGATAACAGAAACATGAAACTCTAATAATAATAATCACAACCACAACAAGAGAACAAGAAAACAATCCATGATGCAAAATTAAACCAAAACATAATAAACTCAAAATACTGGGTCCAACGGACCCAGAACCGTGACAGTTTTTATCGTTTACTCTGTTTTCCTGGGTCTTTTCACGTGTGTTATGAATAAATCTTCTTTCTTCGGTACCGGTACTAGTTTTATTTTGTTGTATTTATCCGCGACACCTTAAAGGCCGGTCCATGAAAATATTGTCGGGCATAAACCGGTCCGTGGCGCAAAAAAGGTTGGGGACCGCTGCTCTAGGAGGCTGGGAAGGCTAACCTAAAAAGGTGGGTTTTCAATGGAGAATTAAAGGTCTGGATCGAGTCAGACGTGTGAATAGTATGAGGGAGGTTATTCCAGAGGTTAGGTGAGACTGAAGCGAAGGCACGGTCACCTCTTCACATTGGGAAAAATACTCACCCTTCATCCTTTATCCCTTCATCGTGGCCCTCCACCTGCCTGTCTCCCTGCCAGAGCTGTTGGACCAAGTACCTTCTCGACTTTATCTAGATCACTACTCACCCGGATCCCTTCGATTCCATCCTCCCACATCGCCTCCACCCCCATTCACCTTCGTGAGAACTTACAAATATAATATCCAGGGAACGGAAATGGCATCGATTTGGTGGAATGACTCACAAGAAACCTAAACAATACCAACTAAAGACCAGGAAACATCACAACAATAAACAAAGTACAAAAGTCCCAAACACTGGGTCAATGATCCAGGACCCCTGACAATATGGGGTTCTTCCCTTTATCCTCTGCAAGATGAGTGGTTTAGAAGATGTTCACAGTTGAGACACCAGAAGGTCAAAGTGCTGCTAAAACCGTGAACCTGCAAACTGGTTTTGGATTTTTCTTTGCTTCTTTTTTGCTGTGTTACAGTTTAGAATCAAAAACATTTGGGTTTCCACTCAGCACAGAAATAAGCACGTCTTCAGGCATGGGTGTGCTCGTTCTCTCTCTGACCTTTTTCCTCACAGAGATCAGAACAAGGTCAGCATTAGCCCAGGGTAAACTAATTAGTTCAGTATAATTGATTCTGCTAAAGCTAAATTCCATCCATCCATCCATCCATTTTCTTCCGCTTTATCCGGGCCTGGGTTGCGGGGGCAGCAGCCTTAGCAGAGAAGCCCAGACCTCCCTCTTCCCAGCCACCTCCTCAAGCTTATCCGGGGAACACCAAGGCGTTCCCAGACCAGCCAAGAGATATAATCTCTCTAGCGTGTCCTGGGTCTGCCCCGGAGCCTCCTCCCAGTGGGACATGCCAGGAACACCTCACCCAGGAGGCGCCCAGGAGGCATCCTTGTCAGACGGCTGAACCACCTCAACTGGCTCCTTTCGATGTGCAGGAGCAGCTGCTCTACTCTGAGCCCCTGCCGGAATGCTGAATTTCTCACCCTGTCTCTAAGGGAGAGGCCAGCCACCCTTCGGAGGAAGCTCATTTCTGCCGCTTGTATCCGCGATGTCGTTCTTTCGGTCACTACCCACAGCTTGTGGCCATAGGTGAGGGTAGGGATGTAGATCAACCGGTAAATTGTTTAACTGCCTCAGTGACCTCGCCCCCAGAAATTGGTGGGTCATCCCCCTCATCCCCAGATTATGCTTCCTCCTCGGAATACGTGTCAGTAGGATTAAGGAGGTCCTCGAAGTATTCCTTCCACCGCCCGACAATTTTCTCAGTCCAAGTCAGCAGCGCTCCACCAGCACTATACACAGTGCAGGTAGAGCACCGCTTTCCCCTCCTGAGACTCCTGACGGTTTGCCAGAATCTCTTTGAGGCAGTCCGAAAGTCTTTTTCCATGGCCTCTCCGAATTCCTCCCACACCCGAGTTTTTGCTTCAGCCACTGCCCGAGCCACATTCCGCTTGGCCTGTCGATACCTATCAGCTGCCTCCGAAGTCCCACAGGCTAACCAAGCCTGATAGGACTCCTTCTTCAGCCTGGTGGCTTCCCTCACCTCTGGTGTCCACCATTTGGTTTGGGGATTATCACCACGACAGGCACAAACCACCCAGCTCAATGCAGCAGCTTCGGCAATGGAGACGCTGAACATGGTCCATTCGGACTCAATGTCCCCAGTCTCCCTCGGAATGCTGTTGAAGCTCTGCCGGAGGTGAGGTGTGCGTTGAAGATCTCGCGGACTGGGGCCTCTGCTAGACGTTCCCAGCGTACCCTCACTACGCGTTTAGGTGCACCAGGTCTGTCCAGCGTCCTCCCCCGCCACCTGATCCAACTCACCACCAGGTGGTGATCAGTTGACAGCTCAGCCCCTCTCTTTACCTGAGTGTCCAGAACATATGGTCGCAAGTCTGGTGATACGATTATAAAATCGATCATCGACCTACGGCCTAGAGCTTCCTGGTGCCACGTGCACTTATGGACACTCTTATGTTTGAACAGGGTGTTCGTTATGGCCAAACTGTGATTTGCACAGAAGTCCAATAACAAAACACCACTCGGGTTCAGATCAGGGAGGCCGTTCCTCCCAGTCACGCCCCTCCAGGTCTCGCTGTCGTTACCCACGTGAGCGTTGAAGTCTCCCAGCAGGACCACAGAGTCTCCAGGTGGAGCACCTTCCAGCACCCCACCCAGGGACTCTAAGAAGGCTGGGTACTCTGAACTGCCACTCGGGGCATAAGCGCAGATGACAGTCAGGACCCGTTCCCCGACCCTAAGGCGCAGGGAACAAACCCTCTCATCCACTGGGAAGAACCCCAACGTACATGCAGCAAACTGAGGGGATATTAGAATTCCCACCCCAGCCCGCCACCTCTCACCAGCAGCAACTCCAGACTGAGACAGAGTCCAGCCCCTCTCCAGGAGACTGGTTCCAGAGCCCAAGCCATGCGTAGAGGTGAGCCCGACTATATCTAGCCGGTACCTCTCAACCTCACGCACAAACTCAGGCTCCTTCTCCACCAGAGAGGTGACATTCCATATCCCAATTGCCAGTCTTGGTAGCTGTGGATCAGTCCGCCAGGGCCTCCACTCCTGGCCACCGCCCGGCACACAATGCACCCGACCCCTACGGCACCTCCTGCGGGTGGTGGGCCTGCGGGAGGATGGGCCCATGCCCCCTTTTTGGGCCGTGCCCGGCCCAAAAAGGGCCTGTTACCTATGGTAATGCAATTTATAATTTATATATTCTGTATTCAGTTATGAAGTCTCTAATTGTTGTTTGCAAGCTGCCGTTTAGATGCTTGTATGTGCCCGGGGCTGTTGATGGGTCTGTATGCAATGATGAGTGTAGCTGCAGGAAGTTTATTGTTTTTTTTTTGTTGATGAGTGAGTATAGGGGTGGGATTTAATAAGTTTAGTAAGTTTTCTTCGTCCCACTCCTTTTTCAGGCAATTTTTGCTTTTTGTTTTGTGCATTTTATGTTCAATATAGGCATTTGTTGTGCCTGAAAATGAACAAATAAATGAATGAAAAATGAATGAATATGCTCTGTCAAGGACATGTAGCCTAATTGGCCAGCGAACCTGAACTGTCTGAGGAGGTCAACTGTTTCTTTTTGATTATCTTCTAGGTTTGCCTCCACAGCTCCAGCAAAGGTTCTAGTAAGCAGTAGCAGTTTTTGATACGGGTGACACGGGCGGTTGTCCAGGGCGGCATCGTGGTGGGGGGCGGCATCACGGGCATCGGCAAAAAAAATAAAATAAAATTGCTCGTACTCATGCCAGCGCATACTGGGGATGGCATAGGCACCGATCGGTTTTCTATCGCCCATCTGCTGGCAGTAAGGGAGCCCTCCATTTGCGAGGTGCACCTGCTGCTTGCGGTACAGGGAGGGGAGGGCGGGGCGGCGGGGGATTTTCTGGCTGGCTGGAGCAGCATCTAATAACCAACTCGCAAAATAAAACAAAATAAAAACAAACCAACAAACATTAAAACACCTAACATTATGATACAGAGGGAGTGTTCACCCAGGGCGCCAAACGGGCTAGGACCGCCACTGCTAGTAAGTAAAGGACCATAATGGCGTTTACCTTGCCAAACAGATCTGGCTGTGCAGTCCTCTTGCCCCTCCGGTCTATGGTTCTCCAGGGGATGTGGATCGTCAAAGAGGCCTTAATCATACAGCCCCTCCCTAAGAAGTTGCCATCATCCAGCTGCTTCAAAGCCCTTTTGCAGCTCCGGTGACTCTTCTAAGCAGACTTTTAAGCTTCCAGACTTCTGCTTGTAAGTTTTCTGCTTTAAGGTTAAGGCCAGTAGGGGAGGGATGATTGTCAGGCTGGCTACCTCAGCTTCAGAGTCACCATCATCGTCCTCATTCTTCTCATTATGAGCTTCTCTCCCGAAGATCATTATGGCGGAGTGGAAAGAGCTTTCACACAAAGTGTTTTTGAACCCTCAGATGCTTTCAGGTCTCACAATAATGTCCCTCTTTATGAATGCTATCAAAGTCACTAGGGCTCGACTACATTTGTGGCCACAAGGATCATATGGCTACAAACGGAAGTACTCTTCTGTAGGCAACCGTTTTAGGCACAGACAGACGCTCTCCCAAGCATCTAAATATTGTCATCTTCGCAAAGTGTTGCCCAGAGGTGGGAAGTAACAAAGTACAAATACTTTGTTACTGTACTTAGTAGAATTTTCAGGTATCAATCCTAAGTAATTTCTGTTTGTGTAATAATGACCAGGGGATGTCGCATAAAAAGAGGGTTTTTTTTATTTTTCTTGCAGTAACACCAGAACAACTGCAGGTGTCCATAAGTTCCGGTTGCAGTACTTCAGCATCTAGCTAGCCCTACAGAAAACAAGCAACCATGCAGGCAATAATGCCTTTTCAGTGGCAGGTAATTTCAAATGCAGCAAACACACAAACTGTTTGTGTGCAGTTTGTCACACAGTGTGTTGCAGCTAAAGGCGCAGCTGCTGTATTTCACAGGGAGAGAAAAGACAGAGAGCTAACTTTTGACACAGATGGAGAAAGATAAAAAAAGGCAATAGTAGAAGATGATTACCATTATGCAAATGTACTGTTTAAAAGGTTGGAAGCCTTCCATTTAGCTGAGACTGAAGAAGTCACCTGGAGCAGTGACGAAATGTTTCTCCCACTGAAAACGTCCAGAAGAACAGAATCAACTTTTGGGAAGGCTGAGGGAGCTTTGCACATGGAGCCCTGTCAGCTCTGTCGGCATGGAGGGATGCAGGAAAGCGTAAAAAACATCACAGTTCTAGAAGCATACAAAAAAGGACTAGATTGATTATGATGTATGTACAGTAATGCAGATGTAGCATAAGGACCTGGCAAACTCGGCATTGCAGAGTAGTGAATGTTTATTTGCACCATTTCTTTGTCAATCTTTGTTAGTGTAGCTAGTCAGCTGCCTTCTCTTGCTTAGATGACGGAGATCCCCTGTGGTGGTCAGCCTCCCCCGACACCACCCCTTAACCCACTGCTCCACCCATCCCCTGTAACTGATCCACAAATCACACCCTGCCACATACCCCCATCATCTGCCTCAGGCCAAAACACCCCCGCAAGCAGGACAGGAAATCAGCCATGACCACCTGTAGCCCTGGCCTATGGACCACCTTGAACTTAAAAGGCCAGATATCACCGGGGTTCCCCACAGGGAGTTTCTTCACCTGCACGAATGCCACCTGGCTCTGCTCTGTCCACCGGACCAGATCTGGGGCACCATTTCAGCTGAGGGCAGTCAAGGGGCTGGTAAGTGCTGCGAAGTTTTTGGCTTTAGGAGATGGATAGGATGTAATGGCTGTTGTTTCCTTCATATGAGGGTGCACCTGCCCACATCCAAAGAGGGACCCCTGGCACTGTATCTCCCTCCATCCAACCGCACACTTCTCGGGTTTGCTAAAATGTGGTTCGACCTCTAAACAAGCTGAACGGAAGTGTGACAAATTGGTACAAACTGTAGGCCGTTTTTTTCCTCAGACACCGAAGACAAGGGAATCTGCCGGTAGCTCTGATTTTCCATGTGCCCTCTAACTGGTTCTGTGTACTACTGTGCAAAATATGTCCCGTGGCCAAATGACAGAGATATATAGTTGTTTTTTTCCAGATCAAAGAGACATTTTATTGACTGAATATTTCCTGAAGATAAATCAGCCTGGTCTCTCTTCTAGCAGTTGCAGTTCCTGCTATTTAAAACACACTGGCAGCAAATTAGAACTGAAAATAAAAATCTTTATAAATTTTCTACATCAACAAGTTTATTGTTTCTATGGAGCATATACCACTATTCCACTTAAACTCTGAAACTTTCCTTTCCTTTCTGGGGCGATCGTGGCTCAAGAGTTGGGAGTTCGCCTTGTAATTGGAAGGTTGCTGGTTCGAGCCCTGGCTCTGACAGTCTCGGTCGTTGTGTCCTTGGGCAAGACACTTCACCCGTTGCCTACAGAGGGTGACGCCAATGTCCGGCAGCCTCGCCTCTGTCAGTGCGCCCCAGGGTGGCTGTGGCTACAATGTAGCTGCCATCACCAGTGTGTGGATGGGTGGATGACTGGATGTGTAAAGCGCTTTGGGGTCCTTAGGGACTAGAAAAGCGCTATACAAATACAGACCATTTACCATTTCCTGAGACCAGCACACAATCCCAACTTTGTCGCAATGCTCCTATTTGTTTGACCACATGATTCCAGATCTCAGTATTTACATGAACTATTGTTACTAAACTTGGACTCTTTGTCTTATTGTCCATTCATCTTTACCTAAGCTTAAGTCCAGTACTTCTGTTATATCTGCAGAGATTAGGAGTTAAGCCTCAACCTATGAGGGCACAGGATGAGGCTCGCATGGGATTCATGAAGATCAAAACTAAACACACTCAACGAATCTTAATGACATCATTCTGTCAATCATCACGTGTTTTGGAGAAATCGTCGTGCAAACAAGGAAAGAAAAGTAAAAAGACTGTTAAAGACAGCAGTGTGCTGCTCAGTGTGCTTCAGAAAAATCTCTGTTAACATGTGTGTTGCTCACAACAAACCGATGTATAAGGCAAAGCATGCAGAGGAAGGTTTACTGTAATAACCACACAGTTTTACAGCTGTTGTTGGACTCACCTTTGTTTTTTGCTCAAAGATGTGAAACTTTGCACGTGTTTGGTTGACTTTTAAGCTTTCTAGGAGTTTTTCAAGCAAAGCTGGCATAGAATAAGACTTCATTTTTTTTTTTTTTTTTTTTTTTTTTTTTTTTGTGTCCCGTTTGGATCTTTAGCCATCAGAATTGTTGTCTTAAGGCCAAGAAAGATGCCAAGCGGATTTATTTTACCAAGTGGATCATCATGGCCTTGCCATATTGGTCCATTTGATTGACCTTTATTATAATTATGAATTTATTTTATTTTCAGTTGCTACAAACGGGACAGACATGACTGGGGGATAGGACAGGGAGAAAGAATGAAAGAAAGAGAGGGAGAGAAAGAAAACCAAAGGGGAGAAGAGACGGTGAGAAGGGGGGGAAGAAAGAAAAAAAAACAAAACAAACAAAACACCTGGGTCACCTGTATGGAGAAAAAAAAACAGAAGAGAAAGCAAACAAAAAAAAGAGCAACATAATAAAAAACAGCACCATCACAAGACTTCATTTTTTATAAATTTAAACATATATATTTAAATGAAAAGACTATATGTGTTTTCCTTCTGTTTATCACATATTTATGGGCAAATTCAGACCAATCGCATGCATGTTTAAATGATCCTCTGCTGAGCAGCCTCTGAACTATAAAGAAACTCTGATTTTATCCTGCTGTAGATTTTGTATCTTGTAATGCTGGCGTGATGTTTTACTGTGAGTCTGGAGTTTTGGTCATAGTGAACCTGCATAACTCCTGCTGTTTGTGAGATACTCGCACCAGAAGCATCAGTGGGAATAAAAAGGAAATGGAAAAACTCATGTGTAATGTGAATTGAATTGGGTCGCGTCTAATTAATTTTATAGCTTTTCACAGTATGCATGTATTCCTTATGGTGGCACAGTGTGTGTCGGGGGTCTAGTGAGGATGAAGTCGCTGGAGCTAGTGATGAGCAATACCACTGATTTCCTTTCCAATCTGATACCAAGTAAAAATAAGGGTGGTATCGACGATACTGATCCAATACCGATACTTTGTACAAAAACTTATTTTATTTATTTATTGTATCTTTTATTGTATCTCAAATCATCGTGATTACAGGACATCAGATTACTTGTCCTTATCATTTAATAATGCAGAATTCATCATATAGAAATGAAAAAACTGAAGTTGTGCCTATTTGAACAGCTTGCCTGCCTGCAGCACTAAAGGACTCCGTGAGAGACGTCTGTCTCGCCCTGGCAGCACCTGTCCCTGTCCTCCTCTTCAGTTCGCCTCAGCATACGCTCGTCTTATTCTGTGATATGATTTACTGTGAGGTGTTTGACGAGGTCAGCGGTGTTGCCACAACACCTCACTTTCTTGCCACATGTATCGCAAACCACGTCTCGGCTGTTTGTGGATGTAAAACACGTCCACACATGACTCCGTTTACACTCAGCCATTGTTGTGAGTGCGCACGCCAGAGGCTGCGACACATTTATGCAGCCGTGTTTCACACATGACTATGAAAGGTGGAAGAGGACGTAGTTCCTTCCAATGCAGACAATCCGAATGTTATAGTTACTTTCCACTGTGTTCCTGTTAATGATAAACTACAAATTTACCCTAAATTACTAAAATATCGATATTTTAATGTGAGAATCGATTCTAGAACATAAATGACTGGTATCGGAGGAATCGATATTTCAGTATTGATCTGCACATCACTAGCTGGAGCACCAAATAACATTTGATGTTGAAAGCAGTGTGTGGCTCTCTCTCTCTCTGCTAATAGGAGTGAATGGAGATCGCCCAGCAGTCTCTGTCTGTCTCACGTTCTCGCAGTAATCATTAGAATAAGATATTTATCTGTTATTGATATATCTATATAATGTTTATTGACTCTTCACAGTCCACATCAAAAATAATAATGAGATATTGAGGATACTGTTTTCCTTCCAAAGCTGTCATTCAGTGCTGACGAGGCCAAATGACTCTGGATAATAAACAGTGAATCCTTGCGCCTGGCTCTACAAGAAGCAGGAACCTAACCCTTGTCTGGTCGTGGTCACGTGACCTGGGTGTTTTGACCCACGCCTTGAGCAGTGTTTGCCAGATCTGCGCTTCTGACGCTCGTGACAGTGTTAAACGTCTGTTTCGAGGCTGCCGGCCCCATGCCCAGATCAAGGCAGCCAATCCAAGCCTTCAGTTTCTGTACCACGTGATTTTGAAACGCGGAAAAACACCTAAGACCTTTGGTTCCAGTCTCGGAGCGGAGGTCCGGAGATGATGAGGCGGGCCGTGGTGCACGTGTCCGTGGGCTTCCTGCTGTGTGTCGGCCTGGTGAACACCGGCCTGTTCGCGGACGTTGACGTGGACCTGAGTTCCGAGCACTACGCGGAGAGGCGGGTCGACGGTCTGCCCGCGTTCTTGGCGATGCCCTGTAACTGCGTGGTCAATGTGGGTTACGTGTGCGTGGGGCTGTACTGGCTGCTGTGGCGCGGGGACGACGCTGAGTCGGAGCGCGCCCGCTACCTGAGGCACGTGTTCGCCCTCATGGCCGTCTTTTACGGCCCCGTACAGTGGACGCGCCTGGCCATGCTGCGGCGCGCTCCAGCCGTTCTCGACCAGTGGCTGACTTTACCGATCTTCGCGTGGGTGCCGGTGTGGATCGACTTTATCGAGAGGCGGACCGAATGGCGCGCGTCGCACGCGGCGACGCTCGAACTCGGCTCCGTTCTCAGCTACGGACTGGCGATCGCACACCGACGCGGCTTCGACACGGCGCTCGCAGGTCACGTGCTCTTTGCGGTGTACAAAGGGGTTGACGTGCAGCGGACGCACGGAGATGTGCGCACGCGCAGACACCTCGTGCTGGCTTTGCTGTCGTGTGCAGGCTTCGTGCTCCTGAAGCTGCTGGATCACCACCTGGCTCAGTACCGCCTGTTCCAGCGCTTCACCGGACACTTCTGGTCCAAAGTGTGCGACGTGCTGCAGTTCCACTTCAGCTTCTGCTTCCTGACCAGGCTGACAAGCAGAGCGCGGGCCAAGACTGAGCCGCAGCAGCAGTGACAGCCACGCAGCATCCACGCAGCATCCTCCAGCTGGGAGTTCATTCTGTCTCATTCCACACAAGACCACATCTTCATCTCAGCATAACTCTAGATTCTGTTCAGCTTCAATACTTTAGTTCCACATAAATATTGATTCTCCCTGAGCTACAGGAGCAGCTGCAGCATTCGATGTGCCCCAGCCACGTGGCTCTAGCTCCAATCAGCTGTATCTAATAATAGAAAAATGAGCAGAGCGATGCCAGTGGGAGGGCAGAACAAAGAAAACCGCTGCTCTCAGGAAAAGGACCACTAGGATAGCCCCCCAGACTTTTGTGGACTCTTGAGACCAAAGCTGACCACTGCAGTGTAGCTGAAGTAAACATGTGACATTAAGCTTCAGCACCCCTTAGGGCTGCTCTGCTGGAGGAGGGGTGAAGGATTCCTGCTTACGTACAATGTTCAGTGGTGCACATGTGCAATCTGAGTTAAAATAAAGAAAAGTACACATGTCTGTGTGTTGTTTAGTCTGACTGTGACTTACAGCCCATTAGTACCTACTCAGATCGACTCGGCATGGTTCGGCTCAGTTTTCAGGGTTTCCCATTATGTCACAGTATGTGGCACCCCTCCTCACAGGGGCGGATCTACAGGGGCAGCATGTGCCACCCTAGTTTTGCATATGTCAGTGTTGTTCATTAAAATAAGATAGCACCCCCCACCACTTAAAATGGTTCAGCCCAGAGCCTTTTCACATCTTACGCTGGGGATTGATTGCGTGAGTGTTATTCACCCTCCGGGGGCAGCTATTGGTGTAAATGTACCATGATTTGGCAGCACCTGTGATTTGGTTATTTAGGAAGAGGGGAAAGTTTTGGGACGGCGGCGAGAGAGAGCGATATCGACAGCGACTTTTGAGTTGTGAGAGATGTGTGACGTTTAGCATGTAGTTAGTGTGTAGTGTAGTCATGAGCTTTGTGTGTCAAAACAATGAGGAAAGCCACCAAAGGCAGACGGCAGTGGAAACACTGGACTGATGCAGCAGCCTTACTCCTGTGCTGTTCTCCTCTGTCTTGTGGCCGACAAACTAGTTTTTGCACTGGCACAAATAATTTGTGGGGCATCTTATTGTGACAACTAATTGTTCTCTAATTTTAGTGTTAGTAGTATTTTTAAATAGCTGTACAAAAAAATGCCAGATGTATTATTTTTAGGTAAATGGTTAAATATAACTTTATTTCTAACTTAATCTACAATTTATATTTGCATTTCAAGTTATGAAAATAATTCAATAAACATGTCTGTGGTTTTTACAGTAAAAAAAATAGAACTTTCTCCTACTCGGTTTTTATGTTTTTATGCGATTTCAGATCAATTGTGTTAGTACAGTATGTCAATGAAAACATTACTGTAAGTTCAGACGTGAGATTGTGCTGAAAAGAATGATGCCACAGAAGGCACGAGAAGAAAATTTAAAGGTGAAATACAAAGTAGTGAAAAGTGGCCAATGGTACCCTGGACCCCAGAGGCTTAACCTGAAAAGTCAGGTTTAATTTCTGTTGATGACAGCGCAGATTTAGAGGTAGAGGGTTTAGAGGGTTTCCTCTTGTTCCTCTAGCACAGAGTGCAGTTAGCTGCAACATCTTTCTAAATTCTTCTTTTACTGTCATTTTCTTAAACTGACAGCCCATCAAATACGTGTGTCTACTGTCCATTTTTATAGTTGCATACTATCCTAATAACGGTTCCAAAGTTATTTCTACAGAGAATTTACTGTAAATTAGAAGCTTTATTGTGCCACATCAAACCTACAAAGGCAAAGTCATTCATTACTCTGTTAAAGACTCGTACTGGGAGACATGGTCAGTGCAGTATAATGTCAGAGAGATATTCCTGAAGCTGCTGGATAAACAGACACTCACTCAAGAACGAGTAGCACAGTTGGGGTCATAAAGGGCAGGAAGTTAAACATCACTATACCATCTGACACGCTGGGGAGGGGAACAGAAACAAAGGAATGTCTTCGATCATGCTGTTTAGGACAAGGCTTACAACTTGAAGCACAACAATGACAACATTTAATGAAATCACTCTAAAATATAAGACATTGTAACAAAAAAGAAACATTGATGAAGCGTCCAAAAAGCCCCATGGTGAGTAAAATCCCAGAGAGAGCGCATCTTTCACACCTGATCAGCGTGCTGTATGAGCGAGGCTTGTTGTGTAAAGCACTTTGATTTCTCCTGGAGAGTAGAAAAGTGCTACATAAGAGTCCATTTACCATTAAAAGATGTATGGATGTTCTGCTTTGTCATTTCATAGACTTGGTCACTGGTACTTTCTTATTATAAGGATGCTCCTGCTCTGCTCCCATGCTACCTGCTGGCTTTTACCTCTTTAAAACGTGTGGGAAGTTTTGTCTTTGGTTCCAAGATTTCTTCCTTCTGTCTGTCCCCAGAGTTGGAAAAAGAGCAGTGAGATTTGCAGGCCTGTCCTCGTGCAGCATCAAATAAAACTTAATGAGCTAGTCTTACAAAAAGAATTGTACAGATTTATTTAACAAAGCTTGTTTATTTTACAAATTAATAGTAAGACACAGAAACTCAGTATTGATATGGATTAAACCTGCGAGAGCGAGTTACTCACAGCATGCATTACAAAGCGAGCACCTCATTGTTGATGCTGCTTTGTTTGGTGACCCTGTGTTTGGTTGGTGAGTAGGTCTGTAGGCCTTTAGACTGCAGGGTGACTCAGGGGAGAACCACTGATAACGCTTGTTTGCATTAGGACTCCAGCTGCATTTGTTGTTCTGTTTTTACATTTTGTTATCTTTGAAAATTAACCACATTGGTTTTTGTGCTGGAATTAGTAATGTGAGTATTTGGTAACAGAAACAGAACTCAATTCATGCGAGTAATGCAAAGTGAAGCTTTTTATTGATGAGAATGCACCATGAGGTGTGTGTGTGTGTGTGTGTGTGTGTGTGTGTGTGTGTGTGTGTGTGTGTGTGTGTGTGTGTGTGTGTGTGTGTGTGTGTGTGTGTGCGCTGCTGGTTTGGACACACACTGTGACTGTGAGCACTAATGGCTCTGCATGGCTTAGTGCTGTGAACTGACAGAGCAGCAGTTTCCTGACTGCAGGGATTTACCCATGCTAGCAGGGCTTTAGGGGTCTCTTTCTCTCACCCTCTCTCTCACTCACACACACACACAAAAATATCTATATCCAGCTTGTATTTCCTGAGAAGGCACCTTGATATTTTCTTGATGTGTGTCTTGCAGTCATGCTCCATTTTAGTTTTGGCTGAAAGAAACAGGGGCTGCAAATTGATATGTTTCTTTTTTGGAGTTCCACAGGGTTCAGTGCTAGGACCAATTCTGTTTACATTATACATGCTTCCCTTAGGCAGCATCATTAGAAGACATAGCATACATTTACACTGCTATGCTGGTGACACCCAGCTCTATCTGTCCATGAAGCCAGATAACACACACCAATGAGTTAAACTGCAGGAATGTCTTAAAGACATAAAGACCTGGATGGCCGCTAACTTTCTGCTTCTTACTTCAGATCAAACTGAGGTTATTGTACTCGGCCCTGAAAAGCTTAGAAATATGGTATCTAACCAGATTCTTACTCTGGATGGCATTACCTTGGCCTCCAGTAACACTGTGAGGAACCTTGGAGTCATTTTTGACCAGGACATGTCCTTCAATGCACATATTAAACAAATATGTAAGACTGCGTTCTTCCTGTCTTCCTGACAGGGACTAGAAAGAGAGAGCAGATTCCCTTCATTGGCTTCCTGTTAAATCCAGAATTCAAAATCCTGCTCCTCACATACAAGGTCTTAAATAATCAGATGCCCTCACCCGTTGGTGCATTGATGGTTCTCGATGTCCAGGGCTGGGTGTTCGGGTTTGTACTGGCTTGCTCCCGGGGGCTGCTTGGCGGGGCCTGGGGCTTTCCTCAGCTCTTTTCTGCTTTTAAGATCAGGCTTCAAACTTTCCTTTTTGCTAAAGCATATAGTTAGGGCTGGACCAGGTGACCCTGAATCCTCCCTTAGTTATGCTGCAATAGACGTAGGCTGCTGGGGATTCCCACGATGCATTGAGTTTTTCCCTTCCAGTCACCTTTCTCACTCACTATGTGTTAACAGACCTCTCTGCATTGAATCATATCTGTTATTAACCTCTGTCTCTCTTCCACAGCATGTCTTTATCCTGTCTTCCTTCTCTCACCCCAACCGGTCGCAGCAGATGGCCCCGCCCCTCCCTGAGCCTGGTTCTGCCGGAGGTTTCTTCCTGTTAAAAGGGAGTTTTTCCTTCCCACTGTTGCCAAAGTGCTGCTCATAGGGGGTCATATGATTGTTGGGTTTTTCTCTGTATGTATTATTGTAGGGTTTACTGTACAATATAAAGCACCTTGAAGCGACTGTTGTTGTGATTTGGCGCTGTGTAAATAAAGTTGAATGAAACTGAAAACTTTTTTATATATGAGGCTGTTTGTATTCCTTGCTTTTTTATACTTTCCTAGAAGTTCTCTAGTTTATTGTTTGAGTTTTGTATGTTGTTTCCTATTGCAGTTGCATTTTTATTCTGTTCCCTCAGCACTCCCTATTTAATGCTTTTGTCTCATTTCCCTGTTTAGGTCATGCTGTATCTTAAAAGCCTCTGTCTGGATGTGTTCCTTGTTGTGTTGCGCTGTGTGTTCCAAGTGTTTTTCCTGATATTCCCAGCCATGGAGGGCCCACAAGCCTATATATTCTAAAGGGGAGTGGTCAGTGATGATTGGAGCAGACTTCAATGGACTGGTGAAGAGAGCAGAGATGAAGAGGCATTGTATCAAGGACAAGAAATGCAAAAGGACAGATGGAGTGAGTGGAATTGCATCTGCGATCTGGAAGAGGCAGTTCAGAACACAAGTCATGATCAGTAAGCAGCAGTACAGGGAGTGCAGAATTATTAGGCAAGTTGTATTTTTGAGGAATAATGTTATTATTGAACAACAACCATGTTCTCAATGAACCCAAAAAACTCATTAATATCAAAGCTGAATGTTTTTGGAAGTAGTTTTTAGTTTGTTTTTAGTTTGAGCTATTTTAGGGGGATATCTGTGTGTGCAGGTGACTATTACTGTGCATAATTATTAGGCAACTTAACAAAAAACAAATATATACCCATTTCAATTATTTATTTTTACCAGTGAAACCAATATAACATCTCCACATTCACAAATATACATTTCTGACATTCAAAAACAAAACAAAAACAAATCAGCGACCAATATAGCCACCTTTCTTTGCAAAGACACTCAAAAGCCTGCCATCCATGGATTCTGTCAGTGTTTTGATCTGTTCACCATCAACATTGCGTGCAGCAGCAGCCACAGCCTCCCAGACACTGTTCAGAGAGGTGTACTGTTTTCCCTCCTTGTAAATCTCACATTTGATGATGGACCACAGGTTCTCAATGGGGTTCAGATCAGGTGAACAAGGAGGCCATGTCATTAGTTTTTCTTCTTTTATACCCTTTCTTGCCAGCCACGCTGTGGAGTACTTGGACGCGTGTGATGGAGCATTGTCCTGCATGAAAATCATGTTTTTCTTGAAGGATGCAGACTTCTTCCTGTACCACTGCTTGAAGAAGGTGTCTTCCAGAAACTGGCAGTAGGACTGGGAGTTGAGCTTGACTCCATCCTCAACCCGAAAAGGCCCCACAAGCTCATCTTTGATGATACCAGCCCAAACCAGTACTCCACCTCCACCTTGCTGGCGTCTGAGTCGGACTGGAGCTCTCTGCCCTTTACCAATCCAGCCACGGGCCCATCCATCTGGCCCATCAAGACTCACTCTCATTTCATCAGTCCATAAAACCTTAGAAAAACCAGTCTTGAGATATTTCTTGGCCCAGTCTTGACGTTTCAGCTTGTGTGTCTTGTTCAGTGGTGGTCGTCTTTCAGCCTTTCTTACCTTGGCCATGTCTCTGAGTATTGCACACCTTGTGCTTTTGGGCACTCCAGTGATGTTGCAGCTCTGAAATATGGCCAAACTGGTGGCAAGTGGCATCTTGGCAGCTGCACGCTTGACTTTTCTCAGTTCATGGGCAGTTATTTTGCGCCTTGGTTTTTCCACACGCTTCTTGCGACCCTGTTGACTATTTTGAATGAAACGCTTGATTGTTCGATGATCACGCTTCAGAAGCTTTGCAATTTTGAGACTGCTGCATCCCTCTGCAAGATATCTCACTATTTTTGACTTTTCTGAGCCTGTCAAGTCCTTCTTTTGACCCATTTTGCCAAAGGAAAGGACGTTGCCTAATAATTATGCACACCTGATATAGGGTGTTGATGTCATTAGACCACACCCCTTCTCATTACAGAGATGCACATCACCTAATATGCTTAATTGGTAGTAGGCTTTCGAGCCTATACAGCTTGGAGTAAGACAACATGCATGAAGAGGATGATGTGGACAAAATACTCATTTGCCTAATAATTCTGCACTCCCTGTATGGCTTCATGCTGAGAAAGAACACTACAGATAGTAGAACAATATGAAGAACCATACGTATGGACCCCTTTACTCTACACAGGCCTCTGGGCTTCAGTGTCAGACGTTGCATCACTTGTAAAAGGCCTCATCGGTAGGGGTGGGTTTTTATAATCGATTTATTGATTAAAATCGATTCTGGCTTGGATAACGTAAAATCGATTCATTAAAATCCTGAATCGATTTTTTAATATTAATTTATTTTGCCCGAAATGCCAGAATCTCAGGTGAAAGATCACAAAATTTCAACAACCACCAAATAGCTAAGACAGTAAATGAGAGCAGGTACACGGCTTCTGCACAAAGACGTAAACACACAGCGCGACCCGCGGATCAGAATCAGTGAGATATCGCCTTTCTCAGCTGACGGTCGGGGCTGAAAGCCGACAGCTCGCTGATTCTGATCTGCGGGTCCGCGCTGTGTGTTTACGCCCTTTTTGCGCTGATCATATGGCTGTTAGTTTTATCTCTCTCCAAACAATATTGACCGAACCAGCAGCAAAAGAAGATCCAAACTACGCTTCACATAAACATCGTCATGAATTCCCTCTGACTTTTGCTGACTTTTCAGGATAAAAATCACACTTCATGCACAGCTCTCTCTCTCTCTCTCTCTCTTTTCTGCATTATTCGCTTGCTTGTTACGCACCAGTCTACCGTTGTTTACAGGCTGTCGGCCGACGTTTTTTTTTCCCTTTTACTTACTTCCGAAAAGTAAACCTAATTTCTGCCGTTCAATATTGAACAAATGTAAACTTTTTAAAATTAAGCAAAAGTCAAAACGCCGTGTCTCTAATAAAACCGCTGTAACTTCAGAGGTGATGTTCATGTGTTGATTAATGGTTTTCTTTCGTTTTTGATGTACTGCAGAATATTTTTATAAAATCCAGGCCAGGAAAATCACCTTCATGTTTTTCTGTGTTTTATCTTCAGCTACTTTGACACAAAGGCCTCTGCTGTGATGCTCACACCTGTGATAAAGTCTTGCGTGTGTCAGCTTCCTTTTAATAGATACAAAAATATGTAAATGTACTGATCTGAATTATAATATTTCTGACTGTCAAAATTTCCCAGATTCAAATCGAATCGAATCGAATCGAATTAAATCGAATCATGGATAGAATCGATTCGGGACCTTGTGAATCGGAATTGAATCGATTCTAGAAATCAGTGACGATACCCAGCCCTACTCATCGGTTCATGCTCCTCGTTAAAGTCTCGTACTTACCTCGCTTTCTTTGTGCTTTTAGTTACCCCGTCCTACCATCACCACTCCCCTTCAGCTCAAGATCCTCTGAATGCTGGTGTCCACAGCAGGGCTCTGGTTTTGTTGCTGATTCTTCACCTCTCAGGTTCACACCATTCATCATTTCCACCTGCATGTCCTCCTGACACCGTCTCTTGTGGATCTCTGGAAAAACAAGGCTGGAATCATCTCACTTGCTCAGCACTCTAGGAGCTCACCTGGCTATTCACCTCCCCCAGAGCCTTTTACACTTCACCTGCCAAGTAAGACTCCAATATCACTCACCTCTCCAGTCTAGCTCCCCCTGCATCATCTCTAACCACACTCTCCCTCTGTTCACAGCTTACCACGCTCACTCCCTCGCCCTGTGTTTGAGTGAATAAAACTAGTTGAAGGTCCGTAGAAGCAAGACAGAATACATGAGAGGGAGACAGATGTACCAGCAAAGAGCACAGGTAGTGAATAATTTGGATACGTCTAAAAGCCTGAGATAATCCAAAGCAACAGACAGTGCACAAGAGACGTGAATAAGGGAACGTAGGCAGGGTGGAGTGGGTGGAGATGGGTATCCAGGGTGATTTGTGACTAAAGGATAGCAGCAAGAAGGAAAGGGAAGGTAAGAGGCGGGAGTGAGCATGATGGATAGGATTAGAAATGAGTCCATCAGGGGGACAGCTCAGGTTGAGATATTTCGAGGCAAAGTTGGAATAACGAGGCTGAGATAGTTTGGACGTGTGAAGAGGAGGGAGAGGGGGTACATCAGACAAAGGATGATGAAGATGGAGCTGCTAGGCAGGAAGGAAACCTCAGATAAGACTCATGGATGTAATGAAGGAGGACATTCAGAGGGCTGGTGTGACAGAGGATGCTGGGATAGGGTGAGATGGTGGCCGATGACCTGTTGTCGTGACACCTAAAGGATTTACGGCAGTAGGACAGCAGCTGAAATACAAGTAAGCAAACTGTTTCCTTCATTCCACTGTCTTATTAAAATTTATATGAGGTTCTTAGAGTCAGTTAAAAAACAGCTGCAATTATCAACAGAATGTGAAGAAATATGAGAAATCCTATAAAGACTTGTGTTTTGACTGAGAGCAGACTGGGAGTATGTGGTGAGTCTGACAGAAAGCTGAGCAGGCACACAAATGGCCTCTTTCTTCACTTTTAAAGCATATTGAGATACATTAACAACACAAAGCTGGGCACTGTGTGACATGGCTAAGTGTAAAAAAGTGGATGATTCAAAATATTAATTCAAAATGAAGGTGGTATATTAGCAAAAACGCTGGTTAAAGGCAGTGGCGTACAGTCAGTCAGTCGAGTGATTTGTCATAGAGGCTAATCTGAAAGCGCTGCTACAGGCGTCCCTGCTCACCTTTGTCTGTGTGAGTAAACAGGAGTGCCCGTCTCCATCATCAAGGCTTTCTTTGTTAATGTGCTAAACAAATAAAGTTTTTACACTGCACTGTCACTCCTCTACATCACACATGTTGGCCAAGGCTAATACGTAAACTTTGGCTACAGTGAAGCTTGTTTCTTTGCTAATGCTAGTCCTGTTTGCACACAAAGCACAGATAATAACTGATCTCAGAGCTGTGAAAGTAGAGCCAGTGCCAGCTTGTCATGCACTGCACAGTAGTCTCCCATCAGCCCCTGTCAGAGACCAGAGGATTACAAACCAAAGTCAGCTTGAGAAGCTTCACAGACGCAGCTTTACTTCTAAGCACTGCTTGCAGCCACAAGATGGCAGTAAAGTAAAAGATGGATGCAAATTGGTGTTTAGCTTTGGAGTGAAAGGAAAGAGACTTTCACTGTTGTATGTTTAAAATGAGAGCTGAGTAGCTTTAGTTTGAGAGGGCCATCTGCTACTCAGGAGGTTGGCAGTTCAATCCTTGGCTGCATCAGTTGGCCTGCCAAAGTATCCTTGGGCAAGTGTAGAGGTGGGAAGTGATGAAGTACAAATACTTTGTTACTGTACAGTAAAATTTTCAGGTATCTGTACTTTTCTTAAGTGTACAGATACATTTACTCCCCACATTTTAACACAAATATCTATCATTTCTACTCCAAACATGCTCGTTACCTTTGCTTTGACACATTCGAGAGGAGTCATTATTCCACATCAACCTAAGCCTAAAAGGTAACATGTGAAAGGCAGTCCTAAAAGTGCATCAATCACCAGGTGTTATTGCATACAAAGTGATGAAAGAGGCAAAAACATGTCATTTATGCAGCACCACCAGTGCCTTTTTGGCACAACACCAGTACGAATGCAGATGTCCATAAGCTGTCACAGCACTGCAGCTTGCCCCACAGAGGAGGAGCATAAAGGGAGTAAGGGAGTCACAGTTTATATTACCATTTACTAATATAGTTTCATCACATTAATAAAACACATATTTGTCATTGTGTTGCTATGTTACCTGATGTGCTAATCTGATGCTGATCATTACACTAATGGAGTCAGGAGGAATGTTTACAGAGAGGACCACATATTTAAGGGCAGGGTGGAGTCACCTGGTTCCCAACAGACTATTTGAATAATGCGAAGCAGCAAAGGGTGGAGCAGAGTTTTGAAGTGCTTCAGTGTGTCTGTGACAATAAGAATAGATGTGTAAGTGAGCATGTTTGCTTAAACCTGAAAAGTGGCACACCCCTGTCCCTGATGAGCTGTAGCTGCACACGCCCATCACTGTGTGTGTGTGTGTGTGTGTGTGTGTGTGCGTGCGTGCGTGCGTGTGTGTGTGTCTGTGTGTGTGTGTGTGTGTGTGTGTGTCAGAGACAGCAGACAGCAGAAAGTGTCACAAAGTTTCTCTGTCTGTGTCCCATTCTGGAATTCAGATGGGTGTGGTTTCATCTCTCTGAGTATCGGGCCAGGGTGAGGTCCCACTTTTTGCACTTTTATTTCATTTTTGATGCATTTGTAACCCCTCATATGATTTAATAAAAAGTTTACTTAACTGGTGTATGCTCAGCTGGTCTAAAAACTCATTTGTGTTCCCATTGCAACATATCTAGTTTCTTCTTCTGTAAATCTCACCGAGCCCATGCAGCATTCCTTCTTTAAGTGTTTTTTTGTTTGCTTTCTATATCTGTTTGCTTTTTTATATCCAGCTCTGATTTGTGCTTATTGAATTAAGACAATATATATATATATATATATATATATATATATATATTGGGAGTACAGAGTTGGGAGTTCGCCTCGGAAGGTTGCTGGTTCGAGCCCCAGCTTGGACAGTCTCTGTCGTTGTGTCCTTGGGCAAGACACTTCACCCATTCTTATTCTTATAACAGTTGATGGGTACATGGTACTTCGGTAGTGCTGTCACGGTCTGTGGATGCAGACTGTGTGGAGGTGAGATGGAATCTAATAAGGCTGGTAGAAAAAATACAAAACAAAGTGCAAAGGCAAAACTAAACAAAACCCTAAAGTGGATAAACTAAAATTAAACACAGAAACACCCTGAATGTGAATCCTGGACCTGAGACACGGACTCCTGGAACATAAGTCATGGGAAACACACAACCTGACACTGGGAGACAGAGGACTTAAATAGACAGAAGGGAAACGAGGGAAGTGGAAACACATGGGGAACACAGCTGACACCAGTGTTGGTCAAGTTACTTGAAAAAAGTAATCAGTAACTAATTACCGATTACTCCCCCAAAAAAGTAATCCCGTTACTTTACTGATGACTTATTTTCAAAAGTAATTAATTACTTAGTTACTTAGTTACTTAGTTACTTTTTAAAAACACGATTTACAACCTGAAGAGGTGATAAAGCGATAGATCTTTCAGCCCAATTCTACTTTTTCTACATAATCCATCATACAAAATGTAATCAAATGGAAAAGTCTCTTTTTAAAACTTGTTTTATTAGTTTTAATCTTTTAACTTTATGCATCAAGCAAAAATTTAATTATATGCAACATTTACTGACTGGAAGAAATTAGTTTAACATTTAAACCTATTTTCTGCACATTCCAGCACATAAAATAAAATATTTTTTGTGTTTACACTCAGTCTTTCAAATAGATGCAAGTACAACACAGCAGAAAATAAATAAAGTCAAAGACTCAGCGGTCCTGTTGCTCTATTTTCACCTGTATAGCAGGAGTGGGGTAGGCGGAGGTTTACCCTGGTGCAGGTGTGCCGCAGCGGTCAGTGGAAGAATCCGCGAGTTTCTCTGTGAATTTCCCATTACGTCGTTGCGCACTCGGTGCTTGCTCGGAAGTTTAGGGGTTTTTTCGCTGTAAAAAGAAGTTTTCTTCCCACGCACAGCGGACACTAATGTTTTTGTCACTTTTTATGGAATCAAACTCAAAGTAAGGTCAGTACTTCCACGCTTTAAACGCTGCACGCTCATACTCTCTCTGCACTCGATATATGATCCATTGTTGATCTGCACACAGCTGTTGTCACGAACGTCGCACTCGCTTACGTCACTGTCATGAGACATTCTCGCAAAAAAATCACGGTTTTAGTAACGCAGTAACGCAGCGTTCCTACGGGAAAGTAACGGTAATCTAATTACCGTTTTTGTAATAGTAATCCCTTACTTTACTCGTTACCTGAAAAAAGTAATCAGATTACAGTAACGCGTTACAAGTAACGCGTTACTGCCCATCTCTGGCTGACACAAATCAACACAACACCACAGGGAAGCAAAACTAAACACACTGAACATGGAACACGAGACTGTCAAAATAAAACAGGAAACGCAGTGAGACGTAGACTGTGACAACACGAGGTTGACAGAGGGGTCGAGGGGACACGGGAGACAAAGACACGACTAAGACACACAAAGAACGAGGGAGACTTAAGCACGACAGACACGACAGACTCACACACTGAAGACACGACATAGACAACAACAAGCTAAACCGACAAGAACTAAACAGGGAAACCAAACTTAAACACAGAGCTAACTGAATCCTAAGATATATAATTATATAAATTAGAACATAATACAAAAAAGGCACAAAACTCAAAATATTGGCTCAAAATGACCCAGAACCATGACAAGTGCACCATTCAGTATAGAAAACACAATGACCATAAAAGGTCCTTCTCCTAGATCTGTGACAACAGGGCTCAGATTAAAAAGCTCCCAAAGCAGGTGTTACATGAAGGCAAACACGGTGATTGTTTTCAAATGTTCTGCTTTATCATTATTATGTGAAACCAAACCTCGACAGTGGTGGAAATATTGACATGAGTACAGAGAAAACATTTGCCTTTTACTTTAATGTGCTGACTACTACCAATTTACCAACATTACCAGAATTTATCACCATTTCTCTACTGTGCTGTGTTCTCGGTCTCTATCACATAATAAAGTCTGTCTGTATTTTCCACACCTGAGTTGTGACGTACTTTTGAAATAACACCCACACCCTCAGTTTACAGGTTCCTGACTGAAAAAGCCTCCTGGTTATCTGTGCAGGGTGGAAGCTGAGGTAGCCAGGTGCCTGGACCCTAGACCTCAGGGTGCTCCCAGAAGACACAGGTTCACCGCCATCCGCTGGTTTATTCAGTGGAATTGTTTTAGGAATGAATTCATTCATTTGCACTACTACGAGTGGTGAGTCCAACTTTATTACCCATGTCATTGTCCACGGGAAGACAGCAGGACTCATGAGACGCAGGGTTGGGCCCAAAGGACAACTTCACCTGTGCTGCTGGCTCCGTCATGATCGCCATCTACCTCTGAGCAGCAAAGCACTGATGTCATAATGAAAAAAGCAAATAAACAATAAAATATACAACAAATAATTTATAAAGCAGCCTTTAAAAACTATCAAAATGATAAAACCACAGTCTACACTTCTTAAAAAGAACACCTCACCACTGCATGGCACCACACCTGGCTTCACCCACGCATTTGAAACTCTGTTGGTGTCATACCTGTCATTCCAGCAGAGCACCACCCTTCCTGAATGTGACAGCCGTACACACCTGAAAGTGTCACACCTCTCTGGGGAATGTGGACTGTGGGCCTGACAAAGGCATGGATGTTTTTCCTCCTCATACCTGCAGTACAGTGTGACTGCAGTATAAACTGTTTTATCATTCAGCGGGTCAGGTTTCTGCTTTCTTCTCAAATCTCACTTGACTTAACCATGCATGCTTTGTCATCTTGGTTTGTCATGCTCATTTAATAAGGCCTGGCCCTCCTCTGTCTGTTACAGCAGTGTTGAAGAGCATTCAGTTCTATGTAGCAGCATAGTTGGGCTCATGACTTAAACTGGTCACAGAAATGCAGTTGTATTTATTCCTGTACATGGACACATCCTCTTTTTCCTCGCTATAGTCAGCAGAACTGAACCAAATGTCTTTATATATGCAAGACGTATGTATTAGAATCCTGTGAGTCAGGTTGTGCTGTGTGAGGCAGCAGGATAGGACCCGAAATACAAACAGATGCAGGGCTGAACTCACTGCAGCTTTGCTGCTAAACTTCCAGAATAATATAGAACTAAAGCTGCAGACAAGAACAAGAAGCACTGAATAGACAGACCACACAGAAGAGGAGGAAATGCAGACAATATATGCACACAGGAAATCAGGGCAGAGAGGAAACGCCAGGGGAACACGGCTGGACATAATCTAACTGATGAGACAGCAGAAGCAAAACAGCGTGATGCACAGAGGACAAATGCCTATCAGAATAAAACAGGAAGTACGAGAAACACACACTGAGACTCAGACACACGACTTTACATGGGAAGACAATAGCACATTTGGCAGACCGAGCCAAGAGACAGAGAGCAGTAAGAGAAAGTGAGGGACAGGAAGAGAACGACAGAGGCAGACACGAAAAGGAGGCAAAACAAACATGAGACAGAGAGGGAATAAACTGAGGAAACAAATGAACCAATAACAGGACACTAGACACAGGAGGACAGCGAGCACTGAGGGAAGATATATGTCTGTGTATAACAGAAAAAGACTACGACAAACCATCCAAACACCAACCAGCTGTAGAATTCATAATAAAAAAACTGCACTACAGCGGTCCCTCGTTTATCGCCACAGTTATGTTCTCAAAGTAACCTGCGATAGCTGAAACCTGCACAGTAGACAACGTTTTGTTTTGTTTTTTACAACTATTATAGATGTTTTAGGCTGTTAAACCCCTCACTACACACTTTATACACTTTTCTCAGACAGGCGTGAACATTTTCACACTTTTCTCTCTTGTTTAAACTCTCAAAGTTCAAACCGTTGTAGAAAAATAAATCCAGTATTATAGAATGAAAGCAAAGGCATGAGCTGTTGGCTTTGACGGTGCAAAACTTTTGGTCAACATTGTTGTTTGTTGGGGAGGAAACATACAAACATACGGTGCAGCACTTCAGAGTCACACTGCTGGAGATCGAAGCTTGAATGAAGACTGGCGACGGAAACAGAGACCCTCAGGCAGCTGGTATATTTACTTTGTGCTTTCAGTGTTTATATACCGTTTGCATTACTTTTAATGAGACTTTTGATGAGACTCCATATATTAAAAAGCTTCAGTTTTTACTTCTGCTCTCTCAATAAATGGTAAAGAGTCCCAAACTAGCTTCTCGTCCTCAGCAGACTTGGACGAGAGCTGCTCTCTCGCAGCCGGCCTGAGATGAGGAACCGTACAAACATCTGTCACCTGGCTGAGGTGGCGACAGAAAGGCAGGATGGATGGAGGACACTGTGTGGACTGCTCTGTAGAATATGAGAGAAGCAGCTGTTTTATTCTCTCCTTCCTCACAAAGGTCAAAGGTCAGATAATCAGGTGATTCAGTAGTCAGAAACCTGATGTAGCTGAAAACCTGCTGGCATGGGGGTGTGGTCTCTTTCCTCACCTAGCCTTTAGCAGCTAAGCAAATACATGCGGGCTAAGCTGACCCTGAAGCTTAGTGTTTCCCCGGTGCTCAGTCGCACGTCTCTCCTGACTCATGCCTGTGCATATGATCAGAATGCCGCTGTCCCAGTCCAGCAGCTTAGACAGACATTCCAGTCGTGGGATACTACAGCATTACGCCCTGCTGGGATCCTGCAACTCTTTGGATACTTTAGCAAAAGCTATGGGTCATTTTCAAGGACGTACGGTGAACATAATCAAACCACGACAGAAATAAAGGACGAGACCTCTGAAATAAGATGTGTAATGCTGCACAGATGCTCATTAACAAAACACACCTGATAACAACACAATGCATCACGTGTCAATGCTTTTACAAGCAAACTATGAAAATTGCAACTTCAGAACTGTTACTGTATCATTTATCTTTCAAACATCTCTGAAGAGAACATTTACATTTTTACTTCACTTCCCAAGGCTGGGGAGACCTGCTGCTGTGTGCCATGACATCAGCACGAGACCAGAATAACTAACTGAGAAACATGGAGCCCGGGAGAAAGATCAGGGAGACAGAAACAACCATACATGATGGACCACGCAGACTGGAATGAACAAGACCTCACAACCAGGAATGATGAAACCAGGAAGAACAAGCAAACTAAACAATACTAAGAAACGTAGAAACACTTACCTCTCGGATGAATCGTTGATGGACTCTTGGAGTCATCTTGTTAGTCCGGACTTCCCTGAAGAGGTCCACCACTGTCCCAGCTTTTCTTCATGTGTGGATAACGGCTCTCCTGTGGTTTCCTGGAGTCTTAAAGCTTTACAAAGAGCTTTGTAATTCTTTCTACCCTTACAGATGTCAGTCACTTTATTCCTCAGACTTTTCTTCAGATAGTGGCATGATGTGCTGCTTTTAGAAATCTTTTAGCCTTTTAGGTCTATTTAAGTGATTTCATGATTCATCTGGCAGGAATCAGGCCTGGGTGTGACTGAATTTAGCTTTCCAAAAAAATGTGGTTAATCTCACACAATTCATGATTTAACAAATGGGGGAATTCTTTGTTCCACACAGGACAGGAGGTTGGTGTGGGACAAGCTTCTGTCCCTTAACAAATGACATCATTAATTTGGGTTGTCTTTGTGCAACGATGATCCCAAACATGTAAGTTTGACAGATATGCAAAAAGCCATGCTGAAGGTCACATTCTGATAAAGAAAAAAGATCAAATGAACTGGACAGACTGGCCTAACAGCTGAAGGCTCTGCCTTGTCTAGGAACCACAAATAAACCAGCATTCTGAGAGAGAAGGGCTCTGTTTTAGATAATATGGTACTATGAGGTCTTTGAGATATGACAGGAGCAGGACTGTGGTCTTGGACATACTGATTCTCATTCCTGCTGCTTCACACTCAGCCCTGAACTGGAGGATGGTGGTGAAAATGGAAACTTTCCATCTAGGAAATCTGTCATAAGTCATGAAAACTGATACTGTAAGGTTTTTGGTTTTTTTTGTTTTTTTACAAAGAAACTTTAACAAAACACACTGAACATTTCAAGAACAATAAAATCAAACTGAAATGAAAGTAAAAAAAGAAACAAAAAGAAACCAAATAAACTCAGCAAAAATTAATGAAAAATTAAATTATTGAAGGGAAGACTGAAGATACTGTGAATTCAACTCATACTCCCAAAGTTATGAATATGGCTCTTATTTTACATTAATCAGTGCAACTCTTAATCTGTGTCTCGGAGTCAACAGGCATATGTCCTTCAATGTGCGTACTAGGCAAATATGTTTGTGCGATGTCTCTAATAAGGAATATCCTCTCACAGCGAGCTCAGAAAACTAGTTCATTTACTTCGAGGCTGCACTGCTGTCATTTGTTACTCTCAAGATGTCCTAAACACTCCTCTTATCCACAGCATGTCCTTGTCCTGTTGTCCTCCCTTCATGCCCAACTGCAGCAGATGGCCCCGCCCCTCCCTGAGCCTGATTCTGCTGGAGGTTTCTTCCTGTTAAAAGGGAGTTTTTCCTTCCCACTGTCACCAAAGTGCTTGCTCTTGTTGGTGCTTTCTCTATATTGTAGGGTTTACCTTACAATGAGGCACCTCGAGGTGGATATTGGTGTGATTTAGCTCTACATAAATAAAACTGAATTGAATCTTTGAGAATTTGAGCCTCCTTCAGTCAAAGCATCCTTTAAACTGAGGCTCATTTTATGGAAGAACAAGAACTCACATGATGGCAAATCTGGCAAAGTCACAGTATAACAAAGTCACAGTATAACTCATTTTTAGTCTCACACTGGGGGTTAAATTCACACACAGGAAAAAGGTCAAAATACGTATGCTTCTAGTCAAATTGCTGACCCGACTCGCCATCTTCTACTTGGAACCCTCTACGACTGAAACCTGAAAACTGCTGATCTTTATCTGAAGACTCTGAGAGAAGCTATGCAAGTGTGGTGTGCTGCTGAAAGTGTTCAAAGATAAGCTTTTATTCATTAAACTCTTACTGGGAATCTCAACGATCAGCTTTATCAACCAATGCTACCGCATCCGGGGCAGCCGATGCGCCAGCGCTGGGGACCCAGGGCGCTGGTGGGAAATGGACTACTGGCCATCAATTCCATCATCTCACGCCCAAGACGCCAATCAACATTGCAGCGTGGAATGTCAGAACTTTCAAAACTCAACGTCTCAATAACGGCCCTATCGGAACTTCGGCTGACTGGAACTGGCACTGTCTCCGTCGAAGTGCCAGCCATGGACGAAAAGATGACGTTGTATTACTCGGGCGGCGACAAAAGAGAAGCCGGAGTTGGCTTCATGGTACACTATCGGTTCTCTGCGAGCGTCGTGGCCTTCCAACCCATATCTGACCGTATCGCCGTCCTAACTGTCAACGGTACAATCAAGCTACACATTATTGCAGTCTATGCACCGACCGAAATGAACTCTGACGCGTCTAAAGATGATTTCTTTGATCGCCTGCAAGACGTCCTGGACTCCCAACCTCAAACCGGCATGATCATGATCGCCGGCGACATGAACGCCCACGTCGGAGAAGACCGCACTGGCTGGAAATCGACGATGGGAAAGTTCGGCCATGCAAAAATGAATGACAACGGGCTATGATTGCTGTCATTCGCCGCCGCCAACAGACTGGGCCTCGGGAACATGCTATTCCAACACTCGCTCAAGCACCGTCTGACATGGCGCAACCCAAGAGGAAGCGACTCGGCGCTACTCGACTATGTGCTCATCAACACCCGGTTCCGATCATCCTTGCAAGATGTCCGGGCGATGCGCGGACCCGACTGCGGCTCTGATCACTATCTTGTCCGTGCCAGAGTGCGCCTGAAGCTCCAACGAGCGAAGAAGCCGACACCCAAACCGCCCAGGCTGGGCTGGCATCACCTCAACAACAATGACCGCCGTCAAGAATTCCAGATCGCATTATCGAACCACTTCGCCCTCCTCCCCCTGAGCGACGATGCCAACAAAGAAGAGCAAACAATATCGGAAGCCATCTTGGACTGCGCCAAGCCGCTGTGCCCACCCGCCCGGCGTCGCACACAACCGTGGATCTCGGACGAGTGTCTCGACCTGGTCGTTGAACGCAAGAAGGCCAACTTAACCAACTTTGAAAAGTATCGTTGGCTAAACCGTGAGGTGCGGCTGAAGATGAAAGCAGACCGTGAAGCGTACTGGAACAAAGTCACCGAGGAACTTGAAAATACGGCCGAACGACAAGACTACAGGGTGTTGTACCAGACCATACGTAGTCTCAGTGGCAAGTGCAAGACGATGAATGATAACATCAGGAAGGTGGATGGCTCGTTTGTAAAGTCAACTGCAACGGTGGAAAGAATACATCAATGAACTCTACAATCAAGATCCGCCCATCATCGACCCTCCTACGGCGCCGATGTCTGGTGCAGAACCAATGGTAGAAGAAGTCAAACTCCATTCGCTAAAGAACAACAAGGCCGCTGGCCTTGATCATGTGGCGGCAGAAGCCCTCAAAGCTGGAGTAGAAGTCCTCGTCATACATCTACACTCGTTATTCAAACTGATCTGGACATCAAATATGATACCAGCAAATTGGAAGAAGGCGGCTGTCATTCCTATCCTAAAGAAAGGCGACAACCGAGAATGTAAAAACTACCGGGGCATCAGCTTACTGTCCATTGTCGGCAAGGTCCTTATGAAAATAATTCAATCACACCTTCAAAAGCACCGTGAGATGACCAGCCGGGAAGAACAGGCCGGGTTCCGACCCGGAAAAGGCTGCAGCGACCAGATCTTCACCCTACGTCGACTCATGGAGGAACAGATCAGATGCGGACGCCGAACAGTCATCATCTTCATTGATTTCAAGTCTGCGTTTGATTGCATCGAATGGCCAGCCTTGTGGAGGGCTTTGGCAGCCGAACACATACCCGTGAAGATCATCGAGCTACTACAAATCGCCTACGATGGCTCGACCAGCCAGGTACGTATTCATAACGAACTGTCTGAAGAATTCCCCATCATGACAGGGGTCCGGCAGGGCGATGTGGTGTCACCGCTGTTGTTCAACATCGTCATCGACGCGATAATGCGCAAAGCATTCGAGGGCCGCCGCGGAGTCCAAGCCTCGACCGATCGATTTATCACCGATCTAATGTTCGCTGACGATAGCACCATTTTTGCCGAAGATGACACCGAGGCAACTCACATCCTCTATGACATCGCCCGGCACTCCAAACTGTACGGCCTCAAGGTTAACGCCGAGAAGACCAAAGTCCTGACCACCGACAGCTCACCAAAGATCGTCCACCTCGACGGTGTGCAGATCAAACAAGTCCAACAATTTCAATATCTGGGGTCCCTCGTCGAGGAGAAGAAAGTGGCATCATCAGTGGAGATACGCTCCAGAATTGGGCAGATGGCAGCAGCATTTGCTTCCCTGCGCTGGTGCGTCTGGAAGAAGAACAACATCTCATTCGCGACAAAGATCCGCCTTTACCAAACCCTGATCCTGCCCATTCTACTTTACGGCGCAGAGACGTGGACAATGTTAAAACACGACCTGAGCCAGCTCGAAGTTTTCCAAATGCGTTGCCTTAGATGCATTCTCGGCGTTTCCCTTCGCGACCGTCAGTCGAATGACACCTTCCTCACCAGCTGCGGCAGCCAACCGACAATCGGCAACCTAATCCAGCGCCGCCGACTCCGTTGGTTTGGCCACATTTGTCGAATGGACCCGAGCCGCTACCCCCATGGCCTACTCTGGTTGACCCGCCCTACCGATTGGAGGGTGCATCGAAATGCACCAAAGAAGACATGGATGAAACAAATCCAGGATGATTTGAAGGCCCTTCGACTTGACCTCAAGCAGGCAAGAACCATCGCCTTAGATCGGAAAGCTTGGAAGATAATCGTTGGTCAAGCAAGAGAACCTGCGGCACCTACAGCAGCGTACTGGTTGCGCGGCAGACCACCGCCGCTGGTCACCCGCTAAGGACAAGAAGAAGAAACTCTTACTGGAGCATCTGGAATAATGCCACGTGTGGTCGTTCACCCTTTTTCTTGGTTTACAATAAAACATGCTCAGAAGGCTGCTTGAAATGGACAAATTAATGAGATCCACCCAGCTGTCAGAGTGCTTCCAGGTTGCATTCTGCACTAGAGGTGTAGTTGCAGGAAGAGCTTGACATGTTGTTCATGTTTAAGCGTCTCTGTCTCTAACTCTCACCCTGTCAGCAGAGGAATGCTGTGGTGACGGGGTGGATCATCTTTGTGTCAGACGGGTTAGTTAGTAGTTAGTTAGTCAGGTGTGGAGGAAGTTGTCAGAGGGTGGGGAGCCAGTGAGTTGGTGAGGTCCCAGACAGGAAATGGGCTCACAGGAGTAACATAGAGCAGACAGTCTGGTCAAAACTGAGTCCTGGAGCTGTCCTTACGTACTGGCTGCTGCTGAGGATGGTGAGGTGCAGGTGGTCTGACTGAAATGTGGGAGGTCCAGGCTCCACCCAGGGGTGGGGCAATCCCTGCTGGACTAAAAATGTTCACACCTCAGTGACATCATTATGAAATTACAGCCATAGCCATGAATGAGGTCATACATTTTTGTTACATATGTAATCCACCTGGCATTGAGCGACTGAAAAGAAACTACAGTGCAAGAAAGACAATGGAACAATAAATAAATAATCTAGGGAAGGTTCAAATGATAACTTTGCATCTAACAAATGATATTACAAAACATGTAGCACTACTGCCCCGTAGCATGAAGGCTCTGCCTTTGCACCTGATGCTCATGCTAGTCATTTATGGAGTGAGGGTGACGGGTCTCTCTGTGTTAGCCCTGTGAAAATACTGGATGGAAACTGATAAGTAATTCATGATTAATTTCATCTGTAACATGAGTGGAGGTAAAAAGAGGAAAAAAAGGCTGTAAAACCTCAAGAGTCAAGAAAATATGATTGTAAACATACAAATGATTTCATCTTACTTGAAGTATTCTGGAACTGGAACTCCGAGTTTATGTAAAATAGAATAGAATAGAATAGAATAACCCTTTATTGTCACTATACCTGTACAAGGAAATTGTGGGCGCTCCACACCAACTGTACAGGAATAAGCTATAAATAGTAAGACAGCAGGAATAAATAACAGGCAGGAGGAATATATACAAAACACGGGGAATATGTACAAAACAAGAGAAAGGCCCACAATAGAAGAACAGGTTGAAAGGATTTGGTCTGAGGCAAGTCTATGTGTGAGTGGCCTGAATGATAAGGGTTACTGAGGCCATGGCTCAGACTCATGGGTGGGCAGCGGTGGGCTGTGGGGCCATCGTGTTTGTTAAGAATCTAAACGGCCCTGCTTGTGAGTGTGTGGTGTGGGGCCTGATTATGAGTTCTTTTGTTTTAAGGATTGTGGGAATGATGCTGGAGAGAGAGAGGAGGTGTGTCGGGTCATGTTTACTGTCAAGTGGATTTCCCAACATGTCAGTGTGACACCTGTGGGTCATTTGCCACATCAAGAAAAATTTGGCTGTTTTCATGAAAGGGAAGAAGTGTTGAGGAAAATGACACACACCTACACACACACACACACACACACACACACACTTGTTTAGGACCATATACTCATTTTTAATGATAACAGCTTTTATTTTCCAGCCCAGCAGAGGAACGACACGTCTTGATTCCAGAAGGATGGAAACACCGACTGTGTTTGGACACTGTGCAATCCTTACAAAGCTTTAAACAGCAAAAGACTACAGGGAGTGCAGAATTATTAGGCAAGTTGTATTTTTGAGGAATAATGTTATTATTGAACAACAACCATGTTCTCAATGAACCCAAAAAACTCATTAATATCAAAGCTGAATGTTTTTGGAAGTAGTTTCTAGTTTGTTTTTAGTTTTAGCTATTTTAGGGGGATATCTGTGTGTGCAGGTGACTATTACTGTGCAGAATTATTAGGCAACTTAACAAAAAACAAATATATACCCATTTCAATTATTTATTTTCACCAGTGAAACCAATATAACATCTCCACATTCACAAATATACATTTCTGACATTCAAAAACAAAACAAAAACAAATCAGCGACCAATATAGCCACCTTTCTTTGCAAGGACACTCAAAAGCCTGCCATCCATGGATTCTGTCAGTGTTTTGATCTGTTCACCATCAACATTGCGTGCAGCAGCAACCACAGCCTCCCAGACACTGTTCAGAGAGGTGTACTGTTTTCCCTCCTTGTAAATCTCACATTTGATGATGGACCACAGGTTCTCAATGGGGTTCAGATCAGGTGAACAAGGAGGCCATGTCATTAGTTTTTCTTCTTTTATACCCTTTCTTGCCAGCCACGCTGTGGAGTACTTGGACGCGTGTGATGGAGCATTGTCCTGCATGAAAATCATGTTTTTCTTGAAGGATGCAGACTTCTTCCTGTACCACTGCTTGAAGAAGGTGTCTTCCAGAAACTGGCAGTAGGACTGGGAGTTGAGCTTGACTCCATCCTCAACCCGAAAAGGCCCCACAAGCTCATCTTTGATGATACCAGCCCAAACCAGTACTCCACCTCCACCTTGCTGGCGTCTGAGTGGACTGGAGCTCTCTGCCCTTTACCAATCCAGCCACGGGCCCATCCATCTGGCCCATCAAGACTCACTCTCATTTCATCAGTCCATAAAACCTTAGAAAAACCAGTCTTGAGATATTTCTTGGCCCAGTCTTGACGTTTCAGCTTGTGTGTCTTGTTCAGTGGTGGTCGTCTTTCAGCCTTTCTTACCTTGGCCATGTCTCTGAGTATTGCACACCTTGTGCTTTTGGGCACTCCAGTGATGTTGCAGCTCTGAAATATGGCCAAACTGGTGGCAAGTGGCATCTTGGCAGCTGCACGCTTGACTTTTCTCAGTTCATGTGCAGTTATTTTGCACCTTGGTTTTTCCACACGCTTCTTGCGACCCTGTTGACTATTTTGAATGAAACGCTTGATTGTTCGATGATCACGCTTCAGAAGCTTTGCAATTTTGAGACTGCTGCATCCCTCTGCAAGATATCTCACTATTTTTGACTTTTCTGAGCCTGTCAAGTCCTTCTTTTGACCCATTTTGCCAAAGGAAAGGACGTTGCCTAATAATTATGCACACCTGATATAGGGTGTTGATGTCATTAGACCACACCCCTTCTCATTACAGAGATGCACATCACCTAATATGCTTAATTGGTAGTAGGCTTTCGAGCCTATACAGCTTGGAGTAAGACAACATGCATGAAGAGGATGATGTGGACAAAATACTCATTTGCCTAATAATTCTGCACTCCCTGTAAAGTGGCAGTCTTAACACAGGCCAAGAGGTAAAATAATACTTGCTATTTCAGGTGAGTTACTGCAGGTTCTAGATCACATGTGTAAGTGAAAGCAAACGTCTTTTGCTCTCTGGGTGCAAACTGTAATGTACTAAAAAGGTGCATGTTACTGATGAGCTGATAAAGCTTTCCATCTGAGAACACCTTTGGTTCCTGACCAGTGAAACTTGAATCAATGTAAAGGCTAAGGCCATGCTAATGTTCCTGTTACCACACAAAAGTTACAAACTTACACTACAACAGATGAGAACACGTTATCAAACCTCTGAGCTTTTACAGCCAAACTATGAAGGGAACGATACTTTGTTTCAAATAATCCTGCACAAACCATTACAGCTACTTTACTGGTTCTTTTGAACATGTAATGCAAAGCAGAACTATGCTAAAGACTAAGACAACATTGTACTGGTTCTTAATGATCACTTTTCTACTCTGAGCACTCAAAGCACTTTACACAACATGCCTCAATCACACAAGAGCTGTCATCTATGCTAGTGCTTCCTATCTCACATTCACACACACTCATAGCACGATGGATGCATCAGGGAGAAACGTGGGTTAGCACCTTGCCCACGGATATTTGGCACGCAGACTGGAGCAGACAGGGATCGACCCACCAACTTTCCAATTAGTAGGTGACCTGCTCTTACACCTGAGCACACCCCCCACATTGTACTCCATTATTAAGGAGTATTATTATTATTAAGGGTCAAAACTGCTGCTTCAGCTTTTTTCAGGTTTTCAGTTATTTTAATCTTTCACTTGACTCCCAGAACTTTATTGTAGTGCAATTGAATATTAGCTTCAGCCACAGAGTGCATCTGGGGTGGTTGTGCCTCAGTGGGTTGTCTACTGACAGATAGATAAGTTGCTTAAGTGTAGAAAAAGCACTTGTATGTATGCGTGTGATTGGTACTTTGAGCGCTCAGTTAGGGTACAAACGTATCGTCCATGTACACAGTGGTAACACTCTGGGAACATCTAGCATCTGTCTTGTTGGGTTAGTTCAGTTTTCCAAAAAATGAGCCAAACGTACAGTCACGTAAAAAGAAAGTACAGGAGATAATGACAACCCTTTATTCCTTAGTGGGCTTTACAATGACGCAACATCAAATGAACAACAGCACCTTAACAGCGACTTTTACTTATTTAACCACTTTAAGGCAAAACGAGTGTGTGAAAAACTAAGGCTGTACAATGCTCAGAGAAAAGGCCAAAATCCAAAAGCTGCATGTCACAGTCTTAATGCCTAAAGGTTAAAGTTCATGACAGTATGATTAGAAAGATACCAAACAAGTACGGCTGTTTGGAAGGGCTTCCAGGAAAAAGCCTCTTCCCTCTGAAAGGTGGCAGCAGGATTACCTTTGCTATGCACAAACCTGGAGACCAAAGTGGAATTGTTAGTCTCTGATGCACAGAGAGAAACTCAGACTGCTTCACTGGTTGCCCATAGAAACCAGGATCAACTTTAAAATCTTAGTTCTCACGTTTGCATCCATAACCTTGGCCCTCTATCTCCGCTGTTTCCTGCTCTCTCAGGTCTTTCACTCATCTTGTTGTTCCTTCTGCTCGTCTCGTCACTGTGGGGCGCCGAGCTCTCACTCGCTCTGCTCCTCGGCTGGAACTCGCTTCCTTCAGTCTTAAGAAATATAGATTCCCTTATTTAAGTCACAGCTCAAAACCTACTTGTTTAAACTGGCTTACTCGCTTTAATACAGATCGTACTCGCTGTCAAATCTTGTTTATTTGTTTTTTTCTTTTTAATTTATTGTTTTTTGTATTTTAATTTATTAGAATCTATTTTAATCTACTGATTTATTGATGTCTTTTTCTCTTTGTAAGGTGACCTTGGGTTTTTGAAAGGCGCCCTCAAATAAAATGTATTATTATTATTACCTAACACCACCTGTCACCATGATGGAGGAGGTGCAGCCACAGGACCTGGGAAAGCAGTAACTGAGTGGACCATGAACTCCTCTGTATAACAAAGTATTCTGTCCCACAGCCAAAGCTCGGACCAACCTAGGTCACCAACAGGACGACGATCCTGAGCTCAACAGCAAACTGACTGAAAAAAGTCAGGGTTTGGCAGCAGCCCAGACGTCAAGCTGACTGCAGACAGCTGTCCATAAATAAACACCTACAAACCTCCAACAACTCACTGGAGGTTGTATTCAGGAAAAGGGAAAGGTGCACTTTTTTCTACAACACTGGATGTCAAACAGAAAACAAACTAACAAATAAAGTGAGCTGAATCAAAAAGTCGAAAACTAAAGTGTGGATGTTGGCATGAAATGCCTTTACTCTGTATCTGAATTCCTGCAGTCACACTGTCACTGTCGCACACACAAACACAACACAGCAATCACACAGAGCACAGTGTCAAGTCTGACTGGTTCAGCCAGAGCTGTCCTAGCTGCCACACCCAGAGCCAGTCATGCACACAGGACAGGTTGTATTTTCAGATACATACTCTGCAGGAAAAGGCAGTGAACAGAGATCCAGCTGTCTGAAACTGGCTCTGATTTACAGTGACCCCAATACTAAGGTCACTGAAACGACCTGTAGCAGCTGGGGCCAATGATCAAACCTGCACATCCCACTTGGCCAGAGATCTGCAGAATATGAAGAAACACCTTCAACTTTGATGTTCCTCAAAGTATTTCCAAATAGTTTTTGCTTTATAAAAGGGAACATTGTGCTGCTAACAGAGGTCACTCCCCTAACACCCAAGCGTGGCTGCTATGAGTCAAAGCTAAGATTTCCCAGCACTTTAAATAACTTGTGGGTGTGCCAGGCCTGCAGGTGTGCGTGCTGATGTTTATATGAAAGAAAGAAATGAGAAACCTGACCAGGACACCCCGCTTTTACACAGGCCCGTGCTGCAGTGGCCATTCTGCAGCTGGCACTAAGCTTTGATACAGCAGCTGGTCTGCTGCATACCTGAGGCAGCCGTGCTGGTGTTACAGGTGCAGCACACAAACTGCTGATTACTCCCAACTGAAACTTTGAAACGGACGCGCCTCGTTTTACTGTAGAATTCATTCACTTTTTCAGTGGAACACACAACGTGTTTGCGTGGGTGTGAGAGGGGAAGGCTATGAAGGCGGGGCCTCGCTCTTTGGACCCTCCCACCCCTGGCTGCTGACAGGTAGAAGGTCAGGCTGGAAGCGCTGACTTCATTGGCTCTGGTACTCTGAGCTGGGACGGCACGCTCTGATAGTGAGAAGGGCGCGTGGACATATCTGACTTTGACACACAGCGACGCAGCGAGCGCGCGCAGCCGAGACTCACCTGTACTGCTGGGTCTGTTTCTGTGGAAAGCCGCTGACAGGTGACCTTCATCATGCTGAAGAAGAAGACCAAGTCCACCACGATAACGCAGCCGAAACAGGCGTAAGTAGGAGCTTGTTCCTCTGCGCTCGAGCCCTTCAGAGCGGCTCGCGAGCTTCATCTGTCCTAACTTGTAGTGATTTCTACACGATCAGCGGACTCACGCCACATCTCAGAAAAAAGGATGGTTAAATGATCACACCGGGGTGAGCCCGGCTGTGCTGAAGCTCGGAGTTTATATGCGCGTATCGTATTACTTGTTTGTGCACACAGAGCGGTCGCAGCGCAGCGCAGCGCTGTGCGCTAAACCAGCAGCGGATGGAAAGAACGCGGAGCTGTCCGTCCAGGCGCCTTAACACAGGCTCTGATCATTGTGTCCTGATGGATCGCGGGATGTAAACGTTCTGAGGTGTCTGTATGAGCTACAGTCAGACGGGCAGGACCGAAACTCGGAGTTAGACTACATAGTTTGTGCATTAACTGGAGAGTGGGTGTGGCCGATAAGCCCTGGTTAGTTTGCGGTAACTGGTTCGATAAGTTTTCTGCTGCCCTCCTTAGAAACACAATGTGAGAGGAATTCCTTGCAGCCTCGCCCATAATGTCACTGCACCAGGGCCAGTCACTTCAGCTGTTGTACTGGCGTGGTCCAGGGTACATGCCGTGGTGAAAGTGAGAACGTGAGCGTGTTAAATCATCATTTACAGAGCGCTGGCTTAGAGACAGCACAGTCAAGCAGCAGGTATCGGTGAGAGATGTTTGTCCTGCTGCCACACCTGCGCCAACAGCAAAGGAGTCTTTGTTTTGGTGTTGTGGCGTCATGTTCGTGTGAAGCATGTGTTTACACCAGCACAGTGATTTATTGGCTTTTCACTGTTTCGTCCGTCTTAGTGCATATCGTTCATTATAGTCACTCGTGCCCTGTGATAACCACCAATAGATTGCAATGGAATCTGAGTAATGCAGCTCCACCCCTCTTCATGCTGCTCTTCTTGTTCAGGTGTAGGTGTGCGTGTGTGAAAGATGAGCCAGGTTTTAAGCCAAAGCCCAGCAAACAGAGACGACTGTAAAGGCGAGGCGGAGGAGCTGGGGAACAGTGATCTCTGCAGAGATGATTCACATACCAGGTGGAGGAGCTGGGGCTCAACCCACCCACCTTCCAGTTGGTTAACAACATGCTCAGCACATCTCAGTGTACACACAGAGAGGAAAGGGCTCGGGGTTTGCAGCGATGCTTTAGTGACAGCAGCAGGCTTCCACACCCTGTGTGACCTAATGCTGGAGCGTTCTGGTTCTGATTTAACCAGCTCCCTGTGGAAACACGTGAGTTGTGTTTGTTGAGCGCCAGATCCTTTTCAGAACTAACACAGCCTCAGTGAGAACACTGCGTTAAAGCCAGCGACCTCCCCAGGATCCAGAAACACACAAAACAAAGCAGAGCAGCTTAAACTGTTGGAGCATTGCAGATCAGCACAGCACTGCTTCTTGTTTGGTGATCTGACACTGTGCACTCTTTGGTGACCACAGCAGGGTGAGCTCACATCTGTTCTGGATTCACAATGAAAACAACTCTCCACTTTTACACAAGTTTTATGCAACAAGTGGTGCTAATCCTGCAGGAGCACAGTACAGACAGTACAGGCGTTCATGTTCCTGTGTTCTCACGTATTTGGTGTTGTGATGTTTAGAAGACGAGTGTGTAAAGTTGCAGATGAGATGTCTTCTTCATGTTTGTCACTACAGTCAGAAATCCCCCTCAGTCTGTTGGGTGGGGTTTTTTTTTTTTTTTTGGATGAGCTTGCCCAGAACAGCTCGACAGTGCGCACCAGTTCAGACTTGTTTGTGTTAAAGTAAAAATCAGCTCAGGTTTGAAAGTACTGCATCGAGCATTATGTAACGTGCGCGTGTGTGTGTGTGTAACAAAAACTCGCTGGGCTAGTTTCCCCCATTTTAAGGAATATGTCAGCTGGGAGTTTCCTAATGGCAACTTATCCACTGAGATCGGAGATTCACAGCATTCACAGTCAGACTCATGAGCTCTGATGTTATCAATCAACACACTTTATTAATCCCTCAGGAAACGATGTGACTATAGTTGCTCCAAGACAACAACAACAGTAACAGACTGGACTAAATTAAATAATACAATTTATTACAAAGTTACAAGTATGAGAAGTGGCTCTAATATATGAACAAACGGCTCAATTATAAACACCCAGAGTATTGAAGAGATTAACTTTATACGACTGACGTTTTACTCTGAACTGTAAAGCTTTCTTATTTTGGTGTTTTCACCGTAGACTATGTACAAACAGGTGTAACTATCGCACTGTGTGCTACAGTGATGGATGCCTCAGATGGAGGAGTTGTGCAGGGAGATGACCACAGGACTGATTTCCTGTGTTGTTCAGTGGTGGCTAACGTTTGCGCCGTACTGTAGTGAGTTGTGCTCATTTTCACCCAAATTGTCACTGGTCATTGATTCCTGTCTGACACCAGGTGTGATGGAAACATGCAGTGAGATGATGACTCGTTATCACTCTGTGTAATGAACAGCACAGGTACTGTACAGAGTACTCGCTGCTCAGGCTTTCCACTTAAATCCACAGTTAAATCTATTGAGAAGGTCAGCTGGGTCCTGGATCACCTGTACGAGTAACACAATGTCAGTTTCTGTACAAACGTGTCGCTGTTGAAACTAACAGTGCACAGCAAAGAAGTCCAGTACATTTATCCTGCATTTGTAGCCCCATTCAGAACTCTGACACTGACTACATTTGAACTCTTTACATGCCTTGGCACTCTTTGCTACTCGTGATGGGTTCCCAGTTTGTGAGATCTGCTGGTTTAGTTTTAAACCACGTGCTCTGCACTTCTCTGATGCCTCGTTAAAGTACTAACCCTGGAGTAGTGTTGGAGTTGGTGTTTTGTATTTCTGAAAGCGTCGAGCTGCTGTTCTGCGGCTCATAATCGAAGGGGTTGAGCTTGTTACGAAGCCACTATTTTCAGCTTCTGTAATTATGATATATGTTCCATCGAGTGTTACAGAGTTGCTTCACAGGGATCCAGAAAAGCCTGTGTGTGACGTCATTAAGGATGTCTCTGTGTGTCGTCTCTCAGTGCTCCCAGCACAGAACTCGCCACACTGATCGAGAAGCTGCAGAAGAATGCTGACAAAGTGGAGAAGAATATCTACGATGTGGAGCAGAACCTCAACAAGGTAGAGTGCTGCAGCAACGCTCATGTCTCCAGTCAGTCCAGTCAGCTTCATGTGTGCTGTCGGCTATAATTACATATGTATCAGCCTCTTTGAGAAATAGACCACAGCTTATTTCAACATGGAGCATGTTAGCCGTCATATAAAAACCCACTGCAGTCACACGTTAGTGCCCATCTGAGCTCAGAGCCACAGCACTGTCATGATACACTTTCAGCTTCTGTCTATTCAGCTGAAAGGCTGGCAGTGTCTGTCTAACTCCACATGACTGACTCTTTCCTCACAGGATGTGAGCAAGATCAATGAGGGGAAGCAGCCCCTGTATCAAGAAGACACCAACAAGAGACTCCTCAATTCTCTGGAGCTGCTGAGTGGCCTGGATGACGACGTCGTCAACGCCAGACGCCTTCAGCATCCGCAGGCTGAGATGATAGCACAGGAGTGAGTGAACGCTATTTCACGCTATGCAAACCACCTTAGTTGTGCCTGCTAGTGCATGATGCACACAAAAGCTTAATGTTAAGTCATGAATATTCACGAAGACCTGAGGAAGACCTGGTTACTGTTACCTGCTGGCTCTGTTACCTAAAATGTTGTGTTCTCGTTTCTGTGTGTATTCAGCATGAAGCAACTGCGTGACAGGGTGACGAAGCTGAAAGAGGAGCACGGCCACATCTACCACCTGGTCCGCACTGAGGGCAAGCCCAGCATCAACTGGGGCAACATGATGGATGAAAAGCTGGTAAACAAAAACCCAGCAAACATGAATTCAAGCCGCAGTGTGCAGCACTCGCTGCTAGGTCCAGCACGGTGTTACAGAGGAACGCCTCGTTAGGTCTTTATGTCAGTGCAACAACTGAGAAACTTTCAGTTACTGAGGGAACACAAGCACGCCTTATCTGTGTGTGCACATGGTGCTTACATGCAGCAGGTGGCTCGCACGCTGCAGATCACTGTCACTGTGGGTTAGCAGGAGTCCTGCTTAAACAATGGAGTCAGGTATTTGTTTGTACAGTGCACAGGTGAACACAATAAAAGTATTCCATGTCTGCATGGCAGAAATTTCACATCACATGTCTGCAGAGGGTGTTAGACGTAGGTCGCTTTTTAGACGTTTCATTTCAGAAAAGTGGAATTCATTCATGATGCACACCATGTGTCTCTGCTCAGGACAACCTGCAAAACAAGGGCTTTGGCCAGGACCTGCCCTCTGTGGAGAACGAGGTGGAGGAACACAACATCTTCCACAGTGAGGTGGAGGCTCTGGCTCCTCACATCTCTGCCAGTGGAGACAAGGTGACATGATGTCAGAATCAAAGGTTTGCACAGTTGGACGTCCTGCGTCGGTTCCTCGCTGACCCTCTGTGTGTCTGCTCTGCTTTGTTCTGCAGGAATACGTCAGCAGCCTTCAGTCAAAGTACAACAAACTGCTGGTAAGTGTTTGTTTCTGTGTGTATGATATATGTGCGCTTTTGTGTAGTTTCACTGTGATCCATGGTGAGTGCGGTGTATGCACACAGCATCCAGCCGGCTGACAGTAGGGCTGGGTATCGTCACTGATTTCTAGAATCGATTCAATCCACGATTCGATTCGGGAAGATTTTGTCTCAGACAGTCAGAAATATTATAATTCTGATCACTTATCAATACATATCTATATTTTTATATCTATAAAAAGAAAGCTGACACTTGTGAGACTTTATCAGAGGTGTGAGCAGCACAGCAGATGCCTTTGTGTCAAAGTAACTGAGGATGAAACACAGAACAACATGAAGGCATTTTTCCTGGTCTGGGTTTTTATAGCAGATGACCTTAAAAATATTGTGCAGTCAAAAACGAAGTGAAGCAGAGCAAAGTTACAGAGGTTTGATTGGAGACATCGCGAAGCATTTTGCAGTTTTGCATAATTTTAGTTTTAATTTGTTCAGTATTGAACAGCAGAAATGAGTTAAGTTACAACAAAAAGCAGCTGCCGACACCGTAGACCGGTGGGTAGACTGGTGCTCTCATTGACTGTTTTAGCTGTTTGGTGGTTGTTGACATTTTGTGAGGTTTAACCTGAGATTCTGGCATTTAGGGCAAAATAAATTTATATTAAAAAATCGATTCAGGATTTTAATGACTCGATATCACGTTATCCAGACCAGAATCGATTTTAATCAATAAATCGATAATCAAAACCCAGCCCTAGCTGACAGTAGTGCTGCTGACACACCAGCCGGTTCTCCACTGAAGTGTTTTATCTTTAGCAAAAACATGAATTTGTTAAAAACTCAAGAACTTGATTTTGATTTCATGCTAATTATGTTAAAACACAGAATCATATCGTTTGAATTCAAACGCAAACAAAACTTTCCTTGACTCGTCCAGCCGCTTGTAAAAACCTCAAATAAAGCTGTTGGTGACTAAGCTTCCTGTTCCCTCGGCTAGGCTAACTCCAGCACTCGACAGCGCAACCTGATGAGCCTGCGAGACTACATGCAGCGCTGCACCAACGAGCTGTACTGGATGGACCAGCAGGCAGAGGAGAGGATCAAATACGACTGGAGTGACAACAACCTGGACTACCCTGCCCGGCAGAGGCAGTACGAGGTAGCTGTGGAATTCACACACGTGCACGGCGAGTGAAACAAGCTCAGCTCGCTCAGCAAATTTGTCTCAACCAACAGAATTTCATCAGTAAATGTCTGGAGTCCAAGGAGGGCACCATCACCAAGCTGAACGATGATGGAGAAAAGCTGATTGCCTCTGACCATCCAGGGAAGAATGTTATGGAGGTACCCACCATCCGCACACTTTGACTCTTTCATAGTGCGTTTCTGCCTGGGCCCTGGGTCCACGGGAGTCTGCGGTAGAGCAGGCTCATGTTTTAAAGACAGCGGGGCTTCAAGGCGCTTTTCAGTCCTCACACAGCAGACGGATGATGCGCTTCTCGTTTTGTCTAAAAACACTGTTTGTGGGTTGGACCCAGTTGGCATACGAGCAGCTCAGGCAACAAATGAGCTGCTTCCACTTGTTATCTCACAGTCTGTTATGGGCAACGTAAGACGTTCATCCTTCAGATAGATGTAAAAAGGGGGGAAGAAGCCATACTGGTGCTTCTTATTGTCTCATTATTAACTCTGTTGCTGCACTTCTCTATAATGTTACGCATAAACCACGTTGTTGTCAGGCTCATATGGAAGCAGTCCACGCTGACTGGAAGGAACACCTGAACCTGCTCATCTGTGAGGAGAACCACCTCAAACACATGGATGAGTACCACAAGGTCAGTGTGACAGGTGACATGCACAGAGACGCATTTAAAGAGTGAAGCTCATCTGTACGTGTGTGTCTGCATGCAGTTCCACAAGGAGGCGCGCGACACTCAGGACCTGCTGAAGCGTCTGGACACGGAGATCAGCCAGAAGTACAACCCCGAGTTCAAAGACATGTATCAGATGGAGGGGCCTGATCAGGGAGCTGGACGTGAGTGCTTTTATCTGCACATAGACCACAGCTGATAGCATCACTGACTGCGTACGGTGACGACACGCTTGTGCGTTTCTTGTGTGCAGGATGAAGCCAAGGCCATCGAGAACTTTGACGAGCGGGTTAAGGCCCTTCAGAAGCGCAGCCTTCAGGTGTTGCCTCTGAAGTACCGCAGGGAAACGCCCCAGAAGCTGATCCCTGTCGAGGCTCTGTGCGAATTTGACACCGATGACGTACGTACTGCGTCCTTCACACGTAATACTGAGACGATAGCGGCGTGATCCAGTGACGCGTTCTAACTGTTTCCCCGTGTAGGGTCAGATCGTGCGGGGGGAGAGGTACACTCTCCTGCGGCAAAATGGTTCCAAATGGGACGTGAAGGATGCGGCCGGACACAAGATCACTGCCCCGGGCATCTGCTTCATGTTCCCCCCCACCGACCCGGAGGCTGTGGCCATCACCGACAAGTGAGTGTGTACAAAGGGCTTTCTAAACTCCTTCGGCCGATGAGGGCATCTACAGATGTAACAGTATGTCGTGTGTGTCCTGCAGCCTGACCGGACAGCAGAAAGCTATCAAACAGAAGATGGCAGCCACCAAGGGAAGTCTGCAGAAACGCTTGGACGAGCTGAAGAAGACGAGCGGAACTGCAACCGCTACAGGTACGCATGACGCACAATAATATATTAGCACCATGGTTATGACAGACCAGCTGATTTCTAGTATAACCTTCCAGTGTGCTGGTGCCGCTGACTCACACTGTTTGCTGCCAGTACACTCAAATATATGCAACTGCTCTGCCTTCCCTCCAGGTGAAAGGCTGCCCTGGTTCTTAGAGTTAATGACGTTGCTCTGTTTGTCACAATAATCCTCACAATAGGAAACTCGCATAACCGCAACATGCTCCGTTTTTCTCATCTATTCAAGCAACTATGTTAGTGAAACTTCTTCACCAAAAATATGTTGAGTTTTTCTCAAATAATAAGATGACGTTGAGCCTTTGTTTCTTCATAATTAGGACATAGGATCATGAGGAACGTGCAAACAGACAGTTTGTAGAAATATTTGGTGTGAGCACCGCTGAGCACAGCCTGAACTCTCAGCTTTCTATCCAAGCATCTTCAGGAACAGTTCTCCAGGCTTCTTGAAGCTGTTCTCTCTCCTCTCTACATACAATAATAATTTAATCACTGCATTAGACCTGACTGATGTTTCAGTCCAGTTCTCGTGTCATTTGGATGATTTCTTGCTCAGAAAACCAGGACAGAGTGGAGCGATCCAGATGTGGTTTACCGTCTGCTTTTGTGTTCGCCTTGTTTCTTCTATGACACATTTGTTTTTCTCACACACAGTAAATCCGAGCAGGCTACATACAAAAAGGACACACACAGAATAGACATGCTGCCTTCATGACACAGTGATATAAACTGTTGTTTCTGCCATTTCTTTTCCATCTGTTAGTCAAAACTTTGGGTTCTTGAGTTACTCAGAAGTAACTCAAAACTTCAAGTTGCTCATTAAGTTGAAATTTTGAGTTTCATAACCATGAAGCATGAAAAGAAGGTACTATAAATCTAAACGTGCTGCTGGCTGGAAGATTTCAGATCAAGTGTGCGTGTGATGAATATGTTTTCCTGCCCTCTCACACTGCTGCATGTAGCCTCAGACAAACAGGAACAGCAGTGCCGCCAGCTGATGGCTGGTCTGGATAAGGTTGTCAGTGACCTGGACAAACAGGAGAAATCCATCTATGCTCGAGTGCGCCCTCCGCTGGAACAGAACAGGACACTGCAGGACAGTACTGACCGCCTGCAGGACATGAAAGTAAGAACGTCTGCTTTGTTCTTTGGTTTGATATTAAAGCTGCTTCTCTCTGCTCGGTTTAGCCCACCAAGCAAAGAGTGTGTTTTTGCACTGTGCAACTCACCAGTACACGTTTCTCTCCAGGACATTGCTGCTGCTGTCAGAAGGATTGAACCAGAGAAGTCTTCTAAAGTGCAGGAAGCACAGAGCTTCTTGGTCTCAAACCCAAATTGTGCCAGCACATCTCAACTTCACAGCAAGGTGGATGAGGCCAACAAGAAGTACACCAAGGTGGAGCAGCTTCTTCAGTGCTCTCAGGAGAAGTATGTGACCTGATTATTGCTTTCAAAGTGCCATCAGTGCAGCAGCATGCCTCTGCTTTTTCTGTTTTCAGTGTGCTCAGTGACAGGCATTTTTGAACTTTGCTTTAGGCTGAAGAATTCCAACCAGCTGGAGTCATCTCTGCAAAATGGAAAAACCTTACTCTCCACCTACGAGAACAAGCTGGCCAGGGAGGAGGTTGCTCCTGCTGACGTCTCTTCAATGGAGAAAACCCAGCGGGAACTTGCAGTAAGATGGTCTTATATCAGAACAGAATTTATTCACTTTTATATGAACTGAACTGAAACTTGTTGTTACTGTTTCAGTTTATGTTCCTTCATGTCCAAACTGCCACACGTTCACAGACAGGTGACGTGTCTGTTTACTGTAGGTTGTCTCAAGCAGTTTGTCTTTTGCTGCCCTGGCAGGATATCGGAGCGGACCTGCGGTCACAGAGGACACTGGTCTCTGACACAGAGCAGAACCTGCGTCTGGCCAAGAGCAGCTGTGAGAACATGGCCAACAAGTTCCAAGAGCACTGCCCTGACATCGAGAGGCAGGAAGCTGATGTCCAGAAACTCAACAAGAGATACAACAACCTCAACCAGCAGACTGACTCGAGGTAAGTTGTTAGAATGGGCAGGAAAGCACGTCAGTAATATGTAAAGCAAATACAGCGCAGGACGTCATCGGCAGCCAGAAATGTCTAGCACAACATCACCTGCCCAAGGTGCATGGAGATAGCGTGAAGACTCGAGTGACACTTGAAGCACTACAGAACAACTTTATTACCTGACCAACGCTCTTTGGCTTGTGACCATCAGGGTCCCTGAAGCACAGAAGGTCATTTCATATGTAAAGACAATCTCTGATGATATGTTTTGGTTTGTTTGTGCAGGGCTCAAAGCTTGCAGAGAGCCAAGATGGCGTACAAAAACTACCGCAATGATTATGACAATTTGAACAGCTGGCTCTCTCGTGTTCCAAATTACGAGCCCCGTGACACTGATGACCCAAAACAAGTGGAAACGAAGCTGAGAAATCAGAGGGTATGAATGCTGAGCAATAACTCTGCATATTTCTCGTTACACATGAATGTTAGTGGCACTTAACTCTGCTCTTTTCTACAGAACCTGCTATCTGATATAGCGAGAAAGGAGTCTGATTTAAACAATGTCTCCAAAAATGCCCAGCTGTACCAGCAAGCTGTCAAAGTCAGTTTTTCTCCATTGATTTTTTTTCTTTATCATATGATCTTTTAGAAAAGTTAAAGGTTTGATGGTGGTTTACTGATTCACTCTTCAGGACTATGAGACTGAAGCTGAGAAGTTCAAATCTATCCTTGATCTTGAGGATGGACTTGTACCTCAGACATACAAGAGCAGCAGATTGGAATCACCTGCAGCAACAGTCAAGGCAGAGGTAAGGCACAGCATGCACGGTGAAGTGAAAATACACAGCACAGTTTAAACTTGTGTTGCTAACTGCTATGACCAACACAAGTCTTCTAGCTCAGAGCTCATTTTCAGCTGGGATACAAATTTAAACAATGAATAACCAAAACCAAGAGAACCTGATATATCCTGAAAGAATCGTGACCTCAGAAATGTTCCAGTCTTTTATTGGATGCGTTTCAAACTACACAGTTTTCTCTGGTACTCTCAAACAAGCGCTGAGATTACCCTAATGACGCAGTTATCGGGTTGTTTAGACAAGCTGAGTTCGGCCACAAACATACTCAAAACAACATTTGATATTTGCGTTGCAGTTATTTATATGTGTGTATGTGTGTATATATATATATATATATATATATATATATATATATATATATATATATATATATATATATATATATATATATATATATATATATATATATATATATATATATATATATTAGGGGTGCAGCGATACACAAAATTCACGGTTCGATACTTTGGTGTCACGGTTCGATATTTTTTCGATACAAAAAAAATGTTCATGCCTTTTTAATTTGTCATTTATTAAAATTATAAATATATATTTTAACTCAAAAGTACAGTTTTTAAATTTAACCCTAACCCTTGTGCGTGTTTTTTATTTTGACAGCGAATGCGCACCTGCGGATCACTTATGTGCAGCCCTGGTTATTTAGCTCGTCATATCGCAGCCACAGAAATTATTTTGTCCATGAAACCATAAAGCTGCACTTTCTTTTTGCCTTATAGTTTGATGATTTGTCATAACTTCTCCGTTTTGTGGTAAGCTTTTCTTTGGCTGTCACTTCTTCACCCTGACCGGTCTTATTTGGCTCAGCAGAACTGAAATGCTTTTACACGCTCACTCACATAAGCTCAGCGATTCTCTGCGCGATCAACCTCTCACATGTTTAAGCTTGCTGCGGGAGATTTCACTTGTCATGTTTGCATAGTAAGCTAACGATTAATAAGACGATGTCAGAGGAATTGGTGCGCAAATTATCATCACTCACAGATCAGTGCTGTCGCTCTCTATACACAGTTCACACGATTGCAAAGTGAAAGCAAAAAAACAAGCGCAAATTCAAACGCAACTTCAATATGTCACATATTGACAGTGGCTCACCGATGCCAATGACATAATTACCCAGCTACATTTCTGAAAGAATGCAAAAGCATTGACATATATTTTTCCTTCCTACAATAGCCCGACGGGCAGGGAAGAGATAGATTTTGGTAGCCCGACTGAAAAAATCGCTAGCTCCAGGACGTCGGGCTAGCGATATTGCAAGCCCTGTATCTGATTGAGGAATCACTCATCTTTGGAAAAGAGAGTTTATTACAGAGAAATGTCTCTTTCCAAAATAAAAGCTATACTATCCGCTTCTTCTGGGCTATATTCTCAGCAGCATAAGGAGAATCATGTGCTAACAGCTGTCTAAATGACTCGGCTAAAGTTAGTAGCATGCTTGTTGTTTTTGTCTTTGCACTAGGATGATGTCGGCGTAAATGTGCAGTCATATTCGTTGTGTTCCCACTAGTGCTTTCAGGTTAATCTCGTTGAAATGACCTTAACGCCACAACACGGCAAATCTCCGTTAACGAGCTACCGCGGATCGCCCCGTGCGTGGGGCTAGACGGCCAACACGTTAACGAGCTAACTGCGCTAACACACTAGTTCCCACCCATGTAATTGAGCATTGCATGGCACATCCAACATACTGTTTTACTTTAGTCCATGACTCGCTTACCTTCAGGGTCATACGTCACATGAAAACCAAAATAATTCCAAACGCCAGATCTGAATGAGGTCCATGTTGCAAGGAGAGCTTAACTTCTGTCTTGCTAGCTTGCCCTGTGCTCTTCCTTCTGACTATGCTGTCTGTGTTGAGCGCTCAGTGGATCTGCGCTCGACAGTGCAGCCTAGGCGGAGTAGTCGAACGCAGATTCACTGAGCGCTCAACACAGACAGCATCGTCAGAAGGAAAGTTGATAAAATAAATTACAAATGTTGTATTGTTCGATACATATGCGTACCGAACCGAAAGCACTGTATCGAACGGTTCAATATCGATACGAATATCGTTGCACCCCTAATATATATATATATATATATATATATATGCGCGCATGCATGCGCAAGCATTCTCAGACCTCCCCACTCTTCCACAAACCTGTGTGAGGTGAGCAGCAAGACCCCAGCACCGAACAGAGCAGATATCAGTGACGACACATGAAACTCATTATGTTAGATCCATCACAAAACAGGGCAGCACGGTGGTTAGCACTGTTGCCGCACAGCAAGAAAGTCCTGAGTTCAATTCCACCATCAGGTCTTTCTGTGTGGAGTTTGCATGTTCTCCCCATGTTAACCTATCCCCACTAACATGCAGTTAGTGGGGATAGGTTAACTGATTAATCCAAATTGCCCATCGGTGTGAATGCGGGACTGAATGGTTGTCTGCCTCTATGTGTTATCCCTGCGACAGACTGGCGACCTGTCCAGGGTGTACCCCGCCTCTCGCCCAATGACAGCTGGGATAGGCTCCAGCAGCCCCCACGACCCTGAAAAGGATAAGTGGAAGCGAATGGATGGATGGCATCACAAAACAAGGAGCTGGTGATAGACTTGCAATTGTGCAGCACCTGTGACGATGCTAAAGCAGCTTAAATAATGTGCCCTGTAATAAATTTGAATTGAATCCCAGCCTACAGCATGAGCTGAGCTGTAGGCCTGCATTAAGATCAGCTGATCTGCTGGCATTGTGTTATTAAATACTAGAAAACACAGATTTACCAATAACAAACACTACACAGTAGCCTGCACAATCTGAAATGTTCAGGATTAGAGAACAGTAAGATGGGTACGATTAACATCAAAGTGTTCCACTTACCTGGATTATATCCATCCATCTATTCTCCTCTTTGTTAGGGTCATGGGAGGTTGGAGCCTGTCCCAGCTACCATAGGGCGAGAGGCAGGGTAGACCCTGGACAGGTCGCCGGTCTATCACAGGGCTAACACACAGAGACAGACAACCATTCGCACTCACATTCACACCTGTGGGCAATTTAGAATTACCAATTAACCAAACCTGTGTAACTGCATGTTTTTGGACTGTGGGAGTACCCATATCTTTATAGGCTACTCTGTAGTGTCTGTAATTAATAATGTTTTCTGGTAAAGGTTATTTAGGGCGGGGGGGTGTATTTACAGTGGGAGCCAAGATGTTTTACACTGGGACTTGAATGCATTTTCCATTTGTGGATCTGGCAGCGTTCAACTTGTCTCAAAACCCCAAGTTGGCATGCGATGTGATCTGTGTATGCATAGCAAGGTTATCGAAAAGTAAAATCATCTGATTCAAGACGCTGTACGTAAATGATCAGAATGTATTTATGTTTGTATGTACGCATTTGTAAAATTGTTCGATGTTTGGTCAAACGTAGCACACTCGTGCGAGTCCTCAAAAGTTTCACAAAATTATTGTACACATTTGTAAATCACATTTACACTTGTGGATCATATCGTACACATTTGCAACCCCTTTGAGGAACATTTCTCTCCATGTAGACAGTATATAAGATTACCATTGCTGCTGTGACATCCATTGGTTTCCTCAAGATGAATTTTTTCACTATTGCCATCTTGGTTTTAAAAAAAAAAAAAAAAAAAAAAAAAAAAAAAAAAAAAAAAAAAAAAAAAGACAGATGTGATAAGGAGGGTCATGTCTGACTGAGAATCCATTTCCTCATTGACATGTCAATCACAAGCTGTACAGATAATCATCCATTCTGAAATGCGGTGTGGCCAATATTTACGTACAAATAGAAATTGTTGAGGCACTTTGACACCGGCCAGGAGCAACATCAATATTTATACTGTCTATGGGCAAAAGGTATCTACAGGAAAAGAGATGCTTCTTGACACAAACAGACTCGTGCAAATTAACAACCACAATCCTCAGCTTAAGGGCATAAGCCAAAAACCGCTACCAAAGTTACTGTATATGATTTTCATTACATGTTATTTTATCGTTTGCAGGAAGCAGCTATTGAGGCAAAGTTTACTGAGGTGAATGCTGTAAATAAGCAAAGACTGCAGAATCTGGAGTTTGCCAACAGTCTTCTGAGCCAGGTAAACTATTTTACATATCATTGCTACATAAACATTAAAACTACAGTAATAATAATGATTATTTTCTTTCTATAGCAATCTGAGACTATCCAAGTTACAAATGTCAAGTCGGTCCAAGCCAATGCCCCTGGTGAAGAGCCGTGGAGAATAAGAAAACAGCTAGACGATGAGATCCATAGGCGGGAGCAACTAGAAAAAGAAATAGAGACCATTCAGACTGACATTTATATGCTTGAAGGACAAAAGCCCCAGGATACAATTGTTAAGAAGGAGCTAATTAAAAAGGTTCCAGACCCCCAGCTGGATGAAGAAGTCTACAAAGTCCAGCAGAAGTTGTCAGAGGAGCGCCGCACTACCCATGTCCTGGAGAATGACCTTGAGGTACTAAAGTTGAAGCTGCGTGGCCTTGAGACAGAGGTCAAAGAAGGGGCACAGCAGTACACAGTGAAGGAGGTCTTGCGTATAGAAAGAGACCGTGGTCAGGAGGAGGCGGTCCGAAAGCTTCGGGAGGAGCTGGAAGAGCTAAAAAGGCAGAGGCTGATGAAAGACAACGAGCTCATTGAGATCCAAAAACATGTGACACTCCTGGCTGAGGAGAAGAACAAGGAACAGGAGGTAATCACTGAAGAGGAGGTGATCAAAGTCCAGAATGACCCCCAACTTGAAAGTGAGTACAGGGTGCTGCTTGACAGGAAAGAGAAGGAAATAGAAAGCAGAAGGCAGCTGGAGGATGAGTTGCAATTTCTTCAAGAAAAGCTTCGAAGACTGGAGAAGGAGAAATCAATGGCTGAGGAAAAGATTTCCATCAAGGAAGTGCTGAAAGTTGAGAAGGATACTGCCTTTGAGAGAGAGGTAGAAAACCTTAGGAGGCAGTTCGAAGATGAGAAGGCCAAAAGAAGATCATCACAGCGGGAAAAGACTGACCTCCAGAGGAAAATTGCAAGCCTGGAGGAGGAGAAGTCTAAGGTTGTGATTCAAGAGAAAGTACGAGAGATTGTCCGGCCCGATCCCAAGGCTGAGAATGAAGTGGCCAATCTCCGTCTTGAACTTGTAGAGCAACAGAGGCGGTATAAAGATGCAGAGCTCCAGTTGAGATCTCTGCAGGATGAGCTGACCATGCTCAAGAACAGAGGGCCTCAAGTGGAAGTTAAAGAGATCATCAAAGAAGTAATCAAATATAAGATAGATCCACAAACTGAAAGAGAGCTGGAGAGACTTCGCAATGAAATTGTAGATAAAAGCCACCAGACTGAGAAATCTGAGCTAGAAATCCGCCAGCTTCGAGATGAAATCGAAAGATGGAAGAATACCAAACCCCAAGTGCAGACCAAAGAGGTTGTCAATGAAGTGCTGCAGTACAGAGAAGATCCAAAGACTAAGGAAGAAATTGAAATGCTAAAGAGGAAGCTGGCTGATGAACAGCAGAAACGCCTGGACCTTGAGAGAGAACGGACAGAACAAGAAGAAAAAATTAGACTAAGAAAGATGGATTTGTCTCAGGTTCGTGAGAAGATTGTTCAGCAAGAAGTGGTCAAGATGGAAGAGGATCCTCTCCTTAAGTCAGAATGTGACAGCTTCTTACAGAACATCAACAATGAGCAAAAACAGAAGGAAAGCCTAAAAACAGAGCTCTACCAATTGCAGAGACAGAAGACTGACCTGGACATGCAGCTGGAAGAACTGGAGCGTGAGCGCAGGGCAAGGCGTGATGCAGAACTAGAGATCCAGCGGCTTCGGGTTAGACTTAATGAGCTAGAGATCCGTGACAAAGAAAATCGTGAAAAGGTGACAGTCAAACAAAAGGTGGTTCTGCAGCAGGATCCTCAACAGGAGAAGGAACACTCCATTCTCAAACTACAACTTGATGAAGAGCGTCACAAACGCACCCTCCTTGAGAAAGAGTTGAATGTCCTTATTCAGCAGCAGATCACCCTGGAAAAGGTAGATGTGAAGGAAAGGGTTGTCCGCACTGAGAAAGTCCAAGTTGAACGGGATCCAGAGGCAGAGATTGAGATTGAGAACCTAAAGAGAACTCTGGAAGAGGAGAAAAGGAGAAGGCGAGAACTTGACCAAGAACTATCCACCCTCAATTCCAGGCTCTCTGATATGGAGTTTTCTAACACCAAGTCTACCAAAGAATTGGACTACATCCGTGATGAAAGTAGCCGATTGCAGCAGGAAAACCAAAGGCTGCAAAATGAGATTCGCAAGCTTCGGTCAGAGATTGAGATCACAAGCAAAGAGACTCGGCTTATTACAGAGTCTGCGCCAAGAGAGGATTCAAAGAACTTGGAGTTGAGGCTTGATTCATTACAGAAGGAATTGGCAGAGCTGAGGGCTGTAACAAACCAGAAGGATGAGGAGATAGAGAAGCTTAAAAAGAACCTGGCAGCTGTGAGGATGAAGAGGGAACAGAGGGAAAGCCATCTCCGCAGGTCTATTGTCGTCATCGACCCAGATACAGGCAAGGAGATGCGACCAGAGGAAGCCTACAAACTAGGGCTGATCGACTGGAAGATGTTTGTCAACCTGCAGAGCCAGGAGTGTGACTGGGAAGAGATCTCAGTCAAAGGGCCGCAGGGAGAATCCTCTGTGCTTCATGACAGAAAGTCAGGAAAAAAGTTTTCCATCGATGATGCACTGCGCCTTGGACACATCACAAATCGCCAGCTTCAGCAGTACTTAAATAAAGAAATCTCCATCCAGGAGTTTGGTGCATTGGTATCGGGCAAGAACAGGGGGCTTTAAAAGATACGCTTTTGATTTTCATTCTAAAAAAATCTGTTTTGACTGGTCTTCCTAGCTTTTAATATATACTTATATTCTCACTTTAATATTGTGGTGACCCTCAGTTACTATGTGTTTTACCTAAGAGTCCCAAATACACCATGTATTAATTTTCTTATGCATATCTGGCATGAATACATGGACTCATATTACCATCATCACAGCCAGCCACATAAATTTTTGATGCTGAAAAGTTCGATCTTTAATTTCTTTAACTTGGTGGCAGGGTTAAGAATGTATCTTTGAAATATTGTCACTAAAACTCACAAGAGTACTAAGTGTTTCATTTATTTATGGGCTTTAAACAGGGTTGTCGGCTGTGTGCTTTCAATAAAAAATTCAAACAAAATGTAATGTCTTGTGGGGTATTTTATTGTGGAAAACGTATGGAATTTATGGTATCAATATTCAATTTTATTTATGTATCACTGAATTACAACAATTGCCTCAAGGCAGTTTATATTGTAAAAAGTAAAGACCCTACAATAATACAGGAAAAACAAACAACAATCGGATGCTTCCCCCACCCCCTATGAGCAAGCACTTTGGTGACAGTGGGAAGGAAAAACTCCCTTTTAACAGGAAGAAACCTCCAGCAGAACCAGGCTCAGGGAGGGGCGGGGCCATCTGCTGCATGCAATTGGAGAGGAGGGAGGAAGACAGAACAAAGACATGCTGTGGAAGCGACCCAGAGATTAATAATAACTAATAATTAAATGCAGAGAGGTGTATAAACATACGAGTTAATGGCATTACAGGAAGCTCCCAGCAGCCTACACCTATTACACTGTAAATATGGAAGGGAATCGTTACTAGTTAAGGTTAAAGGGATGGTTGGCTCAACAGAGCTCTAACTTTCTGTCAGCCTGTCTACAGTGCTGAAGAGAAACCTAGGGTTGTTCTTACTATGCAGGCTCCTTCTGCACCCTGCACAGTTATCCAAGGGGAGTGCAAAGAAGGAAGACAGTCCTGCGGCACTCATTACTGTGTCTAACAGGTTTGAGGTGCTAGGTCCAGAAGCCACAGGTCCCGAGGAAAGTCCCCGGTACCACCTCAGAGCCCATAAGATTTCACACATGACAGGTGACAGCTCTCATTACTGGTGACTCAAAAATGAGAAACGGTAAAACAAGCTCAGCATGTCAAAGATTCTTGGGCAAGATACGGAATTCGGAGTCGCTCCTGATACGTTCATCGGAGTATGAATGTGTGAATGTTAGACAGAAAGATGTCCTTGAATGATGAATAAGACATGTTGTGTAAAGCAGGGGCGATTCTAGGATCAGAGCTTTGGGGGTGCTGAGCACCCAGAGAGCTGCTCAGCCAGGCAAGATCAACTTTACTCGTCACGATGAGACTACTTCCCTGTCTCTGTCAGTCCCTGCATCCTTAAATGTCTCCAGTTGTCCCGAGTTCCCTCTGACTGTCTCCTTGGTGCATTTAAACCTGTTCCTCCCTGTCCTCGTCGTCTGTTGTCCTCGTCTCCATTATCAGTCATCATAATTTTACCATCTCTGTGCAAGTCTGCAAATTTCTTTATTAAATCATAAGAGTCTTAAATTCATCAAGTCTCTCTGTGCCTGGGTCCTCACCACAAAACATGACATCACTGCTTTGTACATTTAAACACACTTTAATCCCCACATTTGTGAAAGAAAAGCAAAACACTGCAACAGTCTGTAACAAAACCATCAAATCAGATAAAGGTTATTTAAATGCTGCAAAAGAAAAATGGATTAGAATAAAAATAAAAAAAACACACATCCTAAACTTAATTACTTTACTGGGGGAAAATGATGAATGGGGATCATAGTGAGTATTAAGTAAACAGAGTGCATTTTTTGGACAGAGATTCACTTTTAAGGTGTGTGTGTGTGTGTGTGTGTGTGTGTAATACAAATACATGAAAATAGACTCCAAAAATAGAGTCCTTGAAATGTACAAATTATTGATAAAAAAAAAAAATAATTATAAAATTGGAGGCAACTTTGCCTATGGTACAATGTATGAAAGTATCTTTACTGCAGATACTACTATGGCTCTGCAGATTTATTCCTTTCATTTTAACCTGTGTCGCCTCACCTTGAAGTTGGAAAATACTTTTGGTGGTCAACTCTCTCAAGCAGTTTAACAGTTTCTGTTGTGCCTGTCACTGCTCCCTCTCTGTTTCCTTATCTGGTTCTTCCTGACCTTGCACTTTCTCCTCACGTTCCCCTCTTTCCTCTCTCCCTCTTTGGACTGATAATCATACACAAATAGATTGTATTCAATTAGATTAAAAAATTACATTAATATGAAAAAAATATTAAGATCAATAATAAAAAAAAGTCCTCTCTCAGTGTACTTTCAACCAAAAGGCAAATAACCAAACCACATGAACATCTAATAAAAGATATAAATATTGAAGCACTGATCCAACATTATCCTTTATTGACGGATCCTTTGATCTTACACTTTTACCTGAATGTTGCTCCTGGGTTTAATCTTGGCACATATGACAAAATAAGCAGCTTCTCTCACTCCATTTCAAACAGGACGGTGGTAACAACAGCAGGCTACAGACAATTTTAAGTTTTAGATTTTAAATAGGCTGTATACATTTCAATGGGAGCAACAGGACGGTCAGATGTCGCTGATTTTACTACAGAGCAGGACAGATTGTAGAGTAGCAAACATCGTCGGGAAACACGTTTCAACACTGCAGGTTACCTGGTGTAATGTTTTTCAGCTAAAAAGAAACATGGCCTGACTCCTACCAACTATATAAAGAGTAACTGAAGGTTAAATGCAGCTAATATGTCCTGTTTTAAGCCAGGCACTTCCACCTCCGCTCCGCTGCGTCTCAGCCACCATCGCTCTGGCAGAAAGAGCGCCAGAGTCAGAGCAGGGGAGAGCCGGAACAAACCATTTTGGGAGGGGGTGGGGGGTATGTATACTTTTGTTGTTAAAATGTTATGTCTCAACCAAGTACTTTATGTTTTTTATATTTTTAGTAGTGTGTCACACAAACAGCAAATATTGTCAAAAAAAAAGTAAGAAATCTTTGGGGGTGCTTTGATTCATTTTGCTGAAGCACCCCCCAAAAATGGGCTAAAATCGCCCCTGGTGTAAAGTGTTTTGAGTGCTCACATAACGTAGAAGCACTCCCATTTACTGTCAGGGCACACCTGTGTAGAACAACTTGAATCCACCTGCAGTGCTCCTGCCCTCGCTTCCTTTCCACCTGCTCTCCCTCCACACACTCACACCCAGCGCCTCTCTCACACCCTCCCTCCTTCTTGTGTGTCTTCAGGCAGCAGCAGAGTTGGCCGACCCTATGTGGAAAGCGCATTTTTGTAATAATGGCAGTTTGATTCGGCCAAGGCTTTGTGGCGGATCCCCTTCCCGATGTAACCTTCCCCGTTTCTGCCGGCCTGGGACCAGCGTGTGGCTCCCCGTGGCTGAGTCATTTCTTACTGTGGGTTTATATCGTTATGTATGAAAGATATGCTGTAGATATTGTGCACGCTGCTGTTGCTGCTGCTTGAAATGTGTAGTAAACAACAGAGCGACGGATGTGACGTACGAGAAAGGGGTGGGGCTGGCCTCACATGTGATTAGTGGGTGTGTGTTGTCTTTTCCTCTCATTCAGTGCGACGTTTTATTAAAGTTGTAAGATGGCGACGGTGCATCTGAGGATCGGGGATCTAGTGTGGTGAGTAACCTTTAGACAAGGTTGAGTGCTCCGGTTCCTGTCTGCGGGCCATAGAGCAGCGCTGCATTAGGACGTGTGGCAGTGATGTTTCTCCGTGCCGTAAACCAGGTGTAATCCTTGCAAGTGTTTCCCGTGCTGGGTTAGTGGATAGCCGACCCAAACAAATCGCTAACCGAGCTGACTCAGCCAGCAGCCGACGCTAGCTGCTGGCTAGCAAACAAGCTACAGTAACGGTTTAGACCCAAACTAGGCAGCTGTTTTTCTCCATGCAAACTTGTCTTTGAAGATCGTTTTATTCGCCGTCGTGTGTGTGTGTGTGCGTGCAGACCTACGTTACACGGGCTCAGTGCCTCGGCTCGTGGAAATGTTGTGGTCTGCGACGATCTTTGCTAGCAGCGGAGCCTGAGCGGATGTCTGCGCTCGGCTTCCGTGTTACTGCGGGCGGGCACATTTGCAAGTTTTTCGTAAAGGCTTGATTTCCACACATTTGCGCATTTGTTTGTTGAGACCGTTACAAAGGCACCGCGGGAAGGGTGGCAGACGACGCAGTTAGCAAGCTGAGTGAAACCGGGCCGAACAAGTGCTGAGAAGGCGAGGGCAGTGTGCGGAGGCACGGCGACAAATCCCACCGAGCGCCGCGAGCTGAGCACGGGTACTGATCAGTCTGTCTGCGAATCCTGCTGTTAGCGCTCAGACTGCTGGCTCAATACTTTAGTACCGAATCAACACCGCGGGGGTTTGAGGCGGGCAGCTGATGCCACACAGACCTGGGAGTGATCCGCGCTTGGCCCAGTTTCTCTTTATCTGACAGTTCATGTAGAGTCTGACTTTCACTGATAATGTTAGCTGATGTATCGCGTTGCCAAAGCCACCAGCTCATTGTGGGACTGCTGAGCAGAGAGAGTACAGTGAACTGTGAAGATCGCGGGCTCGGTGCTGACTGTGTGGTCTTATTTCAGGGGGAAGCTCGGTCGTTACCCACCATGGCCAGGAAAGGTAAGGAGCCACAGCTTGTCCATGCCTCTGTTAAATTAAGAAAATGACGGTAACGTTACACCAAAACACTCTCGTTTCAGATAGTGAGCCCCCCCAAGGACCTGAAAAAGCCCAGGGGCAAGAAATGCCACTTTGTGAAGTTCTTTGGAACAGAGGACCAGTAAGTATGGATCATCAGCTTCCTGTTCTGGCCAAGCATGCTGTGCCTTCTCCAGCTGATACGGGAGAGTTGTGTGTCTGTGTGTCTCCAGTGCCTGGATCAAAGTAGAACAGCTGAAGCCGTACCATGCCCACAAAGAAGAGATGATCAAGATAAATAAAGGAAAGCGCTTCCAGCAAGCTGTTGATGCAGTGGAGGACTTCTTAAAGAAAGCAAAGGGGAAAGAACAGGTGAACCACGACACCTAACACCGAGAAGATGCAGAAAAATCACAGTCTGCTTAGATGTAACCCTGTACGTGATGACTGGAGGTTTTAAGTTCATAGCAAGCAGCACCACAGTAATTTGCCTAATTAATGCTGAGCCTTTTGCTCAGTGTCTTTATTCACATAGACTGTCACAAACAAGTGTGTTTTCTTTGTTTTATTTCTTTTTCTTAATCAAGAACATTAAAAGGGACTCGTGTGCTGTTAATGGTCAGAGAAGTGACACAAAGTCTGTGGCCACGTCCCCACAGAGCCCAGGACCCACAGCTGTGGTGCTGCGTGCTTTTTATAAAACTGAGTTTGTATGTGGAAATCTTCACATGCTGATGATGACGATGGGGCCTAGTAATCACACTAAAACAACAGGAGCTGCAGGAGTTCAGTGCAGCCTGCTGCCCTGCAGGTTGCTGTTTACAGAGCATAAACCTGTAGCTACAGAATGCAGTGGTCGCACAGGACAGTGAACGCATCGCTGGTCCTGGTCCCGCCTCCTCCTTACCCAGGTTTATGGAGATGAATCAGTCTGTTAGAAACGATGCTCCTCTGGATATCCAGTGTACCTGCCGTTCTCACCCTCGCGAACCGTGTTGCGCATCACGTCGACTGGCTCGAGCAGTTCTTTGGGATTCCTGCTAGCTTTTTCCAAGAGAAGGTTTTACCGGTGATACAGGAAAGATGCTACAGACATATTTTCTTTTACTTGCCCTGAGCTCACCGTCTCAACAGCTCTGACTGTTTGCTTGTATGGGAGTTACTCGTCCTCTTCGCATGCAGCCTCTGTGTTGGTCTGTTGATGATGTGGATGCCCAGGTTCTTGGACTTCTCCACCACATCAACATCCCACAGGTGGTGTATCCTTCCTCTTCCTTTTGAAGTCAGTCAGCATCTCTTTTGTCTTATTCACATCCAGAAGGAGATTCCTCCCGTAGTCCAGCACTAGTACATCCAACCACTGCAGCTTTGTCACAGTGTCTGTAGGTGGCGTGACCCAGAGCTGTACTGAGAGTCTGAGGTGTGCACGATGAACAGCTGTCAGTAATCCACAGGATGTAGGACTGTAGCTTCTCCGCTGAGAAATCAAAGGTGATCATCACCATGGAGATGGGAGTGCACTCTGTGTGTTATGTATGATTACATCATTTCCTCTGACATTTGTTTTTGTGTCTTTGTGAGCAAAGACTAGTCTCTACATCACCTTCATCACATGAGATGTGAGGGTCGGTGGATGACGTTTGGGCTGGGGTGGCTTGTAAATGCCCGATGCGCTGAACAGCAGGTCTGCTGCTCTTCTGTCTACAGCTGAAATGTTGTTGTCAGGTTGCTAATGTTTTATTCGGTGACATGCGATTAATGTTGCTGGTAATAACAATAAAGCATTAGGCTGCCATGTAGCAGGGGTGCTACTGTGGAGTGTGCAATGTCACATGCTCCCTCTGCATAGCTGCTGAGTGTAGATGTATCTCATGGGTCATGGATGTGTAAATGGAGCAGAGGTTGGTGCCTCATAGATCATAGTGCTGCAGAACGTACTGCACACTGTTCTCATCATTTCCTTCTTCAGTGTAACAAATACCAACATGGAGCACGTATGGAGAAAAATGAGCCTCAGTGGTTACAGCACGAGCCACGTGCAGTGAGTTGTGTGTAACCTTTGAGCACATGCTTCAATCCACACACAAATATGAAGCCATCTGACCACACGTAAAACTATCCGGTCGTTAAGTCTGACGTCACTAGCCATGTCTGGGCCTAAACTCTGCTGCAGGTCCATATATCAAACGATCACTATGGCATTACTGAGAGTTGAAAAACTGTCTAAAGTCTTTCATCTTTAATAAAATGATCAGCGTTCTGCTCTACCAGGTGTAACAATTGAGTTTAACATCCAGGCATCCATGAAAACGGAATTTATGACATTTAACGGAGTTAGAAGTTAGCAGGGAGTTAGCTCGCTAGCTTCTATCTAAATACAATATAGCATGTCCTGACTGCGGGGTTTTGGAAACAAATTCAAACGTACAGCTCTGTTATCACTTCCAGCATAAATGAAGACAGAAAACTAAACAGCAGTGACGTTTGTAGGGTTACTGAAGTTGGGCTAGCTGGTATATAATGATGTGCTACGTGACCGCTAGCGACACAGCTATGTTAGCATAATATAAACAAGCTAACTTTTTTTCCACTCGATAAAAGTTAACGTGAGTGTTCTCGGTGGTCAGGAACAAATGTAATCACATGGCAGGATGCTGTAAAAGGACCAAACTTCAGCCAGGAGAACAACTGAGATAATCCATCCACAATACGAGGTTAGTCATTCATATACTGCTGCATGGGCTGGGCTGCAGTTACATCCTAAGGTTTTAAAAACTGAGCTTAAATAAATGATTAGCGGTAATAAAAGCCGAGGGAGGTCAACAGGGATCACTGACTGTTTTAGGAGCTTTTTGAGATCAAATAGAAGAAAATACAAAACATTAAACATGTTAACAACACAAAAGCCATATTAAACGCAGACTACTTTAGGCCCGGAAGTAGGATTCGTCGTGTCATCCCTGAACAACCGGATATGCTGATCATTTACACACAGTTTAGGAAGTTCAGCTTCACAAATGGGATGCGTTTGTCTTTCTCTGCATCCAGCTGTCTACTGCTTGCAACGTTCCTCTCCATCACTTACAAACCCTAAAATATGAGTGCACCAGTCGGCTGATCCGCACAGATCACATGCCTGCGTCGGATTCTGAGACAAATTTCATGCTGCCAGCTTCACACAGATCCACAAATGTAAGCTGTGTTCTCGTCCCAGTTCTGGGCTTCTTCTAAAGCTTTTAAGTTCCTATTTGGATCGATTCACCACAGATCGCCGTGACTCGACTCGGATCGACTGGTTTTCCGTTACAATCTGGTTCTACTAACGTGCGTGGTTGTCGTCATAGCAACGTGGCCGAGCGTCCCGTGGTGAAATTGATATGTGACATGGATTCCACAAAAAAGGTGGACCTCGTTGTTGTTGTTGTGCTTGTTACCAGTTACAGACACTGTAAAAGATGTTTGATTCGAATCTTACTGTTATCTAATAACAGCAGGCTAACACTAATATTAGCTTAATGACTAACCCTGAACATGTTAGCGTGTAGCAGCAGCTTATTTAAACCATAAGCTAACCTTCACAGGGTACTGTGTGGTGTCTGTAACCATAAATCTGTCCTTTGGTCGTTCTGTTCGTTTAGAAGAAGCCCAGATGTCCCAGTTTTACACTGGATCTTGAATGCAGCTTACATTTGTGGATGTGTGTAAAGCTGGCAGCATGAAATCTGTCTCCCCACGCTGCCATGTGATCTGTGCATAACAGGCAGTTGGTGCACGGAGAAATGTTGCATGTGGCAGACATTTGTACGCACAGAGAGAGTTTTGAATGAGGAAACTGTCCGGACCTGAACTGAAGAAGTGATCAGTGTGTACGCCTTTGTGTAGTAATAGTTTTACTGGTAGATACAGTTTGGAGCTGAGCTTCCACACAGCACATGGATCCTCGTGGTGTGGTGCAGAGGGGGGTTCGTGGTGGATTAGGTTGGGGCTGCAGCTATCGAAGCTTTTAGTAATCGAGTAATCTGTCCTCGGTTCCATCGATAAATCAAGTAGAAGAATCCTTTAATTGTCACTAGGGCTGAGCCATATTATACCGTTTACGGTAATACCGGTACAATGTTAGGCAACGATGAGAAAATGAAATATCGCGATAGAATTTGGGTAAAACGCGCATGCGCAGTGCCTTTGTTTTCATACGCACATGGCCGAAAAAGCATGGCGGATTGAGTGAAACGGATGAACCAGAATTGGTTTGTAAAAATGGTGCCACTTGGAACTGGTTTGGTGTTTGTCCGGCAGATACACAACAAAGCACAGTTTTTTGTAGAACATGCAGGCGGGCCGTCGTTATTGCCGTATTTGTCGCACTAAGGTGCTCGTAAATCTGGGAGTAATCTGGGTCCTAAACTCCATCCCCTTCAGGTCCCAAACTCAAACGAACACACAGCATCACTGAGAGTTAAAAACGGTCTAAATTCTTTCATCTTTAATAAAACGATCAGCGTTGCTGCTTTACCAGGTGTAACTATGAAGTTTAACATCCAGGCATCCATGAAAACAGAATTTATTACATTTAACGGAGTTAGAAGTTAGCGGAAGTTAGCTTGCTCGTTTCGCTAGTTACCTAAGCATGATATAGCATGTTTGACTGAGAGATTTCTAAAAAATTCAAACGTACAGCTCTGCTATCACTTCCAACATAAATGGAGACAGGAAACTAAACAGCAGTGACGTTTGTAGAGTTACTGAAGTTGGGCTAGCTGGTATTTAATGATGTGCTACATGATCGCTAGCGACACAGCTATGTTAGCATAACATAAACAGTGAAGCTGCAGGATGAACACTAACACTTTTCCACTTATAAAAGTTAACGTGAAGGTTCCTCATGGTTAGAGACAAATGCAATCGCATGGCAGGATGCTGTAAACGGACCAAACTTCAGTCAGGAGAACAACTGAGATAATCCATCCACAATACGAGGTTAGTCATTCATATACTGCAACAACATGGGAATAGAGCAGCTGTGATAGAATACAGCATTAATGAATCGATGGTACAGAAGTGGAGGAAGAAAGAAGAATGAGCTGAATAAAGTTTGATTTATCTGACTGCTTTGTTTCGCTTAATGTGTCTTATATTCCCGTGCACCTTATGGTCCGAGAAATATGTATTTGACTTTTTTATTTGGCACACTGCAGTTTAATGTTGCAAAGCACCTCTTTTTAACTTCAGTGGATATTATACATGGTTATGCTCAGGATATGTCAGCCCATTTCTACTGGAAATGCCTTTTGGTTAAACTTTCAGCAAGGAATTTGCATTTGCACTGTTATATTTTTATATAGCTTTAATGCACATAAAAACAGCTGCTTGTTTAAGTGAAAATAAATGGATGGGTTCTTTGTGCTAGTAAAGTTGTTCATGTTTGAGTTTGTGTGTAAGCCTCTAACACGGTGGCTGCAGTGAAGAAGCCAGCCTGTGCTTGTGTTAATTCAGTGGCTCAGAGTTTTACTGGTACATTTTATTGGCTTGTGAAAAATCAGAATCTAATTTAACGAACTCAGCATTTGATATTATTTCTCGTTGAGTCTGAAACACGGAGCAGCTACAGAGGTTGCTTTTCCTCACGTCGGAGTTTGTTGATCAGCTGTTGGGATGAAGGACTCGCGCTTGCTTTTTCCGGCTGTTTTGGAGAAAACATTTTTTTTTGGCTCCGCCTCTTTGCGTTGAACTGTCCCAGTGTCACCATCACTGCTGCTGTTGGGTCTGCGTGGGCTCGTTGTTGTCACTCTGTATTGGTTTGCTGCTACCAACTATGTTTCCACTGCACGTCTGTTTGTCGTGGCAAATGTGCACTCACGTTTCCATGGTGACAGTGGTGAGAGCCGCGTGTTAAACGAAGCATCGAGTTGAATTTTTCATTTACAGAATTACTGGATGAACGGCTGCAGCCCTGTTTGCTACTATTTTCAGGCAGATTTCTCTCCATAAACATAAACACGTCTCATCACTGAGACTTTTCTCACGACATGTGAATAAACACGTTCAGTTTGGCAGCTCAGTGACACTGTGTGTGTTTTTGAAAGAACTCAGATGGAAAAGGAGACTCAAAAGGAAAGAAGACGCCCAACAAGCCACTAAAAATTCTGGATGAGGATGATGAGGACCTCAGTGCCCTAAAGGACCCCTCTGAGAAGGTCAGTTCAGACGCTAACACCACTGTGAAGATGACTGTATTTTATTGTAAAGGTTAAAAACGGTTCCCTTCCTGTCAGTGCTTGTCTAAAATATCAGAATCAAACCTGCTTGGACTGTTTGCTGCAATATTATTATAAAACAACACCTGAGTTACATTTTGTAGCAACAGAAACAGAGTGTGGAGGACTAGTGAGTCAAAGTGAACCACATCCAGCTTCCATTGCTGTTCACAATTCATCTGTTTCCTGTTAAGAATGTGTGATGGTTTAAACAAACAAAGTAAAAATAATCCAGTCCAGTGTCCTGCACATGATAGAGACAGCGCCCCCTGCAGCAGACGCTGACCTCTGCAGATTTCTCACTGATTTAAAGGTGAATATGTGTCTTTTTTCCTCCTTAAGGACTTAGCTGACTCTGACCCCGAGCCATCCACTATTGAGAGGCTGGGGGCTGGACCGGGCTCAGGATTCAAATGGGAAAGCAGCGTAGGTGAACGCCCCCTCCCACCAAGCCTTGTCTTGACTTCTACCTGACCTTAATCTTTGGCTTTAATTCACCAGCAACTGCAGACCTTTCCCTTCTGACTTGTTTGGTGCTCTCTGTGACTGCTCAGATTGTTTGCTGTGATCTTGAAATGGTCAGTAACCCTGCGTGCAGGGCTCAGTGCCACATGGAGCTTTGATTAGGGCTGGGAGTTTTGACTGAGAAATATTATAATTCAGATCATTTATCAGCACTGACACCACAGCAGAGGCCTTTGTGTCAAAGTAAGTGAGCATAAAACAGAAAAACATGAAGCAGATTTTCCTGGCCCGACTTTTTACAGCAGCCTTAAAAATATTCTGCAGTAGAACAAAAACTGAAGAAAACCACGAATCAGCATCTGAACATGACCTGATGCTGCTGAAGTCACAGAGGTTTGATTAGAGACACAGCTGAGAGTTTTGTAAAAGTTGACATTTCTTCAGTATTGAACAGCAAAGTCGTTTTTGAAGTTGCGCTGTACAAATAATGCAGAAAACAGAGATCTGAGACTGGAAGCTGTTCCTGAAGTACACAGAGAGACAGAGCTGTGCAGGAAGTGAGATCTTATTGTGGTGGAAGCTAAACAGCCAAAGTCCGAGTGAATTAATGACGATGTTGATCAAACATGTAGTTTGATCTTCTTTTGCTGCTGGTTCAGTGAATTTTGGTCCGAGTGATGAAACCTGCAGCATCAGAGTCTGTGAGGTGTCGGCGTTCAGCAGCGACGTGTCTGCATACGTGCTGTCGGGGGCTCCATCCACGCTCCGTGTTTACATCTTTGTGCACAATCCGTCTTCCTGCTCTCATTTACTGCTTTAGCTGTTTGGTGGCGGTGAAATAGTTTCGTGAGCTTTAATCCGAGTTTCTGGCAAAATACATTTATGTTTAAAAATGGATTTAGGATTGAATGAATCGATGTGGCTTTATTCAAGCTAAACTCGATTTGAAACGGAAAATCGATGTTTTGTTTTTAAACCCTCCGTAGTTTTAGTTTAGTTGGCTGCCTGCTTCCTGACCCTCACTGACAGGTTAGGAAGCAGGCAGCCTCGGAGGTGTCACGAGGACCGAGCTGGTCCTTGGTTACGGGATGTGACCGCGCTGAATGAAATGCCCTTTGACAGGTTTGTATGTGTACGTATGCAAACGGCTCACCCACCAAAACAATGCAGACAGTAACAGTTTTTATTTGTCAGTAAACATTTGGGTGGGTGAAGGTGTCCAAACGTCAGCCTGCTACTGCACGTTATAGCTAATTATTGTCCCAGGAAGCAGTTCAAGCCCTCGTGTGAGTGCAGTGAGAGCCAGCGGCTCCTCAGGCTGCTTCATCACGCTTCCTTGTTTTAGTTTCCGGTCTATGCAAAACATCCATTTCCTCTTTCGTCTTTGTCCATCGTGTTAGGCAGAAATAACTGCACGTTCCTTTAGTCATGTAAAGCTTGTTCAATAAGTTTTTGGCTAAAATGGAGCCGTGAACCAGTCTGTAACTGGGGCCTCGTCACTGGTTTCTACTTGCATAGAGAAGGACAGTGAACTTGTGGGGTCACCTCATTTTAATAGAAGTATCAGAGTTCAATCTGCACTTTGTGGTACAAACTAACACACATTTCCATGTTAACATTGTCCTGCTTTGTAACTCCAGTATGCTAACGTTCACAGGCAGAAGAGTTGCATCGTCCTCTCGTAATTAACCAAAGTTATGAGCGCCAGCTAGCTGCATGCAGCATGCAGCACTTGTTACAGATCTGAATCTTATATTTCTATTCATTTCAGATCGTGTTTTCTTTTTACCCCTTTAACAAGCCGTACCAAGGGCCACCTTAAAAACCAGGGCCACCTTAAAAACCAGGGCCACCTTAAAAACCAAGGCCACCTTAAAAACCAAGGCCACCTTAAAAACCAAGGCCACGTATATGTTTGCATCACAGATCCGCTGACGGCTGCCTCCATAATAACAATTACAGCACTGTGCAAAAGTCTGGAGCCACCCTTTATTTCTTTAGATTTTACTACTGAGGAGCCTTTTCAGAGCTGTTCGCCCCTCGGCTGGCTGATAAGGTTTTGTTGTCACCCTGTCGGTTGTGCAACGGCGACTCCCAGGGTTGTGAATGTGATAACATGGAAATGAAGCAACGTAGGATTTTCATAAAACAGTTACATCTACTGAGATGCTGAGGGCTACCATTGGCTGCTGCCAGTATTTTCATTTTATTTTCTTTCTTCTTCTGTTTGTAAGTAGTCCATAGTAATAGTTTTCCAGCTTTCTGGAATTCTTTCCCACTTGTTCTTGGGACATTGGCTGCTTTTTGACTCAGCAGGCCACTTAGCATTAGTATAAATAATGAATTTGTATCTTCTGAAACTTTGTGACAGGTTGTTGGTAACAAAGACTCAGCATTTGTTCTTTATTCAATTTAATCGAATCTGTGAAAAAGTAGAATTTGTGCTCAACTAAATAATTCCCAAAGAGCTGTTGACTGAAAACTTGGAGCATGTTGGAATGGTGTGTTTAGTCTTTAGCATCTCACTATTCATCACTGATTGAAGAAAATAAGAACAACCCCAGGTTTCTCTTCAGCTCTGTAGCCAGGCTGACAAACAGTCAGAGCTCTGTTGAGCCAAACATCCCTTTAACGTTAACTAGTAATGACTTCATGAACTTCTTCACAAATAACATTTTAATCATTAGAGAAAAAATTACCAATAATCATTCCACAGATGTCTCCAGAAGTTGATTCTGTTCATGTGGACGTAGCGTTTTGTGGGAGAAACATTTCGTCACTCATCCAAGTGACTTCTTCAGTCGCAGCTGACTGCAGGTTTCCCCAAATCTTATAAAGCTGCGACTGAAGAAGTCACTTGGATGAGTGACGAAATGTTTCTCCCACAAAACGCTACGTCCACATGAACAGAATCAACTTCTGGAGACATCTGTGACATCTATGAATATGGCTTACTCTGGATGGCATTACCTTGGCCTCCAGTAACACTGTGAGGAACCTTGGAGTCATTTTTGACCAGGACATGTCCTTCAATGCACATATTAAACAAATATGTAAGACTGCTTTCTTCCATTTGTGCAACATCTCTAAAGTTAGAAATATCCTGTCTCAGAGTGACGCTGAAAAACTAGTTCATGCATTTATTACTTCCAGGCTGGACGACTGTAATTCATTATTATCAGGAAGTCCTAAAAACTCCCTGAAAATCCTTCAGCTAATCCTGCAGCAAGAGTCCTGACAGGGACTAGAAAGAGAGAGCAGAGTTCTCCTGTTTTGGCTTCCTGTTAAATCCAGAATTCAAAATCCTGCTCCTCACATACAAGGTCTTAAATAATCAGGCCCCATCTTATCTTAATGACCTTGTAGTACCATATCACCCTATTAGAGCACTTCGCTCTCGCTCTGCAGGCCTACTTGTTGTTCCTAGAGTATTTAAAAGTAGAATGGGAGGCAGAGCCTTCAGTTTTCAGGCCCCTCTTCTGTGGAACCAGCTTCCAGTTTGGATTCAGGAGACAGACACTATCTCTACTTTCAAGATTAGGCTTCAAACTTTCCTTTTTGCTAAAGCATAAAGTTAGGGCTGGACCAGGTGACCCTGAATCCTCCCTTAGTTATGCTGCAATAGACGTAGGCTGCTGGGGATTCCCATGATGCATTGAGTTTTTCCTTTCCAGTCACCTTTCTCACTCACTATGTGTTAACAGACCTCTGCATTGAATCATATCTGTTATTAATCTGTCTCTCTTCCACAGCATGTCTTTATCCTGTCTTCCTTCTCTCACCCCAACCAATCACAGCAGATGGCCCCGCCCCTCCCTGAGCCTGGTTCTGCTGGAGGTTTCTTCCTGTTAAAAGGGAGTTTTTCCTTCCCACTGTCGCCAAAGTGCTGCTCATAGGGGGTCATATGATTGTTGGGTTTTTCTCTGTCTTCTTTGTATCATTTTAGGGTTTTTACCTTACAATATAAAGCACCTCGTGCACTACTGCTGCTACTATATACACATGCACAAAAACGGATGGAGGTTTCTTCCTGTTAAAAGGGAGTTTTTCCTTCCCACTGTCGCCAAAGTGCTTGCTCACAGGGGGTCATCATCGTTGGCGTTCTGTGTTATTGTAGGGTCGACCTTACAGGATAACGCACCATGAGCCGGTTGTTGTTGTCATTTAATGCTGTATAAATAAAATTGAATTGAACCAAATATTCTCTTTCAGGCTCATTAGAGTAGTACAAACTTACATACTGTACTTCATGTCTGTTTACAGCTGTTACACCTACTTCTCATTTTCCTAAGATAAAATGAAGGAAATAAGGTGTGGCTTAAGACTCGTTGCTGCTTCCCCAATTAAGCCCGAAATTCATAAAATCATAAAACTGGTGCTCTGCAAGAGTGTATCTCTAAAATGTCCATGTGTGAGAGGCTGCAGGTGAGATCATTACAGGCGTGGCTGTGGGAAGATGGCATGATGCAAACACCACCGTGCCTTAATGTGCTGTGTGTTGATGTTTACCTCGAATGTTTTCTTTTAAAACACTGTAGAGTGCAGACAGGCTGCCAACATTAGCTTTTAATGCAGGAGCTTTAGAACATTGAGTGGCTCTAACACTGTAACCTGTCAGATCACTGCACGTCTGTATGAACACTCATCCACTGCACTCTGTGTTGTAGCCTGTGAAGGATGATCCACATTTTCACCACTTTCTGCTCAGCCAGTCTGAAAAGGTAAGCAGGAACATGTGGTCAGAGGTTTCCATATACTCCGCATAGGCATGAATGACGGCTCATTTAAGTTTCTAATGTTTTTTTACAACAACAAACAGGAATATGGTTTCCATTTATCTAGAATGTTCTCTGATTCGCACACCTGCACCAACACTTGGTTGCATGCTCTGGAGCCATCAGCACTCAGGAGTTCGGTTAAATTGGTTGGTTTGGTTTCTTGGCATGGACCAGTGTTTAATAGGTCTGAGGTCGGGCCTTTGGGAAGGACATTAGGCTGCTTTTCAAAACCAGTTTGTGGTGTGTTTGGGATCATTGTCCTGTTGGAAAACCCAACCGTGTCGGAGAATTTTGAGGTTTTTTCATTCCATTCACTCTGTGCAGTGTGCCAGTGTCGATGCTGCCTCCACCGTGTTTGACAGGTGGTACCGTGTTCTTCATTTTGAAGGCCTTAGATCTTTGTCTCATCTGGACTTTAAAGTTTGTGCAACAGCAAACATGAGTTTAGCTTGAAGGTCAGTTTTGGATCAGGGGCTCCATGGTGACTCGCTGGGACACCACAGTTGTTGGCATTAAGATGTTAGTAGGACATAATCTCCACTGGAGAAGAGTTGTTTTTAACATCTCCAACACTTCAAACCTGACGAACATTTGGTGTAAGATTTGTTTCACTGACACATTGTTTCTTATTGCAGCAACCACCAGTTAGTCTGCAACACAAACTTCACTTCTACACTCACGTTTTCATGTCTAAGTTGGTCCTCTAATAATTCAGTTAATTAGATGAATTAAAAATGAAGTGTTTATAAAGCTTGCTGTAGTGGCAGCTGGTGACACTGTCAGTTATGTACCAGTTACTTGATGGCATATGATGATTCCCGGTTCTGTAAGGAATGTGATGCAAATTATCTCCTCAGTCTGTCCACTTTGCTGCTTTAGCACTAACTGATTATCGATTGGTTTGAAATGAAAACATGTTGTATGAATTACAGCTCGTTAAAAACGACTCGTTTTAAATATAAGTTGCATCGTTTTTACTTTGTCACCTCTGCGCCCACAGCCAGCTTCGTCAATGGAGCCCATTAGCAAACGCCTGAAGATCATTGAAGAGGTAAAAGCAATAATGTAGGCTGCTTTGATTTGCTTGAAATGATTGTTCATTGGCAGGAACAGAGACTTGCATGTGTGCACAGTGCATACCAGGCAAAGGACATGTGATTTATTTTTTCATTTGTTTAGTTCCCGTGAGTGTGATTTCTATAGATTTGCCTCTGATTGTGCAGGTCACAGGGTCAACATCTATCCAAGCAGCAGACAGCACAGCGATCAACGGCAGCATCACACCCACAGATAAGCGGTATGGCACATCCTCGTCACAGGGTTACACAACACTGTTGCTAAATTGATCACAGGGCTCGTTTTCATGCTTTGGTCTGTATGTTCTCGGCTTCTGCTCTTCAGAATAGGCTTCCTGGGTCTGGGGCTGATGGGTAGCGGCATTGTTTCCAACCTGTTGAAAATGGGTCATGTCGTGACAGTGTGGAACCGCACTGCAGAAAAGGTAAACGCACTCGTGGTCAGCCAGTGGCTGCTGTCTCTAACACGATCACATTCAGTCAGATTATAGGTTCAGCAGTATTAAAGCGCCCAACGTGGACATGGTTGGTTGAAAGGGGTGTGGCTTGCTGTTGATTCCTCCCTGCTATGTTTCAGTGTGACCTGTTCATCCAGGAGGGGGCACGGTTAGGCCGCACTCCTGCAGAAGTGGCCTCCATGTGTGACATCACCTTCTCCTGTGTGTCTGACCCTAAGGCTGCCAGAGACGTGAGTACGCTGCACCGTGGCATGTTCAACACCAGTCTGCAAATAACAAGCTAACGACAGAATAAACGTGAAGAAAAATCAAATGGATCCATGATTTCATGCATTCATCAAGTGCACAGAGAGTGAGTGGGTGGGGATTGTCAAGAGTGAAGTGGGCGGGGCTATAAATGAACAGAAAGGTGCTCTGACTTTTTGAGTCACTGGCACCAGCTGGCGTTTCACGGTAAGGAACATGGGTGTGAACGTGGCTCTTTGATGGATGTGACAAAGTTGTTCATTGAACAGGTCGTTGATATTTATTCAACTCTGAATCACACCAACAGTTATCGTGTGAGGCAAAGACACTAATGCAGATCAATCACATAGCTCTATATTCACATTTCTGTCTTTTATGAAGTTGGTGTTGGGACCCAGTGGAGTGCTACAAGGAATCAGACCGGGCAAATGCTACGTAGAGATGTCTACAGTCGATCCAGAGACCATCACAGAGCTCTCACAGGTAAACACCAGCATGATCCAGTAAATAAAATGATTTTAAAACTCTGTCTCATGCTGCCTTCATCTCGGTTAGAAATACCTACAGTAGGAGCAGCTGAGTGTATCAATAAATTCTTATTCAGTATTTGAATGTCAGGTGATCACGTCACGGGGCGGCCGCTTCCTGGAAGCTCCGGTGGCAGGAAGCCAGCAGCTGTCCAACGACGGGATGCTGGTCATCCTGGCAGCTGGCGACAGGACGGTCTATGAGGACTGCAGCAGCTGCTTCCAGGCCATGGGCAAGACCTCGTTTTTTCTGGGTACGGAAAGATCTGCGTCCAGTACACTCAGCAAGGCCCACGCAGAAGACGGATGAAGTGTTGGGCTTTAGACATCCGAGGGGACACACATGCAGCAAAAGGAACTTGAGTTATTTGTGTGCCTTTGTCTATCAGTCTGCACCAGCCCATATCGACAAGATGAAAACATGAGAACTGCTCCTTTGTTATTAATCTGTGGCTGTCTTCCACAGTGTCTCTCTCCCGTCTCTCTCCCCTCACCCCAACCCATCGCCCCTCCCTCAGCCTGCTTCTGTGGGAGGTTTCTTCCTTCCTTCCTTTAGCACCTTGTTGTGATTTGGTGCTATGTAAATAAAAATTGTAGTGAATCATTGTAGCCAGTGCAGACTGATGGCACAGAGGATTTGGGCCAGATTACAACTGTGTGTGTGTGTGTGTGTTTTTTTTTAAGGTGAGGCAGGGAATGCTGCAAGGATGATGCTAATCCTCAACATGGTTCAAGGCAGCTTCATGGCCACTATTGCAGAGGGGCTAACATTGGCACAGGCCACGGGCCAATCACAGCAGACCTTCCTGGACATCCTGTGCCAGGGTCAGATGGCTAGCACCTTTGTGGACCAGAAATGCCAGAGTAAGTCAACACAGAGTGTGACGTCACTGCTCACTTTGATTTGTTATCACTAGGGCTGCCATGATTAGTCGACTAGTCACGATTACGTCGACTATCAAACTTGTCGACGACTGATTTAATAGTCGACGCGTCATTTGAAGCTTTGTAAGATCCCAAAAGCCGCAGGAATAAGTAGCAGGATTTAAGAGTGTAATAACGGACTGAAACAGAAGATGGCAGCACTGCATGTACAAGGATGCCAGCTGCCGTTAAACCCCGAAGAAGAAGAAGCTGTGTCCTGTATCGTAGCTGTGTCCAAATTCAGGAACTGCATCCTCCTGTGCCCGCATTAGTAGGCCGATTACGTTACAGCGACACGACGAAGACTGTCCAAATTTGAAGACTCCGACAAATGCGCCCTTCATGTCCCCAGATTTGAAAGATGGGTCTGGTGTATACTTCGTGGCCCAACCTATCCCAGAATTCATAGCGCGGCCCAGCTCAGTTCCCAACAATGGCGGCAGCTAGTTAGTTTTAATATTACTCTTATTATTCTTTCTGGGTCACAAAATAAACGTTTAACATATTTTCAGGGAGAATGTAGCTGTGTAAACCTCAAATATCTGCTCAGTTTATCAAGACACCGCATATTTTCAAAAGCGCTCCGACGTTTCTGGAGACGTCTGTTACCCACCAGCTCGATAGCTAGCCGGGGTTCAAGGCGCTTTTTGTAGTGTTTTATTTGTTCCTGAGTAAATCGGTTTGGCTGAGATCAAAGTTATAGTTTTTACACAGCTGAATAAACGTCAAGCAGACAGCTGATTATCAGAAGTGTGAGATGCTGGAGAATTTACTCCGGTGTCCTGTTATATTTTAGATAGCAAGGAGTTTATTAAACTTCACCGAAACAATCTGCAGATTTCGTTTAAATTCAATAAACTATCATCTTGTCTTTATTTTTAGTTAGCACAGACCTTAAACACTTAAAGCTGTAAGCTAATGATAGTTATATAAGAGCAGATGCTGCTGGTGCAATAAGCTGTATGTTTTACGTCCAATGGATGATGATCTGATTAATCGACTAATCGCCAAAATAATCTGTGACTAGTCGACTATCAAAATAACCGTTTGTGGCAGCCCTAGTTGTCATTCGCCTAACAGTCAAAGATCCGTGGTTGAATTGGGGAACGTGCCAAATCGAGACTGCAGCTTATTTTGTCTTCTTCTTTTTTAGTCTTAACTGGGACAAAAACAAGTCCCATGAATATCAGGAGGTCCTACTGTAACCTAGCCTGTAATGACAGTCTTCCTGCCCCTTCCAGATATTTTACAGGGCAACTTTAAACCAGACTACTATTTGAAACACATTCAGAAGGACCTAAGGCTAGCCATCTCCATGGGCGACATGGCCAACCATCCAACCCCGATGGCTGCAGCTGCCAACGAGGTACAGCTCTCACAGCTTTCTCCTCTAAATTTCTGTAATTCTTTGTGGTAAAACTTTTCTTTTCAGAAATGAAGTGTTTCCTGCTCACGTTGTTTGTCCTCTAACATATGAGCCTTGGGGCAGCAGAAACGTTTTGTCTCCGTTGTCCAGCCGTTGTTTTCTGTTTTGCAGGTTTATAAGCGGGCCAAGGCACTGGACCAGTCGGACAATGACATTTCAGCAGTTTACAGAGCCTACATTCACTAGAGCGAGGTGTGGCCTGGCCTGTGGACCACACAGTCTTTGATCCCTCCTTTTCTCCCTTTGTCATTAAAGGTTTTTTGTTTTTAATTTGAAACTTTTATTTTATTTTTCACCCCAGTGCCAGCCGCGTTACCTGCCCGCAATTCCAGGACTGTAATTCCGTGTTTTAGAGGCAACATTAAGCATTGCACTGACTGTACTGTGGGAATTTTATGCTGTAAGAGTGCCAGGAACGAGGCTGAACTACTGCACTGCTGCAGTTTGCTGTCAGAGGGGCGCTTTGCCTCGTTCCTGACATCGTTGTTATAAAACAGTATGAGTAATGCTGGGCGCTACTGTGAAGCTAAACAAATTGCCATGTGGAATCAGAACCCTAACATATTTGAGTTTTTCCCCTTTTGTTTAATTATCTGTGTGAACTCTGCTCCAGAAATCCATGAGAGTAAGCAACAGAACATGCCACTGCATTGCCTTAATATTGTAACCCCTCGGGTCCTTCGACAATACACGTATTTATTTATGCCTCTTTTAAGGTCTTCTTTGTGCAGTTGGCTTCTTCCCGTGTGTAACCACAGAATTTAGGCTTTTCCATTAGTGTGATTTTGTTTGAAACAAGTGGAGGACAAAGCTGCAGATGTGCCGAGGCCTTAAAATGCAGATGTTTCTCCTCATGGTTTGAGATTTCCACTTTTGAAACGCTTCGGCCTTTCTCTTGGAAGACTTTGTGTTTTTCCTCTTTAAATATATGAACCTAGATCGATCCCGTTTGAGCTGACAGCTCAGTGTTGAATCGTTGTTAGGCGCTAGCGTTAGAGCCAAGCTAAGGCCAGAGTGACACTTAAACCTTAGGCCCTGTAGACTTTAGTCAAAGCAGACCAACACACAGGTCGTTTTAGACACTATTTGTTACATGACTGTGTTCACTCAGTCTGAGTCTCAATGCTTGATATTGATTTGATCGGCTGGCCTCAATAAAATTACGAGCAAACAAAGTGGGCGGAGGTTTGACTGTAAAGGTCATCACAGGCTGGCACAACACAACTGATCAGTGAGGTTTGTGGCCCAGCTTGTGACAGATGATCATTAAAATGAAATCCCAAAGAGATGTTGGAGGTCTCAGTTATAGTAGTTTATCTACAATATGTTACTGAGTGTTTCATGTATTTAATGTTTGGACTCAGATCTTTGTGATTGCAGCATTGGCTGTGTGTGTTGGCCCTGACAGGCTCCAGCCACCCAGATAAAGACAATTACTGAGATGGTGAGGGAACAACACAGCCCAACACTGTATGAATCCATCACAGGCCCCATGGGCCAAGCTTTGACTTCCCAACATGATATGAAGCCAGCTCACTGGTGTCCTCACAGGGCTTAGTGATTTTAGTCTTATTGGTACCCATGAAGACCTCTGCTATGTAGCATCAAACGTACCTGCTATCAGTAAGACAGCGTATACAAGTACAAATGTGGCACAGTAGTGAGGTTTTCTTCTTCTCTGCTTCAAACTCAAAGATGCGACATATCTTCTCAGACTGACAGGGCTCGGCCACCGGTCAACCAAGGGGATTATTCTGATACTTTAGGGTGTCGGCGGCGTCGTGTTTGAAGTCGTTAGTCCAAGTTTATTCTGTCCCATATGGTCAGGAAGTGCTGCGGCAGGCCTACAAACATGTGAGGGTCATTTTTATTTTCAGATTGAACATTGAAACCAAATGGCTTTTGAAAACGTGCGTCTGCACCACCAGGTTGGTCTACTGTATCTTATCCAGTATGACATGAAGAAACCAAAACGGGCCGATCACCCACCAGTTCATGGTTTTATCATCTGAGGCTACACGTTTGTCGAAACGTAGTTACCAAGCGATCTGTGAGAAGCATTTTGTTAGCCAAGGTTAAGTTTTTAATTTTGGTTTGTCAGACACGCTCTAGACTTCAAAGAGCTGTTTTTAGAAGATGTAAATAGCACATTAGGATAAGTAGGGTTCCTTTTCTATCTGCGGTAATCAGGATTAATGAAGAAGCTACTTTTGGTTTTGACTCTACAGAGCGAATGTCTAACATCTGTGTCTTAATACTGTAGATTGCTCAGTTCAAATGTAAATGGTTTATAAATATATGGCTTATATAATCTGGCTTATTGTGATGGAATAATGACTGGGATCCCATTGATGCAAGGTGGGAGGAACTTTGGGGCTATTTATGATTTTGTGTACATGTGAAAATATCAAGACTTTTGTGCTGTTTAATAAATCCTAAACTCCTAATTGCTGATGTGTACGTGTGCACTGACTGTTTATCTCCTGCTAGTAATATCACACTGTTCATTTGAATATGCTTTGAGCAGTCTGTGAGGCCAGAAAGCACAGCTAATGGTTATGACCACAGTGTGACATCGCTGGATGGTAGGGTAACACACCGTGTCACACAGGTCCTCTCACACTGGTTTGTTGAACCTGGCACTGTTCACTGTACTCACATGGCATCCAGTCATCAGATCTCAGCCCAAAGGAGCACCTTGAGCCACTGGGGATTCATTCCCCTAAAACTAGGTTTGTATTGAGAGGTGCTGGGGTTTCAGTTGGGACTTGGATGCCCTAAAAACATCAAAAACATCTTAGTTGAAACAGTTGGACTCTGTGTATGAACTGCTGAATCTCAGACTCTTCTCCAGTCCCGATCTTATCAAAATTAACTATAGTAATCACAGTATGCAAATCCTGTATAGCAGCTAGCCTAACACCTCAGAGCATCAAATCCTCATAAATATGAAAACTACAGCTGTTCCTCTGTAATAGCCACTGAATTCTGACACATCATCTAAAACTCTAAAAATACATTTTTGTGGTCATTTCACTTCATCAGGCCTCAAACAGGTTTTGAGCCACCAGAGGATGAATTTGTCCTTTCAGAGCTAAATGTAACTGATGTGGGCACATCCATCCATCTTCTTCTGCTTATCTGGGACCGGGTCGCAGGGGCAGCAGCCCAAGCAGAGAATCCCAGACCTCCCGCTCGCCAGCCACCTCCTCCAGATGCCCGAACCACCTCAACTGGCTCCTTTCGATGTGGAGCAGCAGCTGCTCTACTCTGAGCCCCTCCCGAATGGCCGAACTTCTCACCCTATCTCTAAGGGAGAGGCCAGCCACCCTTCGGAGCAAGCTCATTTCCGCCGCTTGTATCCGCGATCTCGTTCTTTCGGTCACTACCCACAGCTCGTGGCCATAGGTGAGGGTAAGGGCGTAGATTGACCAGTAAATTGAGAGCTTCACTTTTACACTCAGCTCTCTCTTCACCACAACAGACCGGTACAGCGTCTGCATCACTGCAGCCGCAGCACCAATCCGTCTGTCGATCTCCCGCTCCCTTCTCCCATCACTTGTGAACAAGACCCAGAGATACTTAAACTCCTCCACTTGGGGCAGGAACTCATCCCCAACCCAGAGTGGGCATTCCACCCTTTTCCAGCTGAGGACCATGGCCTCAGATTGGAGGTGCTGATTCTCATTCCCACTGCTTCACACTCGGCTGCAAACCGTTCCAAGGCAAGCTGGAGGCCATCACCTGATGAAGCCAATGGAACCACATCATCTGCAAAAAGCAGAGATAAGATCCTGAGACCACCAAAGTGAAAGCCCTCCGCCACTTGGCTACGCCTAGAAATTCTGTCCATAAAAATTATGAACAGAATTGGTGACAAAGGGGCAGCCCTGGCGGAGCCCATCACCCACACGGAGCACCCCCCACAAGACCCCCCCTCCCAAGGGACACGGTCGAATGCCTTCTCCAAGTCCACAAAGCACATGTAGACTGGATGGGCAAACTCCCATGCACCCTCGAGTATCCTCGAGAGGATAAAGAGCTGGTCCAGTGTTCCACGAAGGGAGCTGTTTAACTGCCTCAGTGACCTCACCCCCAGAGATTGGCGGGTCATCCCCTTCGTCCCCAGACTCTGCTTCCGCCACGGAAGACGTGCCAGTGGGATTGATGAGATCCTCTTAGTATTCCTTCCACCGTCCGACGATTTTCTGAGTCGAAGTCAGCAGCACTCCACCCGCACTATACACAGTGCAGGTAGAACACTGCTTTCCCCTCCACAGTCGCCTGACAGTTTGCCAGAATCTCTTCGAGGCAGTCTGAAAGTCTTTTTCCATGGCCTCTCCGAATTCCTCCCACACCCGAGTTTTTCGCATTCCGCTTGGCCTGTCGGTACCTATCAGCTGCCTCCGGAGTCCCACAGACTAACCAAGCCCGTTAGGACTCCTTCTTCTTTCGGCAATGGAGGTGCTGAACATGGTCCATTCGGACTCAATGTCCCCAGTCTCCCTCGGAATGCTGTTGAAGCTCTGCCGGAGATGTGTGTTGAAGATCTCGCGGACCAGGGCCTCTGCTAGACATTCCCCGTCACCTGATCCCACTCACCACCAGATGGTGATCAGTTGACAGCTCAGCCCCTCTCTTTACCCGAGTGTCCAAAACATATGGCCTCAGGTCTGGTGATACGATTCCAAAATCGATCATCGACCTGTGGACTAGAGCGTCCTGGTGCCACGTGCACTTATGGACACTCTTATGTTCGAACATGGTGTTCGTTATGGCCAAACTGTGGTTTGCACAGAAGTCCAATAACAAAACACCGCTCGCATTCAGATCCGGGAGGCTGTTCCTCCCAATCACACCCTTCCAGGTCTCACTGTCGTTGCCCACGTGAGCGTTGAAGTCTCCCAGTAGGACAACACATTCCCCAGGGGGAGCACCCTCCAGTGCCCCACCCAGGGACTCTAAGAAGGCTGGGTACTCTGAACTGCCACTCGGCGCATAAGCACAGACGACAGTCAGGTACTGTTCCCTGACCCGAAGGCGAAGGGAACAAACCCTCTCGTCCACTGGGAGCAACCCCAACATACCAGCAGCAAGCCGAGGGGATACCAAGATACCCACCCCAGCCCGACGCCTCTCACCAGGGGCAACTCCAGACTGAGACAGAGTCCAGCCCCTCTCCAGGAGACTGGTTCCAGAGCCCAAGCCATGCGTTGAGGTGAGCCCGACTATATCTAGCCGGTACCTCTCAACCTCACGCACTAGCTCAGGCTCCTTCCCCACCAGAGAGGTGACATTCCACGTCCCAATCGCCTGTCTTGGTAGCCGGGGATCGCTTCGCCAGGGCCGCCACCCGGCTCACTTTGCACCCGACAATGTGCAATGTGATGTGGGCACAGTGAATGCTAAATATCTTTGAACCTGCTATTGTTATTGATGCTGTCATATCAAACTCATTACTCTCTTGCAGTAAAACTGACAAAAGACTGACCCTCTGTCACTCAGCTGCAAATCCAGATCCTGTGTGGAAATGCATGGCTGCTTCTGCTTTTACCTCACACTTGGAAAGGCACTAGGATCAGAGTTAAATTATGGAATGTTGGATTCATTTATCCACAGGTTCAAAGGAGGCTGACTCCAAATTGTTGCCACAGCCTCGAAGGATCGCTGATGAGTATAAAACACCCAATCACATTGGTGCAGGATTCACACTGTGGCTTCGTTCTTTGAACATGATAGAAAATGATAAAAACACAGAGTGAATAAATAACATTTATTATGTCTCCAAAAGTTGATTCTGTTCATCTGGACGTAGCGTTTTGTGGGAGAAACATTTCGTCACTCATCCAAGTGACTTCTTCAGTCTCAGCTGACTGCAGGTTTCAATCTTATGAACAATACATTTGCATAATGGCTGAAACCAGCCCACTGAAGGAACAATGGGCTGGGAGGTCAGTCCCTTAATCTTAATTATGCAAATTCTCATGACCATTGATCAACAACCACTGATCAAAGCCCACTGATCAATAACCATGAGTGCCATTCACAGAGGTGGGGAATGGCTGCAATCACAACATTGTAAGATGGTGACAGATGTACCCTTAGGCCCCCTCCTCCATTCAGAGATGGTCTTTCCCTTTTCACGTAAATGCCCTCCTTGACTCCGCCCTCAAACCAGCGTTCCTCCCTGTCCAGGATGTTACATCCTCATCATTGAAAGAGTGTCCACTGGCCTGTAGGTGTAAATAGACTGCAGAGTCCTGGCCTGACGAGGTGGCTCTCCTGTGTTGTGCCGTCCTCTTAGCCAGAGGTTGTTTGGTTTCCCCGATGTATAAATCCTGGCAATCCTCCTGGCACTTAACAGCGTACACTATGTTACTCTGTTTGTGTTGGGGGACCCGATCCTTGGGGTGGACCAAGTTTTGGCGTTTTGGGGTTTAAAAGCCACAGAGACCCGGTGTTTAGAAAAAATGCGTCGCTGCTCCAATACTCCTGACACGTACGGGATCACTGCAGGTGGGCAGCGGTTGTCCTTCTCTCCTGGATCGGCTGGAGCTTTCTTTAGGAGCCTTTCCAGCTTTGACAAAAGTCCAGCTGGGATAACCACATTTACTCAGGGCCTTCTTGATGTTCTTCTGCCTCCCTGGCTGCTGTGTCAGTGGGGATGGTGTTCGCTCTGTGTTGTAGCGTCCTGATGACACCCAGTTTGTGCTCCAGTGGATGATGAGAGTCAAACCTTAGATACTGATCCGTATGTGTAGGTTTACGGTACATACGGTCAGCTTTTAGATGTCCCCAATTACTGATGGAAATCTCACAGTCTAAGAAGGCTAACCTGCCACTTTTCATATCCTCCCTGGTGAATTTGATGTGTCGGTCCACTGAGTTAATGTGACCCGTGAAATGTGGAACGTCCTGAGATTTGATTTTCACCCAGGTGTCATCCACATGTCTGAACCAATGGCTTGGTGGTGCTCCAGGGTAGGATAGCAAAGCCCTCTTTTCCACTTCTTCCATGTACAAATTGGCCACAGTGGGTGAGACTGGGGAACCCATGGCACACCCATGTTTCTGCCTGTAGAACTGACCCTTGTATGTGAAGTAGGTGGACTGAAGACACAGTTCCCAAAGCAAACACACTTGGTCAATGCTGAAACATTTATTATGATTCTACTAGACATGGACTTCAAGCTGAATGAGAGCAAATGGATGTGACGAGTCTCATGACGTGGCAAAACAGAATGGCATAAAAGCAGGCGTGTGTGTGATGCACGCTGTACCTTCATCCCTAACAATACTGCTGTAATGGCACTAAATTAGAAACACTGGTTGATTGATTTAAAGATAAAGTTTAATGAAGATGTGTCACACCTTAACAACAGCCCCTCACAAATAAACAGCTTCATTTAAATAAAGTTTTAAAGCTCCTTTTGCAGGTGAACAGCCAATGATATTTCATATTTCCAGGTTATGATGTTTCACTTAGACTCTAGTTGTGATCTGATATTTTTGGAAGTTTTCCCCTTATATTATTACTGCAGAATGTCATACTACAGGACTGATAATCAAAAGAGTGGAGACTCGGATGAAGCAGGTAGGTGGTGAGGATCCAGAGAAACGTAGAGACGTCATTTGGGGACTAGGCAGCCCTGAGTATGCTTAAACATTTGAACTTCTTCTGCCTTTTATTGTAATTTTGTAACTGAGAAGATATCTGTCCAGATTTGTCCTGCCTGACAGGGAGACAGAGCACAGGCTTCCTGTCACCCCTGGCTGGGAATCCTGGAAGGATGAGTCAGAGGATCTGCACGAATGGGATTGACACCTGACGGTGTGAACAGAGGGATTTGTTAGAAATAAGTTTTTTGATCAAGTTTCTTTTAATATTAATTGCAATGTATGCTCATAATTACACTCCTCGTTAGAAGGATAAGCCCACAGTGTGAAGGGTTAACACAGAGAGTTGAGTGTTGAAGGTAAATTGCAACACGCTTACACAACACTATTTCAGACAAGGAGAGGCTGCCATGGCCTCGTGTGGGGGTATAACATGCTGTTCCAGCCATGTCTGGTAACAGCTGTAAGGTAGGAGGCGTGTTCTCACACAGAGCCCTGACTGGAGGTCAAAGACCATCAGGACAACAAATCAGAGAGAGCATCTCCCCACCAACAGCCAATAACAAATATTTCCTGTGTTCATATGTCTGATATATGCTTTGAGTGATGAATTGTACTTCCCTTGTCCATGTGCACTGCTGTGCAGCCCGAGTCTTTGCCTGATAATAAAATAGTGTGAACTGCTCGAGTGTGTCCTGAACGTCTGTCCTGATTCAGTCTTTTCAGACACAAGATTCAGGTCAGGCTTGTGAACGCCAGGATCTCTCTATATATTTGGTAAAAATGAAATGTGATCATTTTTAATCCAAAACAGAAACATACTGTATTATTTCAGACAAATCTGGAATGTTGTCTGCTAAAGGGCAGAAGGCTGAGCATTGTCTCATAGACCAGCTTGAACCAGGACACAAATGCTATGCGTGAGGCAGTGATGGGTGCGTCTTAAATGTCATGGTGTGAGATCAGTTTGCAGAGGCTAACATTAGCAGTGCTGACAGACGATGTTAGAGCATCTTTAAAGCTGCAGAGAATCGACAAAATATGAACAATCAGTGGAAGCAATGTTACTTGTAAATAAAAATAAACTTCATTCCAGACAAAGTATTCACAAGAGCATCAACGGATCAGTTCAACCAAAAAATGCCACGACAGCCTGACGAAGCTAAGCTAACGTAGCCTAAGTCCAGTGGAAGGTTCTGGTATTCCCTCAAAGCAAAATGTGAGCTGGGGTCTCAGATCTGTCTGATGCTGGTTCTCTCACATTTAGCTTTCCTCAGTTTTTCCCTTTAGTCTCACGTGTTTCCATTGTTATGTTAAACATGTTAGCCTTGGTTAACAGTCTCAGTCAGTAGTAGAAACCAGTCACTCGTGTCTTTCTTTTAAAACCTGCTGCATTTTACAACACACACACACACGCTTGTGAGCTCACCTCCAACTGCAGCCATGCAGAAGATCCAGGTCAGCATCTCATCCTGTCCATCGGGCTCGGCTCCATGTGCAAATGAACCTTTTTGTTGTGCAAAAAGAGACGATTTCTCCAGGCTGCCATCAAAACCAGCTAATGTAAATAATTATGTATTTGCAATCCACGTTTTACTTGTATATGTGATGTTTGATTGCAGTCAGTGAAACACTTGATGCATAAAAAACAGAGAAGTACTTTCATCTCCACAGACCAGCTGCTCCTTCCTCCCTCCAGTCTTTGCAGCGTGCTTTCAAGATTGAAAGGTTTGGTTGGAAAGATGACACGATATCAGTGCTATTCTTAAAATCTGACTTTCCTCCTAAAATGTCAACACATTTTACATTGTGTCATACTCTGAACCTACGCTTTAGAAAATCCAAAAGAAAGATGTGCAACAAAGTTTTAATTTATTTATTGTTTTACTCATAAAAGTGTTTCAGTATCATCGTATGGTGCAGGTTTGAATCCTGTCATCTAAGGGTTATGTTGGATTTTGGTTTCCATCATAGTTACATCATTTTGTTCTCAACACTTTACACAATGTACAACTGTGATTGAACTGTTTGCCTCGTTTGGATCAGCACATTATGAAGTCGTACCTCTCTGTGTCACAAAGTACAGACAAGGGAAATGAGACTGATGTGAAAAAGCAGCCCTTAACTCAGCGTGGGGGCAGGACGTCGGAGCATTTCTTAGCTATTCTGGGGGAGTCCTTTGCACGGCCTTGTCTTTGTCGTTCTTCTCTCTGGTAAAATATTGTGGCTGACAGCTCGAGGGCCACATGTATGTTATATGTTATAAGTGTGTGTGTTCTCAGTCCTCCAGGACATGGTAATCTAACGAGCGACTGGACTTCTTTAAATCTCTTGAAGACGTTTCATTCAAAAAGATTTCTCAGTTCTGAGACCAACTGGTGGACAGTCCCAGGTATGTGAGCCTTCGTGGGAGTAAGAGGGTCATTGACCCACTATTGATTATGTGCCTCATCGCATGAGCCGAGGTGCAAAATGAATCAGCAGAGGTTTGTCACAGAGTGAATATATTACATATCGTGTGGCAGACAGCTGGTGTCTCACAGTGGTGTTCAAAGAGTGACCTTTGACCTTTAGATGCAGACTCATAGCAGAGTCCTGTGGAGGTGGCTCTTCTGTGTTGTGCCGTGTGTTTATAGAGTGGCTGTGTGTGCTCGGAGCACTCCCTGCTGCTCTGCACAGCTTACACTACGTTGTTTAGTTTGTGTCAGCATTTGTGTCCTTGGGATGAAGCAGTTTTTGTCTGAATGTGTAGCATCCAGTTCTACTGCACTTCAAAAAAACAAAAAAAGGAAGATCCAATACTGGGTCACCGACCATAGTAAGGAACACGTCCCACTAGCTGGCTTAAAATCTGGGACTCTCCACCAGCTGGTCTCAGAACTTGGATAAGAGCTGGAACATCTTCAAGAAACAGAAACAGTCCAGTCACTTTCTTTCCAAGCTCCTTACATGAATATGTTATAAGTGATGGCTAGACTTCAGCTCATGTGTGTCACGTGAGAAGAAGTGAACAGGATGATGGGAGCTTCAGAACACGTGCACAGGAAGTGATTTAACTCAGATTATTTGGACACAAGCTGTTGTTACATAGTTCAACCTGTAGTTTAGAGCAGTACATGTTTATTTAACTAGTATTACAAAATGGATTTTGTCACTAAATATACACACATCAGCTCGTTTCATGTTTTCATGAATCCAAACCACTTTGTTGTTCAGAAGGAAAGATCTTTTTCAAACCTCAGCAGGTACAAGTACGACACAAGAAGCTCTCAGGCCTGCACGTCCTCTCAGTCATTGTATGGTCAGATAAGGAATCAGCGCACACTGTGTGTGTCTGCGTGTCATATTCAGTAAACGATTTATTTGGCTGCTTTTGTAAAGCTGCGCTCCTCAGATGTAGACACAATACTGTAGTAGAAAGGACTCAAAATAAGGGCAGATGATGGAGTTGAGTTTGTTGCTGTTGTTTGTCGTGAGGATGCAGCTGTGCATCCCAGCGCTCCTACGTAAACATGTATGTGAAGCTGTTGGAAGCTCATCCAAAGCAAAAATACTGACAGAGCACAAACACAGCTGATCAGGAGTCGAGGCAGGAGCATGGTGCACAACACAGTGTGACAGCTGAGCGATGTCAATCACACGTTGTGCATTACTCATTATAAACTGACTTCAATGATGCGTATAAGAACATGACTACACTGTCCTTTTTGGTTCATGTCCTGACGTAAACTCTGAGTGAAATTTGAATAAATGAATAAATGCTGAGTTAATCTGCAAATACCTGCAAAGGGCACGGTAATCAGGACTTGGAAGTGAGTGTGGTGATGTATAAAAATAGATTTTCACTTAAGCAGCGAGTCAGACTAATAAGAAAACCATCCGTTTATCATGCCACCGTAAAGTGTTTTTAAAAGTCTCTCTCTAAACTAATAAAAGTGGTATGTTAGAACAAGCGTGCTGGATCATGCTCCGATCTTATTTACATCAATCAAATCCAGTATTGTGTTAATAATCTTCCATTCAATCTTCAACAAGCGCACACACACACACACGCGCACACACACACACACACATGCACATATATATATATATATATATATATATGTGCGTGTGTGTGTATATAAATTTTGTTGCCATATTCAGGACAATCACAAATAGTTAGAAAATTGCCAATTTCTGCTCCCTTACTTTTAAGAAAGGGGAACACAGTCAGCAGAAGTGAACAGATGAAAATAAGATGCTTCTGTGTATTCGGACACTTCACTGATGTCAGTGGTTCATGGTGGTTATAATAATCATCGCAGCAGTGACAGCAATAAATGAAATAAGTCCAGATTAAAAGCAAGTTCTCAAACAAACACGAAATTGATTTAAGAATATCTCTTCAATAAATAAATTACATCAGACACAAACTGATTTAAATAAATAAATAAATACATGAATAAATAAATGTATTCATGTCCAATGAAGAAATGCTGAAGAACATCTAAAAGGAACCGATCTGTAACAAAAAGGCAACTAAAAACATGCATGCTCTACATTGTTCGTATAGTCGGTCCGTTTCACCGTCGTCACTTAGAAACAAGCAGCCACATTTAAGCAACATTTGTCACAAGCAAACGGTGGCTGACGCTGATACGTCTCTTCAACCAGCGAGGCAGGATGGAGGCTCTCTGTCAGGGTGGGAAACAACTCTCGGATTCTTTGGCTTACGGGGAGCTTTTGTCTTTTATTACCTACTGTATGTACTGTAGAATCAAACACTGTAGTAGTTATCGCTTCAGCAGTCCACAGCCCTGGTCAGTGTTATGCTGCTCACGTTACAGTTTACAGCTGATGTCGACTGGGTCAGCGGGGTTTCGTTAGGGTCGGCATACCTACACCTGTCTGCTGCTGCTCCTGTCTTTAGGAGGGGACCCGCGGGATTCCCAGTTACTGATGTCATGGTTACCAGTGTCATTTTACAAACACAACCAGTGGCCAGAAGAAGGCAGCTTAGAGCCCAGTTTGGACTGAAAATGTGAAACCTCATTCATGCTGTTTGTTTTTACAGCAAATGATTTCTCTGACTGTGGCTTAGTGGCAACATTTCTCACCAATGAGACTTTGTTTCTACTGGACATTGTTCTAATAGTTTAAAGTAGTTTTGAATAGTTTCTCTGATTTGAATACCAACAGCAACCCACCTGCATTCACTGCCTGAAAGTAACCTGGCTTTAGCAAACTGCACACAATAAATAAGTAGCTTCAGTGAGCTCAATTTCAAATTCAGACACTAAACGTGACACTCAAAGTTCAGGAAGTCAAAACCCCTTTACTGAACTTGTAATTCACTTCTATTCACCGTTTCAGACACGAGCATCATATCGTCAGCAGACTCTCTCAGCGTGTCTCCTCCAGGCCTGTAAACTACACCTGTGTGCAAAAACTGTAGAAAGGAGCACAAAACCAAATGGACACACCGGAGTGCAAACCCCCAAACCAAACCAAACGTGAACAGATGTGACTGTTTGTTTGTGGTTTCTTATTACTTTAGTTTTCAGGAGTGGTGACTTTATTCCGAAATGATGGGTCGCTCCAAGTCCACAACGAACACTTGACACACACAAAGGAGAAAAAGCGAGATGTTCCCATCCCTGTCGTCACTGACTGAACTGGTCTTGTTTTTTTCCAGCTGGCATGTGGTGTATGGTGCGATGACATATGGCTTTCCCGAAACAAAGAAAACTGAAGCGCCAAATACTTCTGAGAAAAAGAATGAATAAAGCGTTTATATTACACCAACTGATGGGTTCAGTCTGAGATGTCAGTCCTCGTGGTGTTGAGGACTTACACTCACTGCTTTCACCATATACAGGATGTTTACGGCGTGTGACCGCGTATGTAAGTTCCAACAGCTAAAACACATCAATCTTTCCATTTCTCTTATTTCCCGTGTTGCATCTGCCCGTCACTCGCTTCAGTATCCATTAAGTCAACACTATCAGAGTCTTTGAAGATGCCGTCTTCTCTGTAGACAACAGCCAGGAAAAAAACTTGCTCTGAGACGAGATGTTACATCAAACTCTTTGCTCCAGCATCTCCTCAGATACCATCCCATTATCGTCCCGGTCTGGCACGTACCATCGTCTGAGTTCCTTCCTCTCTGTCCAGCTGTGGGTCAGTCTACTCAATGGAGTGGTGTGGAGGAAGACGGGCTGGGTGTAGGGTCAGGTAATGAGCAACAGTGTTACAAGAGGAGCAGTTAGCATTTAGTATAAGAGTGAGAAAAACAGGAAGTATGGTGGTCTGTCGGTCATGGGCCTTATTCGATGACCATGCAGTGAGGCAGGTGCTGCGAGTAGTATTTGAAGAGCTCAGCAGTTGCTCCGGGGCAGTTAGTCAACTCCAGCTCTTCCAGCTCGTGTAGCTGGATGAGGCCTGACAGACCAGTGGTGGTCAGCAGGGGGCAGCCTAGGAGAACAAAGCAGAGGAACACTTCAGCTGTGGGCTTGCTAAAGAAAAGCACTGATCGCTTCTCTCCGGTGATTAATATTTATTCCATAAAAAGCCTGTCAGTAGTGAAAATGATGATATTTTCTAATGGCTTGTTATGTCACAGCGACAGCACACAGCCTACATTTACGATCACATAATCATACAGATGCTCAAAATGTGGAATCAGGAACAACATACAGACAAAAGAGCAGAGGAGCACACTGCACGTGTGCACTGGCTGCACACTCCTATTCTGTTAAAGGATATTTCCTCATTTAGTCCTTTGGTTATTCTGGTAAATGGTAAATGGCCTGTGTTTGTATAACTTTACTATTCCTTAAGGACCCCAAAGCGCTTTACACATCCAGTCACCACCCATTCACACACACATTCACACACTGGTGATGGCAGCTACATTCTGGTGGAATAATAAACGACAGATGCTTAACACATCGAGGTTGGTTGAGTTGTTATAATATTGAAGCTAGTCCTTTAGATCTCCGTTTTTATTAAGTGGTAACAGGACTCCCAGGGACTGTAACTCCCAGAGAGGGCATTTGGATTCTTAGTCTAGAAGAGTGGAACAGCTGTACACCAGTTACTCCTGCAAGAGTGCCGCTAACATACAGATGCTTTCATGTCTGTGTGCTGCAGATGACAAACTTCACGACTTCTTTGCAACTAAGTTCTTGAAATATGTGACCCCTGCATATATTTCATTTCAGAAGACTCTGTAGCAAACTCAACTTAACTAGCTGTATGATTCTGCACCTTTTTTAATATTACAGTGTCAGTCAAAACACTTGACACATTCAGACACTTTGGACTGGCACAGTCGTTGTTCAGCCGGCCGGCCACATCCAATCCTATTGGCTGCCCCTTGCCAGCCTGTGTGAGGTCAGCAGGAAATTAGCATAATAATGATACATCATGCATTTTGACCCATTTCAGTGTCTAAATACTCTTTGATAAACTCTCCATCACAGAATAGCTAACTGTTGTTCTGGGAGAGCAGAAAAGTGCTGTATAAGCACCTGTGCATTTACCATCCACGGCCCACACATGATTTCAGATGGAGCTGCTCGATGTTTCTTGTCTGATGAAGAGCAGGTGTGTTTGAAATGTCACCAGATGAAACCATAAAGGAATCTGGAGGCCTGCAGTGTGCCATGGTTAATCCTTTTTTATTTGGAAATCAGTGCCTTCTGTTTTTATTTCCATATATTATATTACAAACAGGGTTGTACGCTGAAAGCATGTCACTAACTCAGATACAACAGACCCACATTATAAAGGACTTTATTTGGGGAAAGATGGATCAAGATGATCATACCTGCAAGAGACAGTAGGCGAAGACTTCTCATGCCAAATAAATGCTGCAGTCCAAAATCTTGCACCTGCAACAACGACAAATGACATTCAAAATTCCAGAACTGCTTAGCCTGGATATAATATGTTAGAAGTAAGATCCTATTACTGTTAAAGCAACAGAAGCTGCAGGGTTTACATTAAAAATAAGAGCGAGCCGTATGGTGTCAGCTACAGTCTGTTCCTATAGCTGCACTGCAGCATGTACAGATGCTGTATCTTTAACGCTGCCTTGATTTTTCTTTTTTTTAATTACAATTCCAATAAATGTCATGTTTTTGTTACCTGACAGCACCAGCGCAGATAGAGACTTCTTAATGATGACATGGTAGACAGGTATCCCAGGCCTGTGTCTGTGATCCGTACACACCTAAAATCACACACAATCAGCAACATTACACCTTCATCTAATGACGCCACGTTTGAGTGGAGGACTGTGTGTAGACGTGGTTACACAGGACTTTCTTATTACAGCATGCTCTCAGAGAGCAGATCATGACATTTATTTTTGATGTTGACGAGGTTGTAAAAGAGGTCAGAAAGAAGTGTTTGTATTCATGCTATTTGCCAAACAAAGGAAACCTGGCAGAATTTAAAGAAGCAAAACTATCTGTCAAATCCATCGAATTTAGAAACAAAACACTGAATTCTGACTGTGATTCTATTGAAACTCTGAACTGGAAACCACATGGAAACAGTGTGTTTGAGTGAATAAACTTCATAAATAGTTTAGAATAATGTTGGAAAACCACATGGTTCAACTTTCAGTCCTCGCAACCAAACAGCAGCCAACAAAGTCAGGTGTGTGTGTGTGTCTGCAAACACAGATGTTCCCTCCAGATGTTCCAGCAGCAGGGAGGATATCAGTGTATAGTTACCCATTCACTTACATTTAAATTACATTTAAAATATTTAAGTTTTTACACATTAAGAACTTTAAAAACTGCTGAGGTCTCAAACATCAGTGCCATGACTCTACTGTCCTATCAGGGTGAGGAGGGCCTCAAAACGTCACAGTCATATTCTCATTGTCACTGTAAAATTATGACTGAATGTAGGTTTTAAACTGATTACATCTGCAGATATATGACTTTTTACTTTAGTGGAATTCCACCAAGTGTGTTGGGATCTGGAATCACTGCAGGATCTTTCAAAGTATTTTCATTGTAATTGCTTTGCTGACAAGGATTTGAGGTATTTTATTTACCGTGAGGATCCTTTTTTAAACTCTCAGACTGGCTACAGGAATGTATTTAATGGCTCTTGTGAGTATGACAGGAAACTTAGTAAGAAAATAAAGATTTTGGGAAGAGGATTTGAGCACATTATTGCAGTTACAAGACTGGAAGGATCATCAGACAGTGGTGAGGGAAGGCAGGCAGTGAGAGCTGATGCTTGATTGTATGTTTGCTTGTCTTTTTGTCTTTGAGCCCCTGCCTACCAGTATGGAAGGAGACAGTCTCAGAGGTCAGAGGTGAGACTGAAGTCGGAAGACTGATGTCATGGTTTTCAAAAATCTAGTCAGCTAGGGATCGGGATGGAGATACATCTGCTTTCTCAAAACAGCAGTAAACACACTTCCTAACCCTGGCTGACTGTTTCACTGACGCGATGTAAACAGAAGCACTTATCAGTTACAACCGGAGCCATTCGTTGCTGAGATGTGAAATACTTTTCCAGTTTGAGATGATGTGTGTCAGTAATTCACTATGAGAACTGGGAAAGTCACTAGGGATGGATTTACATCCTTTTTGTTGTCATGCTGTTTCGAGGAAGTTGGAGGTGCAGCAGGATGTTATGGAAGAGATGCAATTGTAGGACATCAAACTGAAAATCTATATCTGCAAAAGTCTGCGAAGTATTTTATCTTTGGTACGGTATCCAGCATATACGGATATTGTAAGTTAGAAAACACAGCCAAGGAGTGGAATGATGGGCCAGCTGGAGAACACACAGGACAGTCTGAGACTGTGACGAAGAGCTGAGTGTGTGGTCCAGAATGGTTACATTTAAATAAATACATTTTATTACAGAGATTAGAGCATGCTGCAGGTATTAAAAGTACTTGTGGCAGGGCGCGGTCTGCGGTCCCGTTGCAGGGAAGGTGGACGCACCTGCACGGCATCCGCAATCATGACCCCGCCGGCTTCAGAATGGGGACTAGGGTCTGTGTTGTGTTTGTTGCTGTCAGTGTGTGTGGCTAGTGGCGGGAAAGCTGCAGCCAACTGTGTGTAAACAGCAACCGAAGTAAAAGGAGACTGTTAAAGAATGCTGAACCATGGTTGTGCTGCAGTGGTTTGTATCATATCTATCTAATAGACTCCAGTTTGTGCATGTAAATGGAGAGTCCTCTTCACACACTGAGGTTAATTATGGAGTTCCACAGGGTTCAGTGCTAGGACCAATTCTGTTTACATTATACATGCTTCCCTTAGGCAGCATCATTAGAAGACATAGCATACATTTACACTGCTATGCAGATGACACCCAGCTCTATCTGTCCATGAAGCCAGATGACACACACCAATGAGTTAAACTGCAGGAATGTCTTAAAGACATAAAGACCTGGATGGCCGCTAACTTTCTGCTTCTTAATTCAGATCAAACTGAGGTTATTGTACTCGGCCCTGAAAAGCTTAGAAATATGGTATCTAAGCAGCTTGCATTCTGGAAACAGACACCCTGTCTTCTTGACAGAGCATATAGTTAGAGCCTGAATCTTCCCTTAGATTGGCTTCCTGTGATTCACTTAGCATTTCTCCTTCTCTTGCTATCTTTTCACTCACTGTCTGTTTTTGCACCTCTCTGCATTTAATTATACATTATAATTCATCTCCGGCTCTCTTCCACAGTGTGTTATTTATCCCATCTTCCTCCAGTCACAACCAACTGGCCCCGCCCCTCCCTGATCCTGGTTCTGCTGGAGGTTTCTTCCTGGTAAAAGGGAGTTTTTCCTTCCCACTGTCGCCAAAGTGCTGCTCATAGAGGGTTGTCTGACTGTTGGTGTCATTTGTATTATTGTAGGGTCTTACCTAATAATAGTGAGGAGAATGCTGGTTCTATACAAATAAGATTAAATTGAATTTAAATTAGAAAATAACAAGTGAGCTTACATGAAGTGTCAAGCCCCACAGCACAAACACATTAGTACCCCAATGACATAATCAAGCTCACACTGGTGACCTGTCCAGCCTATACAGCTGGGATAGGCTCTGGCCCCCTGCCATCCTGAGTCAGAACATTGATGGAATCCAAATGTACTTCCTGTGTTACTGAAGTTTAGTTTTCACTGAAATTGTGTTATATTTAATATTATTTATCTAACTACAGCAAGCTATGACACAACAGCAACAACATGTTGTCATTGTTACATGAATAATGAATGAGTAAAGGTGTTTACACACTGAGCATGTTGGGGGAAAGTGAGAAGAAGTTCAGAATTTTCAGAGGCAAACTTTCAGTGCGTTGTGTACACACACACTGAAAGTGTTCTTGCAAATCGTCATCCTCAAAAACACACTGTGAAAAAAACAAAGTTGACATTAGGCGATGATGAGCTGTGTTTCTGAATAAGAAAAGGAAGAAAGTGAGATTCTCGGTTCATCCATTTCCCAGGAAAGGCGGCAGCGGGGAGGATTTCACGGTTTGATCCAGGAGTGGAAGTTGCTTCACGACTGCGTTTGTGCATATTTCAGGATGTGAGTGGGGTAGTGTGAGCTCTTGTTGGGAGAGTTGGGACCACATCTGAGGAGGTAGAGAAATCATTTCAGAGAGCCGACTGACCCGGAGCAGCATCTACCTGCGTGTCTGACGTAAAATAGGATTACTGTTTCCATATAGTACCAATGTGTGTTTTAAATTACAAGTGCACTTGTTGCCCAATCTGATTGTTCAGATATGCTTATAGTTCTAAAAAATGAAAGCTGCAGATTCAGTGTGAGTGGCTTTATTATAGATAGATAGATAGATTTTATGCGTGTAGTGTGTAAAGGCCTTAAATGAAAATGTTTCTTCCTGTCCCAGAACATTACTGCACTCGACAAATGCTCCTCACACTGACAGCAGAGGAGCTCAGTGCCTTGCCATGGACACTAACATGTGGCGCACAGGTGCTGCCTTCAAATGTGAGGACTGAAATAGACACTTAAATATTAGAAAATCACTTGATGCACACTAAATCCTCACTGTGTTAAAGATAAATTGGCCAAGTCTACAAGTTCTTGCACCAATAAAACACCAGCTGCAACTCAGGCTGTAGAGCAGGTTGTCCACTATTCAGCTCTCACAGACAGCAGGCCCTCCATGTATTAAAGTGACCTTAAGCAAAATAAGTTCATGCTGGCTGCAGATTAGCACTGCTAGATGGATGAGAACACAGCACACACCTCCACATCTGTAACCTTTGCCCAGCAAACATTTTATCCCTAACCTTAATACCTGCATGAGCATGAGTTGTATCTTTATTTCCATTATCGTAACTTCCTTTTGTATGAATATGACCTGATTACAGACTCCGTCTACGTGCGCAGGACGGCAAAGAACACTCACCTGTCCAGCACCAGTTCTTCCAGCTTGTGCAGGTCGCAGGCAATGTACTCCAGAGCCATGTCCGTGATCCGAGGGCACCAAGACAAGTCCAGGCTGCGGAGCTTGCGCAGGTTCTCAGCGACCAGCTCAACACCATCATCTGTGATCTTGGAGCAGCCAGAGAGACTGAGAGAAGTCAGGTTTGGCAGGCTATGGACCATGTTTACCACACCATGGTTGGTGATCTCCCAGCACGAGTGAAGCCGCAGAGTGTGGGTGGTGTAGCCCTGTGGAGGAATTTTACTTTTTTAATTATGTCAGTAACTAGTAAGGAATTAAGAAAGATGAAGCCAAAAAAGTTGTTTGGATTCTAAGAAGTCCAATATAGAAAAAAGCTTGAGGACAGCTAAACTAGGCAGCACTTTATATCATTATTATTTTAACTTCCTACCTGCTTGGCTGTAAAGTAGGCCATGGCTGTGTCAGTGACATGGTAAGCCTGCAGGGTCAACTCTGACAAGTTGGGCAGGAGCTGTGAGATAGCAGCAATGGCATCATCCGCCACATTGATGCAGTCACTGACGCTGAGGGACGTGAGGCGAGCGTTGAGGCTCGACCAGAGGCCAGCCTCTGTGAAATCGTTGCAGCCTGACAGTTCGAGATGCATCAGGCCCTGCATTTGCTCCAACATAACCTGAAACACAAGAAATAACATGTGAAATGTAATTATACCCACAGACACTGTAAAGTCTCCTGAGCCAGTGCTGGACAGCAAACATTGGACAACATATTATCTAAAAAAATGAATGAATGAAATCATTGTATGAGGCTACAGAGCGAGGAGAGAAAGTCCTGAGGTCATCACTATCAGACGTAGTGTCTGACATGCAATAAACCCACAGGTTTTATGGTGAGCTCACTGACACCAGCAGTCATGCAAATCTTTCAGTTCATTTTATATATTTATACAGCGCCAAATGGCAACAACAGATGCCTCAAGGCTCTTATTATTATAAGGTAAAGACCTGCAATAATACAATCTACATCTGTGCTCAGATTAATGAGATGGATGAAAAGAAACTCAAGCCTACAATCTTTCATTCTCAATATACCATGTGTTAGAAAGCTGTGATTGCTATTACTGACACACTGCCACAGTGGGGACTAGCTAATCAATAAGAGTGATCAGGAGAACCATAAATTCTGATCTAAAAGCCAGTTTTAAAAGATCTAGTAATCATCCAATCACTGTGGGGTCCTCCCACAGGACAGTGAAAGGTGTGAATGTGAGTGTGTATGGTTGCCCGTTAGCCCCACGCGTTAGCCCCACCACGCGTTAGCTGGCACAGGCTCCAGCACAAACCTAAGCTGACCATGAAGTGATCAGCTGTCTACTTTCTGTGTTCAGGAAACCTAAAACTGGCACTCTGTCAGCAGGACAAAGACCGTCGATCAATCAAGCTTCAATGATCAAGGTGACAAATCAGCTGTCTGAGCTAACACATATACGCAAATACAACTGAAACATTTTTTATGCAAAATCCATCATTGCTCTCATTACTGACACATCAATCCCATGTTTCATGCCACAGTTGTCACTGGTTACAAGTCCTTTTGTTTTCAGCAGAGAGAGTCTAATTCACAGACTTTTATAATATTGTTGCTGCATTAGTGTCATCAGCAGTGATGCCTTAAATATCAGGGCTGAAACTGATTTAAAGACAGAAACAGTTTGGGTAAAAGTACAACAGCTGCCAGTTATTTAAAATCTCTGATTTGCTGGTTACATGTCACCGGTTTGTCTCAGCAAAATACACGTTCTACTGTTCACTGTGATAAAAACTCACAAGGTTTGTGTCAGGGAAAGTGAGCCAAAGGTGGTTTCTCTGTGCTTCAGACTGAACTTTGTAACACAAGAAATGAGAACAATGAATGAATGAAAGTAATGTGTGTGCTAACAGGTGAAACCAGGTGTCTGGAAACAAAAACTGTATTCATCTTCACATAAGGGTGTAGCATGAACTAAAAGAGGAGAAGAAAAAGCAGTTCATAAAGATCAAACACAAATGCAATTTAAGACACGGGGAAGTAGAATCTACATTCTTAATGGCTCGATCCACAAATAGTGATAATAAATTGGTACATCAATGGTGGTGCTTTCATTGCTGATGAAACTGCGAGGAAGAGCTGGAATGGCTCCACTTTTGCAGGTATGGCTTGGACTGAACGTTTTATTCCAAACACACTGCGACTTACCTCCAAACCAGCATCTGTGATTGTGGACCTCTTGAGGCTGACTGACCGAACACCCTTCTTGGACAGCGGGTAGTTGTCAATGAACTCACAAATGTCAAGGTCTGAAACACCGACTAAACAGAACGACTGAAATCCACGCAGAGCAAAGGCCTGGAGGCTGACAAACTCCTTCTCCCCATTGGGCAGCAAGGTGTACAGCTCTTTAGCATGCAAGATGGGTGTCACTCCTTCCCAGAACTTAGGCTGGTACAGCACCTTGCGCCACGTCTTGCACACCTGCGCCAGTACACATTTCTCCGCTGTGGTGAAGTACCAAAGCAGCCGGTTGAGCAGCTTCTCATCCAGAACGAGCTGGCGCTCCAGCAGTACAGGTTTGGGCAGGGTGAGAGGAGGAAGCTGGCAAAGAGATGGTTTCAGACCCACCAGAGGTTTCCCAGGCTCAGAGGGCAGGAGAGGAGCTGCAGCGTGGGGCATACCTGGACCATCCAGGTGGTGATGGTGATAGGATAGAGAAGATGGTGGAGGAGGAAGGATGGAGGGTACAGAGGAGGACTGACACAGGCGGTTCTTGGCGGCAGGCGTCCCCTTGGTGATGCTGGCACTGCCCAGGCCGTTGGGCTGGCTGGGAGGCAGCTTCACCATCCCGTTACGAGTCACACAGGAGGACTTCAGTTCACTCGGTGTGGACATGTTCAACATTGGGAATCTGGTGAAAGAAAGCAAATGCAAAGAGCGCCGTTAAACACTGAAAGACAAAACTGGAGACAAATTTACTGAGGAATGAAAAATTACTATTCTAACACATTTCTGTGGAAAAGATTATGAATTTATATTTAAACAATTTGCTGATTTGCAGGACTAACACATCTGAGGTCATTTTAAACTATTCAAACTGATATTGCAGATTTATAATTTCTTTAATATCTCTGCTTTCATGGGCGCCGGTTTAGCTTCCTGGAATGAGCAGACGACCACACGCTGCACAGCTGAGCCCGCGGCCTGCACGTCTTCCCCTCTTTCTTTCCCGTCAGTCTTCACTATCCCTATCAGAAATATGGCTACTTTCATTAGACCACTGTGAGCAGATCTGATGCTGTTTGTCTAAATATATTGTTTCATTTATTGTGCTTCCAGCTGGGCCTTCCAGGAAGAGCACGGGTGCTGAGGCGTGCGAGGGACAGGTGTGTTTCCTTTGGCATCGTGCTCTTGATCTAAGCCAGTAACTACAGCTATACTCCTAAACATTCGTTTCATACAAATTATAGTAGCTACCATAAAAGTTAACCAAACTGCGTCCACTGTGAAAACTCTGACATCTTATTTGAAAGCTATTCTACCCACATGATGTCGTAGATTTTCATAAACAGAAGCTTGTTGTGTCCAATATTTTGAATTTGCTGTGTGTTTAAAATGGCACACATTCTGTATGTAGGAGTCATGTGGAATTCTTTACAAGTCCTATTTGCTGGAAACAGAGCTGCTTCACCTTCAAAGTAAAGGCTGTGCATTTAGCAGCAGCTGAATAACAAAGTCCTTCTGTTGGTCCAGGCAGCAGGCCCTACGTCTCCCCAGCCTCCTCCTCTGGCTCCTCTGGCAGGACATCATAACATAATCTCAGCATCTACCCTGGGCTTCCCGTCTGTTGTGTCCATCTGGGGGCATTGTAGTTAGACACCTTTACTTCACTGGCTCCTTTCAGTGTGTCTCTGTCTCTGGGAGAGCTCAGAAACCAGAGGCCTATATCTGCATCTCATTCTTTCAGTCAGTACCCACAACATTTGAAGAGCTAAATCCACAGCTTTGTTCTCTGTTCACCATGACAGGCTGGTCCACAGCACTCCTCACTCCTTCCCTCACTGCTTAAGAAGACCCAGAGATAATCCCACAAGTATCGCTGCCCAGTCCATACTGCACTAGAAGCTCGTGGCCTTTCTGTGGGCGGAGGGTCCACAGGAGGATTGACACATGTAGCTGTCCCCAGGACCGGGCTCCAGGGTGGGGCCTGGATAACCTGGATCCAGGTGAGTTAACATGTTTCAGTGTGAATCACACTTGGCTGGCCAGGACCAGTCTGCCATCAGAGAACCTACCAGGGCTGGTATTACTGTAACATCTGCTATTGGAGGTAAGTCAACTGTAGCTCAGGAGGTCAGGCTGGTCATCTACTAATCAGAGGGTTGCTGGTTCAATCCCCATCTGCTGCCAGTCTGTAGTCTTGTGTGAGATAATAACCCTCATGTTGCATCGTTTGGAATGTGTTAGGTAGCCCTAACCCCGTTATTTGAACACTCGGTCTTCTTACTAACGTTAAGAGAACCTGACATGATATCGAAGTAAAAGACAGCACAGTGTAAAGGAGTGAGGCCTGTTCTGTGTGCCCTCCCTGTATCAGTAGCATGAAAGCTCAAACCACTCAGTTATATAACATGGTGACTGTGGTGCTCAGATGCACAGCACTATCTCCCTGTCCAATTCTATTAACACAGCTAGATGTGATGCTATATGCTATATGTGCATGTATGCACAACAAAGGCACTTTTCAGTATGAACACATTGTGCATTTTCTCACTTTCATGTCTTGTCAGCTCCTCAGCAGACTGGCACTGCCTCTGCAGTAGCATAAACAAGGTCCATCCATTACATAATACGCCAGTGTTGTCAGCAACTGTGGCTACAGCGAGCACAATGAAATGTTTCAGAAAGCAAACACTTCAGAGTAACGTCAGGAGAACCCATCAGAGCAAAGACAGCTGGAACAGTCCCTCTGATATCACAGATGCAAAGTTTACCATAAAGACTACACAGATAACACAAAGTGATGCTACACACAGTCTGCTGTGTCACGTAGCAGCAGTGCTAAACACAGTTTAGCTGATTCACATGAAATAGCCAAGTCTGTGTAAAAAACGAGATTTTTGGCCCCGAGGGTTCACAGAGGGTTCTTTAATTATCGGGGGCTTCTCTGTGTTATTGGAGTCTTTACAATATTAAATGTTTTTAAGGTGACTGTTGTCACAGTTTGGTGCTATTTAAATGAAACTGAACTGAATTAAATTGTCTTGATTTTTGTCCCACATTACAGGCTTCTCTTTCTTTAAGCACTAAATCAGAATCAGAACAGGAAATGATGCAGGTTACAGTTGCTCCAAGACAGTAACTGTAACAGACTATTTAAATAACACATTGTTACAGATGTAACAAGTTTAAGGAAAAGAACTAATATATAGAAATCACTCAATGAAATCCAACATTCCCGAGTAGAGGAAACACATGTACACATACAATATTGTCATTAGCAGGAAATATCAGTAGTCTGTTCCCTCACATGTGATTCTTACTCAGCATTATGAACTGTGGGTGCAGCTGTGGAGTGTCAGAGTCTGTTTCCCACAGTGCTAGCTGATTAAAAAAATAATAGTTCATGAAATATTGTATATTTGAAACAACTGCAAAGAGTTTGTGTGAAATAATTCAGGCAATCTATAAAGCACTTCTAAGCAGCTGTTTGATTTTGTGATATATAAATAAAATTGACGTGAGCAGTGGTTAGCCTGTTATCCATCAGTTAGCCGGGGCCTTTCTGTGTGGGTTCTCCTGTTAGCCTTGCACACACTGATCTGTCCGGGGTCTACCCAACCCTCCACCCTGTCACCACTGATACAGGCCCATCAGTTAAGAAAGTGATGGATGGCATTCATGCAAAAACACAGAATAAAATAAATGTCTTTAACCCAAATTGTGGAGTAGTATTAAAAGCAGGGGTGATACAAAGGCATCCAATCAGCAAGCCAGACAGAGCACATAAAGACTGGGCAAGAAGGAAACCAGAAAGCCAAACTACACTGTAAATAAAAATATTAATACATGACAAAATGACTGGGAATAAGGCACAAATATCAGTTTCAGGCTGACCGCCTGTTGCTGCATTTCTTAGAGGGTCCTGCTGCTATCTCTGTTTTTCCTTTAAAGAATAAATCTATGTGCCAAGCATATACTCCATGAGGTACACCCGCTCATCTGCTTACTAACACATATATCTAATCAGTCAGTCACCTAGCAACAACTCAGTGCACTTAGACAAGGTCGAGGTGACCTGGTGAAGTTCAAGCTGAGGACCAGAATGGTGATGATTTGAGTGAATGTGGTTGGCTGGTGTTTGAGAAACATACATGACGTCACAGAGATGGTCTGAAAAAGAGAAAATATCCAGTGCTGTGGCTGTCTGGGAGAAAAGGTCTCGTTGATGTCAAAGGTCAGAGTACAACTGCTAGCATGCCACTCCTATCAGCTAAGACCAGGATGCTACAGGTCAGTAAGCTGAGACTGTCCGTGATACCCACACGACCACAGCAGGAGCTGAGACGTGCTGCTTAACTCTGAACACTATAAGGACTCCTCTGAGCCACAGGAGAGGCTAAATGCACCTGCACACATGTGTATGTATGCACTGTGACTTTAACTAGAAAGGCTTTAAGAAATTCAAAGAGCTGAAGGAAAGTAGTGCAAAATTTAGATTCGAATAAGGCTTTGGTTGTATGACAGTGTGTACTATCTTAGTGTGTTTTTGTTATGTTTGTTTGTTGTTAGACATTAAAATAAATCTAGATATTTCAGTCCCTGGTTGTTGTGTTGACACATCTCTATAACATCGCATGGCGATGGGGGGGCAAGACTCGAATGGACCAGACCCCCGAGTACATGGGGGGGTCGCACTCCTCAGCCTCTCTGGGAAGGACTATGCCAGAATACTGGAAAGGAGAACTTGTCCATAAGTCGAACCTCAGATACGTCCGTGTTGTGGGACACTGGACCAACTCTCTGTCCTCTCAAGGAGATTTGAGGGTGCGTGGGATTTTGCCCAACCAGTCTGCATGTGCTTTGTGGACTTGGAGAAGGCATTTGACCACAGTGCTTTGCGAGTATGGGGTCTGTGGCCCATTGCTACAAGCTGTACGTTCCCTATACAACAATTTGAGAAGTTTGGTCCACGTTTTTGAAATCAGTCAGACTCATGGTGACAGCTGGACTCTGCCATGGCTGCTCTTTGTCACTGATCCTGTTCATAATTTGATAGGAATTAGAAGGTGCAGGAAGGCTTTACTTTGGTGGCCAGGATTTCTTTGCAAGTGATGTGGTTCTGTTGGCTACATGGGGTGGTGGCCGAGTTCGCTCTGGATTGAGGCCACGACTGCAGTGATGCAGATGCTGCATGTCCTTTATGGTAAAGAGAGAGCTGAGCATGGCAGCAAAGCTCTGCCCTCACCCATGGTCACAAGCTCTGGGTAGTGACTGAGAGAACGAGATCCCAGATATAAGTGGCAGAAAAAAGGGTGGCCGGCCTCCCCCTCAGAGATAGGAGCAGTTCCTTCATTCGAGACAGGCTCAGAGTAGAGTCGCTACTCTCCAAGGATGCCTCCTGGGTGAGGCGCTCTGGGTGAGGCGCTCTGGGCATGTCCCCCTGGGAGGAGGCCCAGAAGAAGTAGAAGGAAATGGATGGATAATAATAATAATAAGCAACAAATATAAAACTTTACAGCAGTTTTACAAATGAGACATTTTATCCACCGAGGGACTGATAATAATTTTAATGAGACTTTACAAAAAGTAAAATGACTTCAAATAAATGTTACTGTTATTAATTTAATTGGCTACCTCTGCAGCTCCACCAAGCTGTTGTAGAAAGAAGTTCATCTTGCTTGCTTATTTTCAGTTAAAATATCCTGTAGCAGCAAAAAGGAAGTGCTGAAATTAACTAAGTGAATATAATATTGTTAAATATTCTTCTTCAAACAAAGGCCCTGCGTTAACATTAGTTATATCTGTTATATCCCAGTGATTCTGGTAACTTCAGTATATTTATTACTGCCATACAACAACTTTTTACATTTTTTTCACAAATGTAAAAAGTCCATCACAATGTTGGACTTTTTTCCTTCATGTTACTTTTGTGAGGTGCAGAGCTGTTTGTTTGTTGGAAATATCTGTTATAAATCATTTTGACACCCACTGTCAGTCAAAATATTGTTTATACCTATCTTTGAGTATCACTATAGGGAATATATAATCATTTACTTTTCACTAACAGGGTTTGATGATCCCTTCTGACTCAGCTAGCCTGAAATACCCAAATCTGACCCGAAGCCCTTTTTATATTCATCTGCTTTACCACAGTGGAAACAATCACAACATCACAAATAAACAACTGGATAATATTGTCCTGAGCGAGGCACAGGGGACAATCATGTTTAATGCTAGTTTTTTATTTTTTAATAAAAACAAACCAACTGTGTGCTTTTAAAGCCTTACAATGGTTTTATAACTCTTTCCAGACTTACAGATGTCAGTGACCTACTTTACTGTTCAGGCAGGTTCTATTTAAGTGATTTCTTGATTCAGCAGGTCTGACAGAAGGTCAGGCCTGGGTGTGGCATATGAAATTCAACTCAGCTTTCCAAAAAATGTGGTTAATCTCAGATAATTCAGTTCATTGATGACTCTGTTGGCTCTACCCAACAGAGTCATCAGTGACTCTGTATATAAGAACCAATCCATGGTAAATGGATTGGTTCTTATATAGTGCTTTCTATCTAACATTCACAGTCATTCATACTCCAGGGATGCAGTTTGCCCAGAGAGCAAATATGAGGTTCAGTCTCTTACCCAAGGATATTTTGGCAAACTGAAGGAGAGAGACCACAAACAAGTGGCTGACAGTGGCTGCAGTAAAGGTTTAGCAGAGCATCTTAAAGGATTCAGCTGTATAAATTAAAAAATATATAAAGTGTAAGAATAAGAAATGAAAACAAAAATATTTAGAAGTTTTGATAGTTTCTCTAGTTGTCTTGATGCACGCTCAATCATGTAGGTAAGCAAAAAAAGTTGATTCAGTTCATCTGGATGTTTTCAGTGGGAGAAACGTTTCGTCATCATCAGGTGACGTCTTCAGTCTCAGCTGACTGCAGGTTTCAATCTTATAAACAGGACATTTGCATGATGACTGAAACCAGCCCACTGAGGAACAATGGGCTGGGAGGTCAGTCCCTTCATCATTAATATAACTCTCATGACCATTGATCAAAGCTCACTGAAAACGCCACGTCCAGGTGAACAGAATCAACCTTTTCTCTAGTTGGTTTTGAGGCTCTGATCATCAGCAGTGTTTTTGAAAAATACGTCCTGAGAGAGGAATATATCATGTCAAACGTATCGGTCCAAGTACAGAACCTCGTGGACTCATTTACACGAACACACTGGAATTTATCAGTGCAATGAATTTCCTTTAATAACAGCAGTTTGTTTTAGTCATTAACGGTATTGAATCCTGCATCGAGGCCTAACAGGACCTCACCGCAGCAGAGACACGTTCACAGTTAGAGGCCATAAGACGATCGCCCGTCACCTGTACTCGTGTAGATTTCTGTAGCTGATTGACAGCAGCTGAAATGCATCTTTGATTAATTGGAAGATAGCTGGGACAAGTAAAGGCTTTTAAGGAATATTGTAATGACAACACCCTTAAAAGACTTCCACATAGACTAATAAAGAGAAACTGATCATATTTAATATTGAAGTAAAACTTCAATAACAAAGTTTAACAGTGTTGTATGGACAGCTCTGATAGACTTGTTGAAACATGGTTTGAGCTTTTTGAATATATCATAAAGTAGTTTGTAAGTCAGGCATGCTCTCATCTCAGAGCCGTCTGTCCTCTCCCCTTCATTCCCTGTTGGTTCCTTATAATAGAATTAGATAACATTGACCTCTGTGGATTGTTTTCACTACAGCACAGAAAATCAGTATGAAAAATGCAAAAGATTCACAACTAAAATGACATGTACGGAAATATAAGAACGATTGTTAAATAATATCTTATATTTTATAACATCTTCAGCAGAGATATTCATGACATTAGGTAATATTTATTATTAATCCCTTTTTAAACAGAACAGCCTTAAGATTAGCCCTGTGAGCGGGTTAGGGTCTCTGTCAGGAAGTGTTTGAACATATACACACCTGCCCGCTAACTTAGGTCGGCCAATCAGCAGCTCGGCACCAGAAACTAAGTATAACTTTAGAGGTGACCGTGCATGTTAGGCAGGCCTTTGGCACTCTTTAAGGAGTCGACTCACTTTGTTTCAACATGTTTGATTTTATTTTTCTTTATCCTGTTTGTATATGTACAGCACTTTGTAAAGCCTGGTTTCATGTTAACGTGCTGTATAAATAAAGCTGATCTGGTCTGGACCTGTGCCTTCATTTAATAAACCACATGGAGAAAACCTGGAACAGTGATGAACCTTTCCACAAGTGGCCAGACTAACAAAATCAGTCCAAGGCCGCATCAAGAAATCACACAAGAAGTCCTAAAAAAGCCCAGATCAACATCTAAAGGACTGCAGGCCTCACTCGTCTTAGTTAAGGTCCGAGGATAATATTTTAGCCCAAAGCACAAAGACGACCAAAAAAGGTTACAAAGGTTCATCTTAGATTTGCCAAAGAAAAAAAGACTTTAGGGAAAATATTCAGTGAAACTGAACTTTTTGGAAGGTTTGAGTCTTATTACATCTGGTGTAAAATTCACACAGTATTTCATAAAAAGAACATCATGCCAACAGTGGTAGTGCGATGGTCTGGGGCTGGAGCGCTAGCTGGAACTGATGGAGTGGTCTCGTCAAAGACTTAAATCTGATCGAGATGTCAAAGCATCTCAGGCTGTTCATGCGAGAAAAGCCTCCAATGCGGCTGATCAAAGCCGCATGTTTCATTTAATCATGTTATCTCTGTCTAATATTAAAATTTGTTTGATGACATGAAACATGGCAGTGTGACAAACATGCAAAAAGAAAAGTTCAGGAAGGGGGCAAAGACTTTTTCACAGAACTGTAGCCATGTACACCTCAGAATCCATCGTGCTATTTCTATCAGTACTCATCAATAAACACCGGTGACCCAGGTCCACTGAAGTGTTAGATGCTTTTTCTATCCTGGCATTCCTGCACTGACAGTGGTTTGCATTGTGTTGTAAGCCTTTCATTCATGCAGACATGTCTTGATTGTAGACTTTGATGGTGATATGGATCAGTGCTACTGGCTGGGATTTTGTAAAGACAGTTTTCTTATCCAAGGAAAGAAGTGTGACATCATTCACTTTGATTATCTTCTGTGGTCTTTGTGCATTTCTTTTTCTTAAGACTGTATCAGATTGGTGACCTGGCATGAATTTCTCTAACAGTTTTGGTTGGTATTTCTTGTGATGGCCTTCTTAGCACTGACGTCTCTTTTCACCACATATTGAGAGCTTTGGTGAACAGCTATAAAATATGAGTTCAGCATCTTCTCTCTCCACTCTGCGTTGTGTCCTCATCTCTCTATCTCTCGCTTTCCTCTGAGCTGCCAACTGGTCAGAGTAGATAGCTGTTCACCTTTTAATATGAAGAGAAGGAAACAGATGTGCTAATTCTGCTTTGGATCAAAAAACCTACGATATAAAATAATACACATGATCATATTCAAAGGCAGATGGTCTATGAATGGCTTAAGACCTTTCATCACCATGTAAATATGTATGTTTGCATTCCTCTCATGTTCATATACAGGGAGTGCAGAATTATTAGGCAAGTTGTATTTTTGAGGAATAATGTTATTATTGAACAACAACCATGTTCTCAATGAACCCAAAAAACTCATTAATATCAAAGCTGAATGTTTTTGGAAGTAGTTTTTAGTTTGTTTTTAGTTTTAGCTATTTTAGGGGGATATCTGTGTGTGCAGGTGACTATTACTGTGCAGAATTATTAGGCAACTTAACAAAAAACAAATATATACCCATTTCAATTATTTATTTTTACCAGTGAAACCAATATAACATCTCCACATTCACAAATATACATTTCTGACATTCAAAAACAAAACAAAAACAAATCAGCGACCAATATAGCCACCTTTCTTTGCAAGGACACTCAAAAGCCTGCCATCCATGGATTCTGTCAGTGTTTTGATCTGTTCACCATCAACATTGCGTGCAGCAGCAACCACAGCCTCCCAGACACTGTTCAGAGAGGTGTACTGTTTTCCCTCCTTGTAAATCTCACATTTGATGATGGACCACAGGTTCTCAATGGGGTTCAGATCAGGTGAACAAGGAGGCCATGTCATTAGTTTTTCTTCTTTTATACCCTTTCTTGCCAGCCACGCTGTGGAGTACTTGGACGCGTGTGATGGAGCATTGTCCTGCATGGAAATCATGTTTTTCTTGAAGGATGCAGACTTCTTCCTGTACCACTGCTTGAAGAAGGTGTCTTCCAGAAACTGGCAGTAGGACTGGGAGTTGAGCTTGACTCCATCCTCAACCCGAAAAGGCCCCACAAGCTCATCTTTGATGATACCAGCCCAAACCAGTACTCCACCTCCACCTTGCTGGCGTCTGAGTGGGACTGGAGCTCTCTGCCCTTTACCAATCCAGCCACGGGCCCATCCATCTGGCCCATCAAGACTCACTCTCATTTCATCAGTCCATAAAACCTTAGAAAAACCAGTCTTGAGATATTTCTTGGCCCAGTCTTGACGTTTCAGCTTGTGTGTCTTGTTCAGTGGTGGTCGTCTTTCAGCCTTTCTTACCTTGGCCATGTCTCTGAGTATTGCACACCTTGTGCTTTTGGGCACTCCAGTGATGTTGCAGCTCTGAAATATGGCCAAACTGGTGGCAAGTGGCATCTTGGCAGCTGCACGCTTGACTTTTCTCAGTTCATGGGCAGTTATTTTGCGCCTTGGTTTTTCCACACGCTTCTTGCGACCCTGTTGACTATTTTGAATGAAACGCTTGATTGTTCGATGATCACGCTTCAGGAGCTTTGCAATTTTGAGACTGCTGCATCCCTCTGCAAGATATCTCACTATTTTTGACTTTTCTGAGCCTGTCAAGTCCTTCTTTTGACCCATTTTGCCAAAGGAAAGGACGTTGCCTAATAATTATGCACACCTGATATAGGGTGTTGATGTCATTAGACCACACCCCTTCTCATTACAGAGATGCACATCACCTAATATGCTTAATTGGTAGTAGGCTTTCGAGCCTATACAGCTTGGAGTAAGACAACATGCATGAAGAGGATGATGTGGACAAAATACTCATTTGCCTAATAATTCTGCACTCCCTGTATATAGACTAATGCAATACTTTTGTTATGAAGTTAGGATGTTATTATCAAAAACTCTGGTAAAAGCACGACAATCTGAAAGTTGTGACAACATGGGCAGCCAGAAGACCAATGCAGGCAAAAGAGGTGCAGCACAGAGACAGCGGACCACCAAAGGGTCGGATGTTTTTTAGGTAGAATGGGGCTCAAGAAGAGCCAGCCGTTTGCTGCATGCACTTGGAAAAGAGACGTCAGAAATAAAGATCAAACTGGAAAAAACACCAAAAAGTGATGGCAGAGAGTAATCAATCACATTCAACAGCTGCATGTAAAAGCCTGGGAGGTATAAAGAGAAGTCATGGTGGGAAGTTCCCGATGCGGCATGAGCCAATAGCAGCATTTTTAGATCAACTAAGAGACGGTGTGTTGGAGCAGGACAGCAGCCGGGCAGCTGAAAACTCTGCTGCCCATTGTGCGTTTGTGAACTCTAGAAACTATAAGTACAAGCTTCTAAGAGCTCTGTTTGGGTAATATAGTAATAACATATATATTCTGGTGGGGCGCACCCACCCAGGAGAGTTTATGTGAGGAGAATGATTTGACATTCAATTCTAGAAGCCAATGAATTGAAGAAGGGGTTGACTTTTCCTCGAGCTACATGATGACAAACCTGCCATCAGCATTTGGGGTTTTTTGTCTGCTTGCTTTTAAATGAATACAAAAATGATACATGCAGGGTCAAAACTATGCATAAAGTACGCAATCGGCACTTTTCTAATTATTCTAAATATTCTTAACTATTTAAACATCTTTCAGTATCCTGCTCTGTCTGCACACCACAACCTGAGTTTGCCACGTATCTGTTCTTTAATTTTAATAACGGTACAGTACTCTGTTTTGGTAACTATTGTCCATGATGTAAATATGTAAAGACTGTGTGTGCTTCTGTTCTGTGTCCTGTTCTGTTTGTTTACATGTGTTTTTTGCTGCTGTTACAACCAAATTTCCCCCTGTGGGACAGTTAGAGGATTCTTTTATTCTAAAGCACAACTTAGATCTGGTCAAATGTCCCTTTGGTAAGTTTCCCTTTAAATACATTTTCAGTAGCCGAGTTTTTGGATATGTTAGTTCAATTTAAATGATTGTAATCCCTGCACAGACTTGATTTTTTTAAGTACTGTTGGGTTTAGTTTTTTTAACCTTTATTACGACAGAATAGTTGAGAGTGGACAGGAAAGGAAAACTCGGGTCTCTGCTGTACCTTTGTGGCATATAGCTCGCTTGCTCAGCCTTGTGAGCTACACAACCAGTTTCATTTTGGAAAGGTTATTCCACAACTTTAGCATGCCTTGCTCCACAGCAGGTGTTTCTGCCTTGCTGATGCATGTATCATGCCTAGCAGCCGGTACAGTTTTCTTCAGGTTGAACGACTCACCTCGACTCCTTCAAACATTCTCACCATAAAGCTTCCCTTCAAAAATGACGTTTCTTTGTTCACATGATCACCTATAAACTTTATAAAGTGTCAGTTTTAGATGGTAGCCTCTCATTTAATGGTGATGTAAAACTTGATGGACAGTGGAAAGTGACACATGTTTCCAGTTCATGCCTGGCATGTGCAGACTGGTTTCTGGGCTGGATCTGAACCAGCATCTTCTCCACTGAGGCTGACAGTTTGGGCCTTTGTCGAGTGGCTCCTCCAACTCTTTAATAGCAGCTTCACACTGAGACCGTGCTGACCTGAGTAAACCTACAATTCTGTTTTTCACATTTGTTCATGCAGAGAAAAGTAAGAGAACTTCACCAGGAGGCAGACATTGTAGAATCACAGTGCCACTAAATTCTTATTGCATGTTTATTTTTGTATATCTTTGGCCCTGTGTTCCTTTATGGGAAAAGAAAACCAAATAATTACCATTTTTAAGCGCTGTCTAAAGTGTGTGCTGAGCATTCACTGTAGAAAAAGAACAACTCAAAGACCAATATAGCCAAAACATTTCTATCAATGATGAGCGTAACTTAACAAAACTACTGTTTTGTGTTGCTATGTGTGAATGAAGTCATGTGACACATCAGGAGTGACCCCTGCCTGAACAGCAGAATCCCTCCCAGTGAAGCCTGCAATGGTTTAGTTGTTGTCAGATTAAAGGAAATGAGCGCCAGCCTGAAACGGGCTGTATATCACTACGTGTAATAGAACACTATTTGCCATCTCGAAACAACCTGTTTTCTGGTGAACCCTCATGATACCACTGATGGTTTTATTCGATAACATACACAAGTGAAAAACTTGCATGGGTGTGGATTTGAAAGGATGTGGCCCTTTACCAAGAATGACCTAACAACCATCCTGAACTGCATTATTAAAAGATGTCCCACACATTTAAATTCGAAGCGAGCTCTTGGTAGCAGGCTTTCCTAACATCCTGCTTTTTCTCAATTTGACCTACTTAAGGAGCCTTTAAAATATGAAGCGCAGAAACGCGTAGCGGGCCCACAGAGAATGAAGAAGAGCTGACAGAGCATCATGGGTGGAACCGGGAACAACAGCAACACAAAGGAAACATTGCAGTCCAAATGGATTCCTAAAGCCTGTTTCACTGTTAAACAAACAAGAACGAAAGAGCGTGCGTCATTGACAGACGTTGACGTCATTGTGTTTGTTAACAATACGCAGCTCGATGCGGTTGATCAGCTCCGGCTCCTGAAGGCCTCACCGTGCACACAAAGAACTAAAACATCCACCGCCATTCACCCACATCACCCTCTTCCTGCAGTCTCCTCTTTCTCGCTGTGCGCGGAGGAGCTGCGGCGTGGATGCTGCTGCCATAAAGTAACGCCATCCATCCATCCCCGCCACACACACCTACACCCTGCGATCACGGACACATTTCCCTCGGCCGGCCCTTTCCGCAGTTTACCTTGTAGATGAAAAATCACTCGGGCATTAATCCATGATCAGCACGTCGCTGTCGCTGCCTCGATCACGGTTCTTCCACCGGTGCGGCGCAGAATGGGCGAAATAAATAATTATTACGAGCTGGTCCTGCGTCCAATCGCCGAGCTAAAGATGCGCCATAGACAGAAAACCACATTCGGCTCCTCTGCAAAGTCGTTCGCATCCAAGCACAAGAGCTTGTCTATTGTGTTTTCGATCGCCGAGTCCTACAGTGGCCCTTTCTGTCTCGTAATTTCTCCTCCACACACACATGCACACACGCAGAGCGGAGAGGCTCAGTCTCATTTAAAGAGATAGGCGAGGGCAGCTGGAGCAGCGGCGTGCACAGAGCCACCGTGTCTGCTTCTTATGTAACCCGAGGAGCAGCAGCTTCTGCATGCTGCACACTCCGAAAACCAAACACCAACAACTGCTTTACCTGTGCCCGTGTGTGTATGTGACTGCTACCTGAAGCAACAGCGCACGTCATTCTCCACTCGTGACAGACAGCAAACTTCACTGAACCCCCATTACTGTGGAGGACACACAAAACTGTGTGTAGGCCGCTCATATGATGCAGAAGTTGGAGCAACATTAAACAATTTGCTCATGAATAAAGAAGCGAGTTATTTAACTCTTCACCAACTGGGTGACTCCGCATGCTCCGACTATTACAGCATTTGTAAACATGCTCTGTGAAAAACTGGTGTTTGACCTTAAGAAAGAGTTCAGGCTGCCACAGTTATCCAGATGTAAGGTCAGCAGCATATGCAGATTCTCGTTTTGCACTCTTCTGGTCACCGATTTTGGGAAATGCACTGATCCTTGGAAGTTTTTACTTTATGCACTGAGGGATGTACTAAAACGATTATCTTCAAAGACAGCACAGACAGGGGGTGAAGAAGAAAAACAGAAGAGGGATGCTAAAAAGTGGCAGACATATGCAGTCCTACTTTTAAACTTGATTCTTTTAAAACTCTTTGTTACTATAGCAACACAGTCTTAGTTCAAAGGAAAACTACTTGAAAAGTAAGCCAACAGAGCGGGGACAATACACCTTCATTAGACGTTATAATAAAATGTAGCATGAAAGGTGCACAGCTTATCTGACCAATGGGCAAACTCCTGCCCATTGCATCGATCGTTTTGTCATTTCTATGATATTATGATTTATTCCTTAATATTCCAGCACACTTGCTGCACAAATTAGCAGGCGGCAAAACTGACTTCTTTCCAGTTCACAGAGCCCTTACATTCGATATCTTAATTTCAGTGATATTTATCTAGCTGTGCTAGAAAGTATCATCACATCTGACTCTTAATATATGGTGCAAATACATTTGCTGATTATAAAACCTGAGGTTTGTCACAAACAGCAGGTAAAAATTCAAGAGCACTTCAATACTGACTCCAGTTTTGGACCAAGAAGCCAGGTCCTATAGAGTTTATTGGAATAACTACTTCCTACTGGGAATGTATCTCTTTATAAGCCGTGCTTTGATAAGGAAGTGACGCCATGGTAGACTCTCCTCCTATGTTTGATCTGTCCATTTTCTCCCTTTTTCTTTATTGCTGTGCCACTCTCTCAGTCCAAAGAGGCAGGGAGCTGGAGAGCATTCTATTTTTAGTCCTACAAGCCTGTTCAGCCTCCCACCCACTTTGGCACAAAGAGATACACCCACATAGATGCACACAAAGCGTCAGTAGACAGTGCGCATTCAGGCACAAAACACAAAAGGTTCCATTTTACTGTACAAAACGTACCGACACAAATACACACACACACACACACACACACACAAAGTCAATTAAGGCATTTGTACAAGATTAAATGCAAAGTCTTATAAAAACCTAGAATCAGACATGCACCATAGCATTAATAATGCAGGGATTGTTAGCGGAAAAAGACAAACACTCATTGTATTCTATAGCGGGGGAAGGGCTCCCAGTGCCAGCAGCTTCTGTAAGGAATCCATCCGTTTTTGTGCATGTGTATATAGTAGCAGCAGTAGTGCACGAGTTGCTTTATATTGTAAGGTAAAAACCCTAAAATGATACAAAGAAGACAGAGAAAAACCCAACAATCACATGACCCCCTATGAGCAGCACTTTGGCGACAGTGGGAAGGAAAAACTCCCTTTTAACAGGAAGAAACCTCCAGCAGAACCAGGCTCAGGGAGGGGCGGGGCCATCTGCTGTGATTGGTTGGGGTGAGAGAAGGAAGACAGGATAAAGACAAGCTGTGGAAGAGAGACAGAGGTTAATAACAGATATGATTCAATGCAGAGAGGTCTGTTAACACATAGTGAGCGAGAAAGGTGACTGGAAAGGAAAAACTCAATGCATCATGGGAATCCCCCGGCAGCCTACGTCTATTGCAGCATAACTAAGGCAGGATTCAGGGTCACCTGGTCCAGCCCTAACTATATGCTTTAGCAAAAAGGAAAGTTTTAAGCCTAATCTTGAAAGTAGAGATAGTGTCTGTCTCCTGAATCCAAACTGGAAGCTGGTTCCACAGAAGAGGGGCCTGAAAACTGAAGGCTCTGCCTCCCATTCTACTTTTAAATACTCTAGGAACAACAAGTAGGCCTGCAGAGCGAGAGCGAAGTGCTCTAATAGGGTGATATGGTACTACAAGGTCATTAAGATAAGATGGGGCCTGATTATTTAAGACCTTGTATGTGAGGAGCAGGATTGTGAATTCTGGATTTAACAGGAAGCCAAAACAGGAGAAATCTGCTCTCTCTTTCTAGTCCCTGTCAGGACTCTTGCTGCAGCATTTTGGATTAACTGAAGGCTTTTCAGGGAGTTTTTTGGACATCCTGATAATAATGAATTACAGTCGTCCAGCCTGGAAGTAATAAATGCATGAACTAGTTTTTCAGCGTCACTCTGAGACAGGATATTTCTAACTTTAGAGATGTTGCACAAATGGAAGAAAGCAGTCTTACATATTTGTTTAATATGTGCGTTGAAGGACATGTCCTGGTCAAAAATGACTCCAAGGTTCCTCACAGTGTTACTGGAGGCCAAGGTAATGCCATCCAGAGTAAGAATCTGGTTAGATACCATATTTCTAAGCTTTTCAGGGCCGAGTACAATAACCTCAGTTTGATCTGAATTAAGAAGCAGAAAGTTAGAGGACATCCAGGTCTTTACATACAAACCACTGCAGCACAGTACCTGTAACACCTACAGCATGTTCTAATCGCTCTAATAGGATATTATGGTCGACAGTATCGAACGCTGCACTGAGGTCTAGCAGGACAAGCACAGAGATGAGTCCACTGTCAGAGGCCATAAGAAGATCATTTGTAACCTTCACTAAAGCTGTTTCTGTGCTGTGATGAGCTCTGAAACCTATTTAGTTTTTTGGTCTGAAATATCAGTCAGTGTCAGATGGATTTGTTGTCATGGTGTTCTGCAGATTTCCAGTAAATTGTTGTTGTCTAAAGAAAAACAGTGGTGTGGTAAAGTATATACACCTTCCAACAACCAATTACACGTATGAAATTTCTCAAACTGTATCACAACATATTGTTGTTATAAACTGTCCTATTAATTATATTCCACACTCCTACTACACGAGTGCTGAACAGGATGGGCAAAATTCATGAAATGTTCCAGAGTCTACAGAGCTTTTCGATTCTTATCGTGAGTGGGAAAACACTAGTGTCATTTTTAACTGAAAGGCATCACCTTACACACACACACACACACACACACACACACACACACACACACACACACACACACACACACACACCGCACACACACACACACACTGTCTGTCTCTGAAGGTTGTGACTCCATCATGTTCATGTTGTCATGTTTTAATACTACAAAGCACAGAGCACTGATTACACTCAGGAACAGAAAGACCGGGTTAGAGTGGCACCAAACATTTAAAGAGCCTCCATGATGCTGGTGAAATAAAAGCTGCCAGGACATCAGTCCAGTCAAGACTGCTTTTTCTGTTACAGAAGACAAACTAGAAGAGCACCTGAGGGGCTCTGGACTTCGAGCAGTGATTGATTACAAAGCACATTATTAAAACCAATCTTATGTAAAAGTGTTTTAGTTTGCCCACTTACTTGAACCTCTGAATAGGAGTACTTTTGCACCTCAATCATCAACATCTTGATTGTTTCATTTCAAATCCACTGTGTTGGAGCACACAGGCAAATCATGTTCCAAGCTCTCGTGAATTCATGAGTTACCTGAAGAATCAGCACAAAATTTCATCTAAAACACGATTAAATTAAATAACATTGATTTGTGCTGCCTAACTCTGCTCCATGAAAGGATGGGCTACAACTCTATCAGAAACACTTGGAAGGTCACCTTTAGTGTCCATTCACAGGTTTACTCAAGCTGTTCTTCTGCCTTACAAATAAGCAGCAGAAACTGAAAATCAGTATTCAAATGCACATGCCTAATACGAAATGCTTACTCACCCAATAAAAAGGAAAGTTGCTTCTTTTTTCACCAGCAATGTATTAATATAACAAAAAATATGTATTTTTAAAAAAAAAAGGGGGGGAGGGGTGGCAATTAGTTTGGTGTTTTAATCCCTGGGTCATCCTACACTTTATTCAAATTCAGGTTAAAAGCCTGCTGTGGGTCCAGTACAGCCCACGGCCCTGTGCTGTGGGACATTATCAACACAAGTCATAATCTGGGTTTGAACATTCTGCATATTGTATTCAGAACTGTATGCATACAAATGAGTGTCCACTGAATCACAGTCAAATATATGTGAACTCATATACAAGCATGTACTGCAGTGGAGATGACTCAGCCACAAGCATTGCCATGGAAACACTGCCTCTTTGCATTCAGTCTCTTAGTAACTGTGCAGTTGCCGAGGAACAGACCACTGTGTAGTTGTGTGTTTGTGTGTGTGAGTGTGTGCACTGAGAAATGATGTAAGTCTCTGGCTCAGTATTTGGGTGGATTCTAAAATGAGTGAAAGTGCAAAAAGAGTATATAATATATATACTTTATTTCTGTATATATATTTATTTTATGTTTAAAGGCTTTCTCTGAGATTCCTCAGGAAAATAACCATCTAGCTACCGGCCGCCTTTATCTAATTCACCTGGTCCAGTATGAACTGGGCCAGTGCTGTGGGTGTTTTGGACCTTGTGAAGCCTTGCCAACAGCATCCTCCCCATCTGCCATGTCCTCTCCATGATGCTATACTTGTGGTCACAGTGACCTCTTCCAAATAATGTCTTTTGTCATGTTTCATCTCCAGACGGTTGTGTCCAAACTCTTCAGTATCACAGTGAAACGTGTCATAGACATGCCGCTCCCATGTCCATTTCACGCTTTGCCTCTCCAAAGCATCAAATGGACACATGTGCACAAGTTCAATTACTGCATGCAGAAGTTGCAATACCAGCAGGGGGAGATATATATTTAATAAATGTAAAACTATTTAATCACCAGAAATGATTACACTAGGCAGCTAACAAGTATTTATGCGTACATGTGTTACAAATGTCTGTGTAAACGCCTTCCTGTGATTATTGCAATGTTGGCTTGAAATAAAATATCTCCCTCTGCTGATACTGCAGCTTACTGCAACTTCTGCATGGGTGTCTATTTGATGCTTTGGAGAGGCAAAGCCTGAAATGGACACAGTGGCCCGGCGGGTCTATTACATGTTGTCCCATGATATCGGGTTGTCTTGTTTCTCTTGGTGGTGGAGTCTGCTTTGCCATTCTCAAAGTTGAACCATGACAAGGCAGGGCCAGAAAGATTTCAGGTCTGTATCAGACAGCTGCCAAGTGTCAGTGCTCATATTTTCACTGTCCACAACATCCATGTCCTCTTGTTTCACAGCTATCCACAAATATGTGTTTTGTAAGAATGGCAGCAGCAGAGCAAAGCACACACGCTAACAGAACTGATCGGCTGGTTACTTCAAAAAATGACAGCAACAAGGTAAATAATAGAAGTAACCAATAGTTAAATTAGATTCAGTAGATTCAAGGAGATTTAAGTTTAATTAAAACGGGCTGAATACAATAAAATAAAGAAACCAAAGGTCTTGTCTCGCCAACGTGCTGATCAGTCTGGTATGAACAGCACACCCAAGCTGATCCCACAAGTGTTGATGGAGTTGAGGTCAGGACTGCAGGCAGCCCATCCACCCTCTCCACTCACTCATTCTGGAGGTAGTCCCTGATAAACCCTGCTTTGTGGAGCCGAGCATTGTTTGCAGTCCATCTCATCTCTAACCATCTCGACGGATTTAAGTCAGGTGACTGTGGAGGCCAGGCCATCGGGCGCAGCACTCCATCACTCTCCTTGTTGGTCAGATAGCCCTCACACAGCCTGGAGGTGTTTGGGGTCATTGTCCTGTTGGAAAAATAGCAAATCGGACACGATGGCATATCACTGCACGATGCTGAAGTAGCCATGCTGGGTCAGTGTACCTTCAGTTTTGTATAAATCCCCAACAGTGTCACCAGGAAAGAAATCCCACACCATCACACCTCCTCCTCCATGCTTCACAGTGGGAACCATGCATGTAGAGACCATCGTTCACCTTTTCTGCGTCACATAAAGACACATCAGGTGGAACCAAAGATCTCAAATTTGCACTCATCAGACCAAAGCACAGATGGTCTAATGTCCTCTCCTTGTGTTTCTTGCCCAAACAAATCTCTTCTTGTTGTTGCTTTTCCTTAGTCGTGGTTTCTTAGCAGCTATTTGACCATAAAGGCCTGATTCACACAGTCTCCTCTGAACATGTAGAGATGTGTCTGCTACTGGAGCTCTGTGTGGCATCTATCTGGGCTCTGATCTGAGCTGCTGTTAACTTGTGATTTCTGAGGCTGGTGACTCGGATGAATGTATCCTCAGCAGCAGAGGGGCTCTTGGTCTTGATTTCCTGGGGCGACCTTCAGTTCTTAAAGTCATGATGGACTGCCTCACATGGCAGAGGTCTCACAATGGTTTTACCCAAGACCTCTGCTGATAATGACCCAAGCCTTAATTCCACACCTTGGTTCATGTGGTGAAACACACATGTTTTGTTTAGTCTTTTGAAAGTAGGTGGGTTTAACTTCTTAAAATAAGCAGGGACTTGACCAGCTACCAGTGAAGTGCTGATTATGGTGAGCACACAGGGACTGATAGACTGCAAGATATTTTTGAACAATGGTAAAATGTCAGAGAGCAGAAGGATGCTTTCACATAGTCAATTAATTTGACCATCTCTTTCTAAAATACCAGACTGAGTTAGAGTAAGAATACACTGCAAGACGCCAGAGAAGAGAAACATTTCTCATATTACAGATTTTTTCTAAAAGCACAAAGAAAGTAAGAATGTTCCCACAGCCTTCATTTGAAAAACTGGGACAACAGGTGGAACAGGATGATGAGACATGGGCAGTAACGCTTTACTGTAATCCGATTACTTTTTTCAAGTAACGACTAAAGTAAGGGATTACTATAGCAAGGAAGAAAATAGACTACTGTTACTTTCCTGTAAGCACGCTACGTTACTGCATTACTAAACCGTGATTTAGTTTGTGACAGTGTGTCCTTACAGTGATGCACGAGCATGTTGTGGTTACAGACGTGTGCAGGTCAGCAATGGATAATATGGAGTGATGGAGAGAGTACGACCACGCAGCGCTTAAAGCTTGGACGTACTCACATTACTTTGAGTTTGATTCTGTAAAAAGTGACAACACATTAGCGTCTGCTGTTACTCTGCGTGGGAAGAAAACTCCTTTCTGAGCGAGCAGCGAGCACGCTGCCACGGGAACGTGACATTCACAGAGAAACCCCCGGATCCCCCCACTGACATGAGAGCTGTGGACAAACCTCCACCCGCCCCACTCCTGCTAAACAGGTGACAATAGATTTAGGAGCTGCTGAGTCTTTGATTTTATTCATTTATTTGCTGAGTTTTACTTGCATCTATTTGAAAGAGTGTAAACACAAAACATTATTTTATTTGATATGCTGGAATATGCAGAACATAGGTTTAAATGGTAAAGAATTTCTTCATGTGAAAGACTGTAACATATAATTAAATTTTTGCTTGATGCAATGTGCATAAAGTTAAAAGATTAAAACTAATAAAACAATTTTTAAAAAGAGACTATTTCATTTAATTCAATTTGATATGATGTCAGTGCACCCCAGGGCGGCTGTGGCTACAATGTAGCTGCCATCACCAGTGTGTGAATGTGTGGATGACTGGATGTGTAAAGCGCTATACAAGTAAAGGGCATTTTCATTTACCATTATGCAGAAGAAATTGGGCTGAAAGGTCTGTCGCTTTATTACGTATTCAGGTTGTGTATCATGTTTTTGTAATAAGTAATAAGTATCTAACTACTTTTGAAAATAAGTACTCAGTAGAGCAAGGGATTACTTTATTGGAGAAGTAATCAGTAATTAGTAACTAATTACTATTTGATGAGCTTATCTCCATAAGTACCCAACTATTCAACAAATACCCAGTGAATACTGTGATTTATCCCAACAGAAGAGTTTGAAACAGGTGGCTGACGACAGCGTCGGAGGCCCTCGGGAGGCTTGGACAGAGGCTGTCCAGATATTCACAGTGGCGAAAAAGGTGATGTAATAAGTTGCCGGACCACCAAGCTGCCAGACAGGGTGCCAGAAGTGGCAGAGACACTCTGCTGAAGGTAGAGGTGATGGACCACCTCTGGAGGCTTGGTGGGGGGCCGCCTTTGGCAAAGGTGATATCAAACCACCAAAGGTGTGCTGATAGGTGGCTGGCAATGGCAAAGGAGAATAACCACAGGCTCAGCAGAGCACCCAGCTAACACTGGAGGCTGGGGCTGTATTGGCTTAAAATTCTCCAGGGGTCCAGAGTAAACCGAGGCCTCTGGCTTGGTCCCTGGGCAGACGCTGGGCAAAGAAACAGACTCTGAGAGAACCAGTTTTGTAGCACAAACAAGAGTCTCTGTAGACCTCAGGAATACGAACTGTCTTAGAGAATGTGACCTCAGGAGTACAATAAACAGTCTTTGCAGGGGCCCGTGCTAGGCAACAGTACAGCTTACAGCTCAGATGCACTGTCAACATTTGCAGAGGAGGCCAAAACAGGAGAGGAGCAACCAGGGCAATCAGGAATCTCACTAATAGTTTCTACACTGAGGAACAAAAGACAAATATTTTTTGTGAGCCCGCTTAACAATTGAAACACATAAAACACTGAATAACACTGTCCCCGAATAAGCTGCCTGGGCTCCTCCACAGAAAACGAAATCCCTTTAACTGTCAGCTCTGAAGCTGAAAGTATTGTTTCTTTTCTAGCTGCCTCAGAAACAGCACATACACCAGCGTATACGTCACTAATTGAGGCTTCGGAGACACCAGGTATCACTGCTTGCCTGAGAACCACCTGAATAAGCATTAATGTCTGTCCATGAAATACCAAACTCCTTCTAATTGTAATGGGGAAGGCTTTAGGACCCAGGGGACCCAAGGGAGGGTATAAAAGAGGAAGTAGCAGCAGGTGCTCTTCTTCTCTCATTTGTACTGACGAGCGGCTGTGAACAATGGTTGTGTGAGTAGGTGAAGCGCCTGAGAAGTTTTGTCTTCTACACAAACGGTTGTTTTAAACTTCTACAGCAGAGGTTCGAGGTACAGGCTGTTTTTCTTTTAGTGCTTTTTTAAATTCGTTGAAATGTATTTGATGTTTATTGTATTTTATTTTTCTAGTAGTGATTTTAGAAGACAAGCCAGGTGTGCAGCAAACACAGTTGTCTGCTGGAGGTATGTTAACTTAATATATTTGACATAAAAAAAAGTATATTTATGCGCTACAATCTAATTTATATTGTATTGCCTCCTGCAGGACAGGCTGCACATGTGAATTTGTCACTGTTTTTTCCTCCTTCTCTTTTTCGTTGAGTTTTTCTCCCAAGTTGGTTTTAGAGTAGGGTCACCTTTTAAAACTGTTTTTTATGCTGGGTTTGTTTTTATTTCCAATGGGCTGGTGCAATATTAGTCGGGCAGTGTGCAATCCCTGAGCTGGGCTCTTACTTTAGGGGAATTAGGTCTTTTAGAGGTGCTCTGTGTGGATTTGCGGTGAATACGTTTTATTAAGAGTGATTTTAGTGCCACCAATTATTGCCTGAACTAAAACACTTAGTGCATGCAATAAGTGTTCTGTTGGGCTCGTATTTATTTGGGGTGGATTTTTTTCTTTTAAAGCAACGAGTATCTGGGACCGCCGAGGGAGAGCAAGCCCTCAGGTGATAGTTGCATTGCTGGCAAGTTGCACCAATAACACTATATTGTGGTCGTTAGTGACCTTTTCCATTTTGATGTTTTAGGCCTTTTGCAAACCCTTTGTTTTCTTTTAAAATAAATTTTAACGTCTCTGACTGATATTTGACCCTCTTGTCCCGTTTATTCTGGGCTCGTTCCTGTAAGAGTTTTCGGCCTGAAAGTTTGCACGAGTAGTATAGAGGCCCTTAGCGGTTACTCGGTGGCTTTTACTCGCTACATAATTATCGGACAGCTTGGAAATACAAAAATTTATTACACAATTTAGAGATATGAACTTCAGCATGGGAAAGACTCACAAAAAGCAGGTAGTAGGCTCAGCAACATTTAACTCAGTTTTCTACTGTTTGCAGGGTCAGAAACAAAACACATATCTGCTTCAGTGGCCGGGTCTGGAACAGAAAACCCTTCCTCATAATAGTCAGGCTTAATTTCTTCAGACTCGTAAAGAGCACAGGAGAAACGTTCATCCTCGAAGTTTGCACCAGAGACCTGGTGTCAGCATAAACCAGTGGAGCTGTGGATTCCACCACCTGAATCCACAGCTCCACTGGTGTGGATTAGGGGTAGGGTGGGAGCTCCGCTTCCTCCTTCTTTCAGAGCTTGTAGCAATAACTGGCAAAGAGGGACCAGTCCAACCATGAGGTGATGACTTCCAGGAGGGAGGAGGAGAAACTCTTTAACCAGGCTGCCCATCCCAAACGGCTCATAAGGCAGATTTGCTCTTACCTGGGTTACAGTTTAAGCTAACAAACCAGTGTCGGGAAACACCAGGGAGTAGGTCATAGACATCAGAAAGTTAAAGGAAATACCCTGGGTTTAAATTGATTCGTGTGGATAACACTGACGCTGGGAAGACATATCCTGCAAACTCAAGTCTGCTGGGTCCATATGTAACTGACATCCATCCTTGAAGTAAGAGTTCCTTTTTGCCAAATTGCAGGCACAGGACCAGAATCAGTGGTATATCACTACTGATAGGGAAATGTAGCCACATTTATAAAAGTATGAAAATATCTTTCTCATACATTTTCTCTCAGTGCAGAAATGCGTCAATGAACTCACTAGAGCAGCTGACTGTGACCACACAATATGCTTCACACATTTCCATTTATTTAGCAATTTTATAGCTTTAAGATTTTTAGCTGTTTTTAGTTTCAGAGACACAAGGGGGTATTTCCCAAAGTCTGACCCAGTGTCATCCTCAGTCCTGCTGCAGAAGCACGAAACTACTGTGAACTAAATAATCAAGCTGCAATAACTCTTCAGCAATATGAATGTTTGAGTTTTTAGTTACCAAAGTATATAAATTAGTTCAACTTAAGTGTATCAGTAGAATTCAGCTGTGAGGGCACACAAACTTGGGGCAGACCTGCAGACACACTGTGTTTAACATCATATCCCTGTCAATCATCCAGAACAGTACAGGCTGGAAATAAAGAGAAGGTTCAGAGGTTGCTTCAGACATGTTTGCTCAGATTTAAAGTGTGAAAATGTGCTGTGATTGGTCAGAATGAGCCCATGAAAACTTAAAACATATTTAGTCTTTTTTTTTTTTAAATGTATTTATAACATTTATTTTGAATTAATTAAAAATAAAACCTAACGCTTCATCATCTGCATGCTATGTTTAACAGTGTGTACAACAAACCTGATGACATTAACTCCCAGAAACCTTAAGCCAACCAAACATCATACTGGGACAATGATGGCAAAGACTGAATTTTACTCAGCCCTGAGCTAAACCTGTGTGGTTCTAATAATAAATAAGTCTTTCCTCTGTATATTTTGTTTTATAAATTGGTTTGAATAACTAAACATAAACAGCCTCACATGTTGACTGAGGGAGAAAATCGTATTTGAAGCACTGTTTATTACTTCTTTACAAAAACAGATCATCTTCAAATCTTTGTTGCAATTGACCAGTTATGACTGACTCAGCTAAGAGCCTTATGAAAACAAGTGAGTGGCAAAGTTGAAACGCTTTTGTTTTATTTGTGGTTTTCTTCTTCCCTCTGGTGGTTAATCTAGTTATGATAAGGTGAATGATCCAGATTGGTTCAGCAAGTATATTTAATGAACTGAAAATTGAAAGCCTACCTGTGATATAAGTGTTACTGAAGTCACTAAGTTCATGGTGAGAAATGTGTGACAAATTAAATGATAATACTTTCACTTGCTAGCATCAATCTGCTGCTCCCGTCTCCTCTCGCTCATGAACAAAAGCACAAGATAGACTCGTGCACTTGGGGCAGTAGTTCGAGCCTGACCCGTGGTATGCGCTCCAAGCTTTTCTGGCTGAGGACCAAGGTCTTAGACTTGGAGGTGCTGACTGTCATTCCCACCACTTCACATTTGGCTGAAACTGCTCCAGCATGGGCTGCAGGCCACCACCTGATGAAGCCAACAGAACCATATCCTCTGCAACAAACAGAGATGAGACTCTGAGGCTACACCTAGAAATTCTGTCCATAAAAACTATAATGTGGAGGAAAGCATGGATGACACGGAGCTCTTAGTTCTCACTCATCCTTTATTCCTCTCCATACTTCAACTGAACACATCACGCCACAAAACACAGCAACACACTTCCTCAACACTGGGTGTGAGTGGAGCCCTCTAGTGGTCCACCACACATGCCCCCCCAAACACCCAGCAGAACTAGTCCAGGACCCAGGGCTTAAGCAAACGGCCGGAATGGCTGAACCAGGGGGGTGGGGAACTGACTGAAGGAAACCCAGTCCAGGAGCAAGGCTGGCACTGGCAGTCAGAAAAAGCTGCAGACAACTCGGGCTCCATTGGTTGTGGGGCGCTCCTAGGGGAAAAAGCAGGCCACGGCAAGGGGCCTGAGCCGGGACCACCTGATCATCTTGCAGAACACGTGCAGGCTCAAGTCTGTCAACAGAGATAACCTCCTGCTGACCACCAAAGTCCAAAATGAAATGTTTTTTGCCCGGTTTAAGAACCCTGTACGGCCCGTCATATGGTGGACACAGCGGAGTCCTATGGACATTGTGCCAGACAAAAACGAAACGAGCAGAGTCCAACGACCTCGGAACAAAAGTGTCAGGCAAGCAGTGGTGCACAGGGCCAGGTACAGAAAATTAGTCCCTTGGGGGGGACAGAGGTATCGAAACACGGGGGGGGGGGGGCTCTCAGGACCCGTTCAGCCGGGGAAACCCCGAGGTCTTCTTTAACCGCGCTACGCAATCACAGCAAAACCCACGGAAGACGGTCGACCCAGTCGTCGCCTGTTAAGGAAGCCTGGAGCGCGGCCTTGAGTAACCGGTGAAGCGCCGAAGAAGCATCTCTTTAAGGGCGGCATATTTCCCCTGGGTGGGTGGGTCCCGGAGAAGGGTCATCACGCGACGGGTGGCCAGCAGGTTGAGCAAGGCCACCACATGGTGATACTTCGTGTCGTCAGCCAAGATACCGCGAAGGGCGAGCTGAGCCTCCACATGCACGTACCACGACGGGGGATTTTGGAACCTCGCCCCTATTGATAGGCAAGTCATTCCCCTTGTTCCCAGACTCAGATAAAATATACTCTACATCGGTCAGAAGGCATGTCACTGGGATTGTTGAAGTTGAAGCTTCTTCAACCTATAAAGCTTCTCAGCTGAGAGGTGAAACATCTTCAAGAAATCAAAAGCAGTCCAGTCACTTTTCTTTTCAAGCTTCTTGAAAATCCCTTGCTCTGAAAAACAAAAAGCAGAAAATTTTTATAGGGCGGCAAAAAGGTTGTCTTCCACAAAAATATAAATAACAAAATAACAAAAGAATGTCAACAAAAGGCCTGAATGAAGTTTGTAACTATTTTTTTTGTAACTGATTATTAAAAGAATCCACAAAGTCAGCTAAACGGAGCTGACATGGTAAACTGTTCCAGAGCCTTGGACCCACGGACTAAAAGGTTCTGCACCCCCTAATCATCAGCCTTGTACGAAGGACAACTAATGGACTTTGAGCTTGAATTGAATTAAATTGTGTTGATAGGCCACGTAAAACCAGAATCATGATAAACAATATATACGACTGTTTTTCCTCAATAGTTTCGTCCCGTTTACTGTCTAAGGACAGCACAGCGAGCACTCTCTGCTTATGAGCAAAACAAAACAAACAAACAAAAAACAGCTCTTTCGTGTTGGTGGAAAAGTGTACCATGGCGACCAATCAAAAATGATATGGCAATATGACATTTGGTTGTTTAGGAAGAGTGGGAAGTTTTAGGAGTGACGGCGAGAGAGAGAGAGAGAGAGAGAGAGAGAGTTTTGAGATGTGAGGATTAATAAAGATTTGTGATATTTAGTGTGTGTAGTTAATGTGTTGTGTTATGTAGTTAGTGTGTTGTGCTGTGTTGTGGATAGTTTTGTGTTGTGTGTCAGAACAATGAGGCGACTGCTGGAAAACAGGAGTGATGCTGTTAGACCTGCAGGTATCAGGCTGTGATGTTCTCCTTTATAGTGGACAGACATTTCTTTTCTTTTTTTTTTTTTTTGGAGTGGCACAAATAATTTGTGTGGCATCTTATTGAATGCAGAACACCTGAAGGTTATGTAAATAGTTTAAAAGGTAAATGGCTGCAAATAACTTTGTTTGCAAAACTTGTGCATATGATTTTAAAATTGACAATTTATATTTGCATTTAAAGTTATGAAATATGATTCATTAAACATGTTTGTGGTTGTTACAGTAAAACATGTAAAATTTATGTTTTCTGTCTGATTTTAGATCAATTGTGTTAATACAGTATGTCAAAATGAAAACATAACTGTAAATTCAGACACGTGAGCTTGTGCTGAAAAGAATGATACCAAACAAGGCAAAGTAAATAGTTTTTAAAGGTGAAATGTAAAAGTAGTTAAAAATGGCCACACATAAAAATTAGTCATTGGATGAACTCAATTTGATTGATGGCAGGTTTTCCACATAATCCATTTATTTTGGTTCAACCAAATCTGCCAGACACTGGCGCCACCGGGCCCTCTGACCACCACCAGTAGGCAACAGGTGAAGTGTCTTGCCCAAGGACACAACGACCGAGACTGTCCAAGCCGGGGCTCAAACCGGCAACCTTCCGATTACAAGGCGAACTCCCAACTCTTGAGCCACGATCGCCCCGCAATCCCAACAGAGCACTTAGATCATCCAATCACAGGCTCCTAGCACAACCTAGGTCTCGAATGAAGTCGAGAGGTGACCGGGCATTTGCAACCGTGGCACCTAGACTGTGGAATAACCTCCCTGTTCATATTCGTACTGCCGAGTCTATCCAGTCTTTTAAATCACGTCTTTAAACTTATCTTTTTACTTTCGCTTTTGATTCTAACTAGTTGGCTGTTCTAGCTTGTTGTGTTGTTACCTATTGTTTGTTGTCCTGTTTTATTGTTTGTTTTAATTGTCTCATGCTTTTACTGACTATGAAGCACTATGGTCAACACTGTTGTTTTAATATGTGCTATATAAATAAATTTTGATTTGATTTGATCAATGGAAACCTCAAGGCCACTGGATATTTGAAATTGCTACATGATGATGTGTTTCCCTCTTTATGCACTGAAGGTGGCACGTTCCCTGAGTTTTTGCACCATCTTGCTGGAAACATTATTGGTGCCAGGTCCGAGCATTCCTAGATGAACAGTTTCCTGGAAAGTGGATTGGTCGTCGTGGGCCAGTTGAATGGCCCCCAAGGTCTCCCGCTCTGACCCCCTTAGACTTTTATCTTTGGGGTCATCTGAAGGCCATTGTCTATGATGTGAAGATACGAGATGTGCAGCACCTGAAACTACGGATACTGGATGCCTGTGCTGGCATTTTTCCTGCGGTGTTGCTATTGCTGCCCTCTTCCTATTGAAAAAAAGTTGTATCCAAGATGGCCGACTTCTAAATGGCCACCATGGTCACCACCCATCTTGAAGACTTTGTCCCCTCACGTATACCAATGTGCCACAAACAGGACTTTAATATCACCAACCATTCCCATGTTATTACGGTGTATCCATATAAATGGCCCACGCTGTAGATACAGTGGCTTGCAAAATTCAGCCCCCTTGAACTCTCCCACATTTTGCCACATTACAGCCACAAACATGAATCAATTTTATTGGAATTCCACGTGAAAGACCAACACAAAGTGATGTACACGTGAGAAGTGGAACGAAAATCATACATGATTCCAAACATTTTTTACAAATAAATAACTGCAAAGTGGGGTATGCATAGGGATGGGGATTAATAAGATTTTCATGATTCCAATTCCATTTTTGATTCGGTTTAACGATTCGATTCTTTATCGATTCTCTTATCGATTCTTTTTAAAAAAGGAGAACACTAAGGTCGGTTAGCTTAGAACTTTGTTTTATATCTTCTCTTTGAACAAGATAGAAATTTAGGAGTAACATGGCCTTACAAACTCAACAGTGAGATCTTTAAGAGATCCACAGAATAGAATAGCCTTTATTGTCATTGTACAGAGTACAACGAAATTGGAGTGCCACTCCCTTGGTGCAAGATAAATAATAAATATAAATGTAAAATATAAAAAGTACAATAAAATAATCGCAAGTACTCAAACAATAGTAAGTACGATATATACAGGATAGCAGCATTAATATAATGACAGTATGAATAGCAGCATAATATAATGGCAGTGACGGTATGGTATAGCTAAGCAGGTTCAATTGTTTTTGTGCTTATTTACTACGGTGATAGCTCTGGGAAAGAAACTATCCCTGAATCTGTTTGTCCTGGTTTTATGTGACCTGTACCGTCGGCCTGACGGTAATAGTTCAAACAGTTGGTTGCTGGGCTGAGAGTGGTCCTTGATGATATTGCCAGCTCTGCTGAGGTACCGAGAGTTTGCAGTGACCTCCAGGCTGGGCAGAGAGCAGCCAGTGATCTTCTGGGCTGTGTTGATGACCCTCTGCAGTACTTTCCTGTCCGCAGCTGAGCACCCTGCATACCATGTTGTTATGCCGTACGTTAGGATGCTCTCTATGGTGGCTCTGTAAAATGTCACCAGCAGCCTCTCCTCCAGGTTGTTCCTCCTGAGCACTCTCAGAAAGTGGAGACGCTGCTGGGCCTTTTTAACCACCGCCGTAGTATCTGCATTCCAGGAGAGGTCATCAGAGATCTGCACGCCCAGAAACCTCATGGAGTGTACCCTCTCCGTGAATGTAAAGTGGGGCCGGGTCTGCTCTGCCCCTCCTGAAGTCCAAGATAAGTTCTTTAGTTTTCGTGGTGTTCAGTTGGAGTTTGTTAACTGAACACCACTCAGTCAGTCTGTTGACCTCATCTCTGTAGTCCGACTCATCCCCCCTTGAGATGAGTCCAACCACTGTGGTGTCATCCGCGAACTTTATGATGGTGTTTGAGAGATGGGTAGGGGAGCAGTCGGATGTGTAGACCGTAAACAGGAGGGGACTCAAAACACATCCTTGTGGAGACCCGGTGCTGAGTGTGATGGTGCTGGACCGGTGGGGGCCGAGTCTGACAGACTGTGGTCTATTTGTCAGGAAGTCCTTGATCCAGAGCCAGATGGGGGTGGAGAGTCCCAGGTGAGACAGTTTCTGGACCAGGATCTCCGGGATGATATGATTGAATGCTGAGCTGAAGTCCAGAAAGAGCATTCTCACAGCTCAGCGCAGTGTGGAGCGCTATGGTGATAGCGTCCTCGGTGGATCGATTTGTCCTGTAGGCAAATTGGTGGGGGTCCAGAGTGGGAGGCAGACCGGCCCTGATGTGCTGACAGACCAGTCTCTCAAAGCACTTCATCACTACCGGCGTAAGTGCAACAGGCTTGTAGTCATTTGGGCTGGCCACAGCTGTCTTCTTGGCGATGGGGATGATGGTGGAGGTTTTGAGGCAGGGTGGGACGGTGTTTGATGACAAGGAAAGGTTGAAGATTTTAGTGAAGACTCCGGTCAGTTCGTCAGCACATGCTCTGAGAACCTTTCCATGTATTCCATCAGGACCTGCCGCCTTCCTGGGATTCACTGACCTTAGAACGGCTAAGGTCAATGGGGTGTCACAGGGTCCCCAGGAAAAAAATTGTAAATGTAAAATAATAAAATAAATATTCTTCTGTAGCAATAACAAAGTATAACATAAATTATTCTGTAGCAATTACACAAGAATATCCAGTAATGTCCCTGCCTACAATTAGACACATTCACTTACTGAAAATCATCTGCTGTGGCAAATGGGTGCAAGCCTTTGACCACAAACTGAGTCTCTGCTTGGTGACATTCGTCTATCCTGGCCTGAAAGGAGACACTACTGGTAGACTGCAGCGACAACTCAATCAATCAATCAAAGCTTTATTCGTCACATGCAGGTTGCCCTGCAGTGAAATGGGACCCCCCCCCCCGACCTTACACATATAGCACAAACATTACATGGGGATACAGGTCGGAGATTGGTAGAATCAGAGAAAAAAAAACATTGAAATGTACACTACAGTGGGGAAAGTACAAGAGGAAAAAGAGACCCCTACTCATGCTGTGCTTCCATGGTAGGACAGCATGAGAACAGGAAACAAAAAAACTCCTTTGCACAAAAAAAAGCACATAAATGTCCTCAACACAACATTGTGAAGACATGACAAGCCACAGGGGTGGGTGGGGGGTGAGGAGTAATCCGAAGCGAACACAGCAGCCGCCCTGCACAGCGCTACCATTCCAGCGCGGCACACAGCCCGCCGCGTTCCCTCGCAGGAAACAAGCATCGAAGGCGTTGGAAAGGGAGGGGGGATGAGTGAGTGCCTGTCAGTGTAAGTGTATGTGTGTAAGTGTATGTGTGTGCGTGTCCATAGTTCAGCTGAGACAGTGTCCTTCGGCCTATCAGGCTAAGTAAACAGTCCTCCAGCCAATCCAGGTGTCCTTGCATGGGATGGGAAGAATAGCCGTAACACAGTCGTTATCAGGGAGTGATTGTTCGGCTCCAGCCTTGGGCCTGCAGCTGGCGCCGTGATGGGGATCCGCAATGTTTTCAGGCTGCTCTTTAACACTCCGACACTGGCCTCTCGATCTCCCGTTGGAGAGCCGCGAGCCTCCCCATGATGGTATCAAACTTCTGTTCCATGGTGTTATCGTTCTTTTGATTCTGAGACCTCACAACTGCAGTGAGCCGTTCCGCGATGTTTTCCAACTGTCGCTCAAGGGTCTCATTTTGAGCAGGCCTCTCTCTGATGTTTCCACTCATACGCTCAATGGTGTTGTTTTGAGCCTTCACAGCAGCTGCAAGCGTCTCCAAGGTGTTGACCATATTACGTTCGTTGTGAGAGGTTGCGCCTCGTTCCATTTCGATTCCAGCGGGCAGCCTTGGGGGGGTTTGAACAGCCGGTTCCGCTCTCTTATTTCTCCGATAAACCAGGGCTAAGCCATGGTTCCGAATAGATAGATATCTTCAGCGTCCTCGATCGACAGTCCCGTCAGGCACATGATCATCCAGTTCTGCCACCCGTCCATCGTGTATCCGGCAGGGAAAGTCCCTCCAGGGCACTCAGGCTCTCCCGAGCCCAGACTTCTCGTTGAGAAAAGGGTGTCAATAGAGATGAAATTATGAGCAACCGTGGTGTAAATCGATCACTTTTGTTCATACTGCCAGCATCTGAGCCAGACTCTCTCCCTCATCATGGTCACTTAAATGCAGCGCACAGTAATGGCAGGTTATGTAATATAACACAAACAATATGCACTGTTAGTTGATTATTTACCTGCCGTATTAACGGGAGAGGACGTGCAAACGTTACCGCTGCTGCTGGGTTGAGATTCACGAGTCCGGAGCGGAATTAAAAACACGACATTCATTTAAGGTCATCGTGTTTTGTGAGCAAATGCTTTTGCATATTCGTAGTGTTTCCTCCCTTAAATGAAATATCTACTTTGCAAGTATTGCAAGTTGCCCTGTTGTCATCCATTCTCGTAAAGTATAACCAAACTTTTTAGCGTTTGAGCCGCCATGTTTCCTGCCAGGTAAATGACGCTCCGCAACGTGGTGACGTCATTCGGGGCGACTGGAATCGATAAGAGAATCGTTTGCAAAAATGGCAAACAATTCCAAGGAATTGAAACAGTGGGAACCGGTTCTCAACAAGAACCGGTTTTCGATACCCATCCCTAGGTGTGCGTAATTATTCAGCCCCCTGAGTCAATACTTTGTAGAACCACCTTTTGCTGCAGTTGCAGCTGCCAGTCTTTTAGGGTCTGTCTCTACCAGCTTTGCACATCTACAGACTGAAATCTTTGTTCATTCTTCTTTGCAAAACAGCTCCAGCTCAGTCAGGTTAGATGGGCAGCGTTTGTGAACAGCAGTTTTCAGATCTTGCCACAGATTCTGGATTGGATTTAAATCTGGACTTTGACTGGGCCATTCTAACACATGGATGTGTTTTGTTTTAAACCACTCCATTGTTGCCCTGGCTTTATGTTCAGGGTCGTTGTCCTGCTGGAAGGTGAAGCTCCGCCCCAGTCTCAAGTCTTTTGCAGACTCCAAGAGGTTTTCTTCCAAGACTGCCCTGTATTTGGCTCCATCCATCTTCCCATCAACTCTGACCAGCTTCCCTGTCCCTGCTGAAGAGAAGCCCCCCCAGAGCATGATGCTGCCACCACCATATCTGACAGTGGGGATGGTGTGTTCAGAGTGATGTGCAGCGTTTTGCATTTTGGCCAAAAGGTTCCATGTTGGTCTCATCTGAGCAGAGCAGCTTCTTCCACATGTTTGCTGTGTCCCCACATGGCTTGTGGCAAACTGCAAACGGGACTTCTTATGGTTTCTGTTAACAATGGCTTTCTTCTTGCCACTCTTCCATGAAGGCCAACTTTGTGCAGTGCACGACTAATAGTTGTCCTATGGACAGATTCCCCCACCTGAGCTGTAGATCTCTGCAGCTCGTCCAGAGTCACCATGGGCCTCTTGGCTGCATTTCTGATCAGCGCTCTCCTCGTTCGGCCTGTGAGTTTAGGTGGACGGCCTTGTCTTGGTAGGTTTACAGTTGTGCCATACTCCTTCCATTTCTGAATGGTCGCTTGAACAGTGCTCCGTGGGATGTTCAAGGCTTGGGAAATCTTTGTGTAGCCTAAGCCTGCTTTAAATTTCTCAATAACTTTATCCCTGACCTGTCTGGTGTGTTCTTTGGACTTCATGGTGTCGTTGCTGCCAATATTCTCTTAGACAACCTCTGAGGCCGTCACAGAGCAGCTGTATCCGTACTGACATTAGATTACACACAGGTGCACTCTGTTTAGTCATTAGCACTCATCAGGCAACGTCTATGTGCAACTGACTGCACTCAGACCAAAGGGGGCTGAATAATTACGCACACCCCACTTTGCAGTTATTGATTTGTAAAAAATGTTTGGAATCATGTCTGATTTTCGTTCCACTTCTCACGTGTGCACCACTTTGTGTTGGTCTTTCACCTGGAATTCCAATAAAATTGGATTCATGTTTGTGGCTGTAATGTGACAAAATGTGGGAAAGTTCAAGGGGGCCCAATACTTTTGCAAGCCACTGTAAAATGCTGTGTTTACTTACTGTTTACTTTAAAAGTGTTTACTTTATGAAGTGCCTTGAGATGACTGTTGTTGTGATATACCGCTATATAAATAAACTGAATTGAAATACTGACAGAAAATTGATGAATGTTTATTTCACATTTACCGTGTTTATAGAGGCAGTAGATACCTACATGGCAGTACCAAAGGAACGAAAAATTGAATTTTTGCTGAATCTGTCCCCTTAAAAAAAAAAAAAGTGCTTTCCAGTACACGTTTCAACAGATTATTAAGAATAATACATATTTCACAATAATATTGTCTTATTTGAATATATAAGGATGTTGTGTGCGATGAACCTAACTCAAATTGAAGCTAGAAAATAAAGCGTACCAGTCGATGTCATCACACTAATGCAAGGGTGAAAAAAAAAAAACGGGTGAAAAAAATGTAATTGGTTGATTGCATTTAATTGATGGGTTTATCATTAGTACTGACCAAACTACTGATTGCCATGATATCCTTGATCTTTTGGCCCTTTGCTCCTTTGCTGCCCTCAAAAATTTGCATCAGCTTGTCTGTTAAGTTGTCCAGCTGAGCCAACCCATATGGAAAAGATGTATATAAATCTTATAAAGTTTGTATCTGTCTTGTGTGAAACTTGTATGAAAAGCATATAAGAGTGAAAACAGATATAAGATCCCTTGAAAAATTATATAATGAAACTTGTATGTTTTGGATACTTACTAAAACAATGTATGAAATTAATGAAAAAGTGGCCTGCAGGGGTTTTGTAGTGATCTGCGCGAACTCTGCATTCACCTGGAAATAAAACATACATAAATATAGTAAACTAGAAGTTTAAATACAGACTGTTGAATCAACACACTTAAAGTTTCTGAAAATTTGAACCATCCGTGAAGTTTGTCAAGACCTAAACTGTTTGTAGCTGAATTTTAAGTTTGACGTGTCCTTTTCCATGACAACAGCATTCACAGTTAATTTAGCCTTTTCTTATAATACCGTTATAGGGGTTTTCCCCTACAGCAGCACTACTCAGCATGACTCGGATGGTTGTGGTTCGGTTAGACAGCCTTTTCCAACAGCACGATTCGCTATTTTCCCCCAAATTTTTAGTACCTGCTTCATTGTGGTTCACGTTGAAAATCACCCCCATTATTGTGCTGTAGTGTGCCTGAATTATACTTCACATTGTTTACTGTTTACCTTGTGCTATTTCTGTCTCCAATAAAGATAATGACTGCAACTAATACCCCTTAACTAGAGCTGGGGGTTTTTGGTTGTTTTTTTTCACTGATTTGGCAGGAAAAACCAACTACACTGATGTGAGCTGTGTTAACCCACACTGTACTGAGTTGTTTTGGGTGAGTAGTGCTGCTGGGAAAAGGGCTTCAAGTCACCACCCTTACCACTAGGACCACTATGTTTTTCACCAAAGTTTAGTTTAAATTTATTACAAGTTGGCTAAAATACAGACAAAAGGGTTTTTTGCTCAAATCTTCAGTTCACCTACACAAAAATATTCAGTAATATACCTAAAAGCGCTGACAAAACAAACAATACTTAAATTTGTTGATACACAACCATTTTACTAACTTCACTTTCCTTGAAAAGGCCAGGCCATCTGTTCATGAAGTCTTTGATCATCGGCCTCTGTTTCACGATCTCTAGTCGTCTATGGGAGAAGGTTCTTTCCATTTTTGCTTTTATCACTGCTTCATTGTCCCGCTTTTTGATTTCTGAGAGTAGAGCCACTCTTTCAGTTTCTAAGCTTTCAGTGCTTTCACCTTTTGGGGGGTAAAGGGACATAATAGACCTCGGCCTTTCTTGGTTTTTTGATGTTGGCAGCAGTTTTTGCTTCGCCTTCTTGTTTGTGCTTTAAGGAATTCACACGGATTTCAGGATCACCGAGCCGCCCAAGCTTTGTTCGATAGTTTTGCATTTTGTACTTCAGTGATTGTTTCCATCCCCAAAATCCTGTCTTAGATCCTAAACAAGGATGGGTCCTTGTCAGTGCTGCTGCCACCTCTTCACATTGATAGTCTTTAGGATATTTTGTGTATTTCAGCATTTCTTGAGCTAACCCATCAAGGATGACTCCCTTCAGTTTTATCCCAGGCTTGAAGAGTGTGCCATTTGCTTCATATTCTGCGTTTTTCTGCTGGAGTTCCAATTCCACGTCATATGTGAATTTAGGGACCACAAACATATTGGGCCAGGAAAACTGTCTTGTTGGTTGAACGTCTGGTGATGAATGAGGGGTTGGTGTGTATAGGGTATCATCACTGCAGGATGAAACTAAAGAAGGCCCAGGGCTGGAAGTTCCTTGGCAAGTGTAAACACTGCTGTTTGTGGACGTGAAGTTAAGTTCATATATACATTAAAGTCTTCATCCATGTACTGCAAACGGAAGTCTTCTTTCAAATCGAAGAATGTCTTCACCAACATATGGAGTTCTGATAATGTTGCTGGAATTCCAGAGTCCAGATGCATTTTCCTGGAGTCTGACACATCCCCAAAGATGATTCTGAGAACAGGGCTTGCCATTATGGGACAACCTTTACGCTGGAACAGAAAAAGCACAGCCAAATGATGGCATATTAAATCAACATAAATACAGCTCTAGAGGGATTTTTATTCCGGTTAGGTTTATCATTATCATGCTGTGAAACCACATACATTTCTAACACCTTTGTATGATTCTTCTGGTATGCTCACCCAGCAGTATTATTTTTATTAACTTTTCAGTGTCACCTAAGAAAATGTGCTGCTGGGTCTCCCAGAGCTGAAAGAAGCTTCCAGGACGACTATGGAGAGTCTGGCTGTTCGACGCCAGACACAACTATAAGCAAAACCTTCAAAGAGTTTGCTTTCAAGAGCCAGAGGTTATTGTCAGGCATCCTCCAGCAGAGACCCCTCTGCTCTTTTTTTAAGAATCTTTACAAACTAAATTTAAGGAATTTTAAAAGCTATGTTATTGAAGAAAACTTACCCTTAACAGCACGAAGCGTAGTCCCTCCACAATGTAGTCCGCAAGGGGATATGGGTCCTCCAAGTCACCAAGCTCAATTATGGCCAGCTCTCTAGTGGATGGGGTAGACAGCTCAAATCCACCATAATGCTCCCTGTACCAAGAACATAGTTCCCTAACTATGAAACACAGTTTCTTCTCAACTATGCACAGCTGAATGATCCCATTAAATTTTGCCAGCCCATTTACAGTTCCATGAACAATAAGCATGCCTTGACTGTAATGCATACCATTGCAGGATACCTTCTACTGAAGTCTCAGTAAACAGTATCACTGGCTAAACATTGCACTGTAGTGCAGCGGTCCCCAACCCCCGGGCCTCGGACCGGTACGTAAGTCGTTTGGTACCGGGCCACGAGAGTTGAGGCTCAGGTGTGAAATGTATGGTTTTCAGGGTTTTTATCGGTTTTCAGCATTATTTTGTTATGGTTTTGATCGTTAACTCTGTTTTCCTGGGTCTTTTCACGTGTGTTATGAATAAATCTTCTTTTTTCCGGTACCGGTACTAGTTTTATTTTGTTGTATTTATCCGCAACACATTAAAGGCCGGTCCGTGAAAAATATTGTCGGGCATAAACTGGTCCGTGGCGCAAAAACGGTTGGAGACCGCTGCAGTGGAAAATTAACAGTAGCGCACTACATTTTCACTTGCTTGTGCTTTACAGACAAGATGACTGTTAACAGCTCACATACCTGCAGAAGATATAAAACACACTCAACAGGTGTCTTCTGATGGTACCAGCAATTGTAGCTCCTACAATGTAAAGCAACATCACAAAAAGCACAGAAAAACAGTAAGTCCAAACACATTTCCTGCTATGCGCAGCAACCACTAGGGGGCCGACAAAAGCTTACTGCCAAAGAGCATAAATACGGCAGAAACACTGTTTAACAGCAATCACCCTTTGTTTCGGTTACACAGTAATATCCTTACATCAATATAAACTTATATACATCGACAAGTGCAACTTATGTAACAACATTCACACCAGAAATCATCAAAATGCCAGAGCCTTTCATTACAGAACTTACCCTCACAGTGCAAACGCGCGCTGTGAGGAGCGGAAGCAGCTTCTAAATGCTAGAATGAGATCCGGTTTCTGGGTTTTCAAAATAAAATACAACAAAAAAAATGATAAAATTCACACTTAAAATAATAATTAAGAACAGGTAAGTGCATGTTTTTCAGATGTATTTTTAACTCCGTTACACATGCACGCTTGAACCTCTTCAACCCATTCAGCTATATTGATGCCCGTTCTGCCATTGAACATGGGACATTTACGGTCCCTAGGCACCACCACCAAACGCTCTGTAACGGCGGCCTGGCTACCAACATTTGGCATGCAACCAGCTGGTGCAAAGGAGGCCGACGTGGCACCACCAGACTCTAGCACAGCACCCCTATCCCGGCGCAATTGCTCATTATCTGCTTTTAACTGCGCTACCAAGTCTTTAGTTGCTGCAATTCTTCCTCCATAATAAATTTAGACCAAAAAAAAAAAAAAAAAAAAAAAAAAAAGGGAAAACTAAATCAGCAAGGTGCTAAAATCCTATTACGCTTCCTCCTAAACCTGGATACTGCTGTCTTGTCTATAATCACACACTAAAAAAATAGAGCCTTCAAACAGGTGAACTATGTTCTCTGCAAAAATAAAACAATTTACAAGACCAAACGTCTACCTCAAATGTGCATTCTGTCGCCCAACGCCAAGTATGTGACCAAGTGGTCGGCGGGGTTATAAAATAAATAATAATAAAATGACAACGCCACCTAGGGGAATTTCGCCCCCAGAAAGTATATATTTAAGAAGAATAGATAAAAAGAATAAAAAGAGGCCGCACAGATTCAAGGATGCACACTAAGGCAGATTGGCTCCAATATTAAAACAATTTTATTTATAGTAAAAATAAATAAAATATTAGAAAACAAAATGTAGCATCGTTGTTGACAGTGTCCTAAAATGAAAATAAAACAATCATGGAACTTGGACTTACCAGCAGCCGTGGACCCAAAAGAAAAATCACACAAAAAGAAAATCACTACAGCCCACCCGGTGCTGTACAAATGAAAGTGTGAAAATGACCCACCACCTGAGGTCCCAGGGCCACTGGCACATCCTCCGTTCACTGAAATAAAACACAGAAATATGTTAAAAGAATAAAAGGACACTGAGCATCTGGCTTGCTACAGATCATAAAAAAAAAAAAAACTAAAACAAACTTTAATAACTTTTATAAAAGAAATCACACGCACACACACACCACACTGGAAGGCTTATGCCCCAAGGGTCAAACTACAACTCGTGCTGGTGGTAATTGTCCAAGCCTCAATCGCAAGTCGGTCTGGCTCCCCACAGGCTGAGACCAGCAACTGAGGCGATTTAAAGTTCCCAGCACGACACTCGGGCAGAGGATCGCTTCAGTCCAATCTCAGAAGCGTGGTTACAAGCAACAGTCCTCCAGGCTCCACCGAGGAGAAGCCCTCACAACAGCGGCTAGGTTGGGTGAGTTGCCACGGAGAGGTGAAGGCAGCGATCAAACCCCCAGGACCGGAGGCGTTATACTCTCACTGGTGGAGATAACTCGAGCACCTCTCCCCGCAACGCTGGAATAAAACAGAAACTGCCGCACTGTAGCTGTCATATGATCTACTCGCTTGCTGATCAGTCCGTCGCAGTGTGCCAGCATTTACTTCTGCTTTGTGCCGAATGCACGGGAGGAATGATCCAGAAAAACACCGGCTTAGCTTTATACGGGCTGACGCCACCCTGCAATCAATATGCAGGTGGGTTCCCAATTAACCTAGTTGCACAGCCGAGAGCAAGCACAGGAGAGAGCGAGAGCAGTAGAGCGAGCGAGAGAGAGAGAAAAAAAAAGAAAGGCGAGTAGCCCATCCGGCTACATCAGTATTCAAGAAGAGAAGCTCATAAAGAAATACACAATTGGATATATGAAAAATTAATATGTTACCTTACCTCAAGGTGTAGTTTTATTCAAAAAGTACAGAGAGATACGGTGGCCCCTAGAGACAAAGCACGTACAAGAGACAAAGCACATGCAAACTCCAAAACACTTGCAAACTCCAAAACACTTGCAAACTCCAAAACACTTGCAAACTCCATGTTACACCCCAGCCTAGGCAACCGGAGTGCAACATGAAAAAAGTAAAAATAAAGAAAAAAAACCCCCACTAAAGCTCACCACCAAAATCCCAAAACGAAAGTATCGACAAATCTATTTACAGCTATTTACAACAAAACACCAAACTATTTACAACACAGGGAAGATCGCGACCATGACACACTGAAACACAGGGTTTAAATACCTAGAGGGAGCAATCAGGAAAATGGACAAGAGGGAAACACAGCTGGGGCAACTCAGAACTGACGAGACAGGGAAACGTAAACTGAAAACACTAAGATAACACAGACTTTCAAAGTAAAACAGGAAACACATAACAGTCACGCCAAAAACAACACACTGACAACACCGAAACGTAACAGTTCCCCCCACCCAAAAATCAAACATTTAACACCAAGTGAAAAGTTTGATCCAGACAGACGAAGCCGATGAAGGCTGGAGCGGTCCCACTGACCCTCCAGCAGACGACGAAGGCTGGAGCGGTCCCACGGACCCTCCAGCGAAGGCGGATGAAGGCTGGAGCGGTCCCACGGACCCTCCAGCGAAGACGACAAAGGCTGGGGCGGTCCCACGGACCCTCCCTCAGCGAAGGCAGACGAAGCTGATGAAGGCTGGAGCGGTCCCACTGACCCTCAGCCGAAGCTGAGCGGTCCCACGGACCCTCCAGTGAAGGCGGATGAAGGCTGGAGCGGTCCCACGGACCCTCCAGCGACAACAAAGGCTGGGGCGGTCCCACGGACCCTCCCCTCAGCGAAGGCAGACGAAGCTGATGAAGGCTGGAGCGGTCCCACGGACCCTTCAGCAGACGACGAAGGCTGGAGCGGTCCCACGGACCCTCCAGCGGAGACGGATGGCTGAAGCAAAGGCAGACGAAGCTGATGAAGGCTGGAGCGGTCCCACGGACCCTCCAGCAGACGACGAAGGCTGGAGCGGTCCCTCGGACCCTCCAGCGAAGGCGGATGAAGGCTGGAGTGGTCCCTCGGACCCTCCAGCGAAGGCGAATGAAGGCTGGAGCGGTCCCACGGACCCTCCAGCAGACGACAAAGGCTGGGGCGGTCCCCGGTCCACCTAGAGGGAGCAATCAGGAAAATGGACAAGAGGGAAACACAGCTGGGGCAACTCAGAACTGACGAGACAGGGAAACGTAAACTGAAAACACTAAGATAACACAGACTTTCAAAGTAAAACAGGAAACACATAACAGTCACGCCAAAAACAACACACTGACAACACCGAAACGTAACACTCCAAAACACTTGCAAACTCCAAAACACATACAAACTCCAAAACACTTGCAAACTTCAAAACACTTGCAAACTCCAAAACACATGCAAACTCCAAAACACATGCAAACTCCAAAACACATGCAAACTCCAAAACACTTGCAAACTCCAAAAACACATGCAAATTCCAAAACACAACGGAAGTGCTCCAGGATGCTAGGGGCAGTGTTGAGCTCGATTTGCAAAATAAACGGCAAGTTTGTCTGTATGGGACTAGTCTCCGTCACGCTTCCCAGGTTGCCTAGCAACCACGATACTAACCGCTGGAAATGTGTCATACAACTTTGTTTGACAGAAATGAAGGAGAACATATTTTGTTGATTTGTTTGTTTGTTTCTAGTAGAGCTTTGTGTGATTTGATAAGTATCTGAGGCTGAGACCACAGGACAGTAAAACATGATTTTTGGGCTTCATTTCTGTACTGAACAGTTATTTAAGATTAGCTAGTAAATAACAATTAGATGTTGTTCATGAGACTAAAGTCATCTCACTTTGGTAATGTAAATATAATATGGCCAATATTATAGTTATTATATTAATCATTATCAGTTATTACAGCAGTGAACATGAACTCTGTGTCAAATACTGAGCCTCAGTACAGATTCAAGTTGCAGTTATTTATATGTCTTATCATCTTAAATCTTCGCTCAAAGACAAGTATCTGTGACAGTGCATTTATAGATGTATTATATATAAGAAACAAATGTTGTTCCTTCAGTATGTTGGCATTACTAAATTTGGCTCATTGCTTACATATATTTATAAAAAGCAAATGTACGAGCTGTGATAACTGTGTCTGATAGAATGAAGAGCAGACTGATATATGAAATATTCCTTTACTGGGTGAGAAAATCAGACCATGTCATAACTGCTTTAAGTCACACAGAATAGATATCAGAGCCTTAAACAGGCTGACTTCTGCTAAATGGGTCAAACTGGGCAGAAAGTCTACAAACACATAACATCCTTATAGAATATGATGTAACACTATAGATCAACTTACCTCAGAATATATAAAGCATATAAACAGTTACAGCAATATGATGCAACAAACACAGCAGCTACTGATCCAAAATACTCAAAGCTTCATAGAACTGAAACCAACATTTATTTTAGCTCCATTCTGCTGCTGATACAGACTTTAGGTTTCTGAACATTAAACTTGTTGCTGCCTTTCATAGTGTGTAACTTGAAGGCCCTGAGTACTTTCTCCCACACTGGAAACACTGGGATGATAACATTATTTGAACATTACCTAATAAGACTGATTCAGCACAGACAGTTATGTTAAACTTTTCTAGCAGTCCTTCACAAACAGGGAACAGTCTGTCTATTCTCTCCATCTGTCAGCTGCTGCTGGCTCTTCCTCCTCCTCTTCCTCACACACTGCTGAGTTTGTCCTGGTGGATCATCAGGGGTGCAAAGCCTCACAGATGATGTGCAGCAGTGGCTCCCTCAGTCTGTCCTCACTCTGGACACTTGCAGTCGTCACACATGGAAATCAAATGTGTGATAAGCTGCAGGATTCAAACACAAGTGTAACTTATAAACACATGTTCATACTTTTATTCCACAATCAGAGAGAAAGAAACAGAGAGAGAGTGCAGGACAGACAGACAGGTGACAGTCTCAGGTGTACACACTGCTACACAACAGCACCAGAGAAGCAGGATTTAGTGTTTGTGTTATTAAGAGTGCTAAACAGTAATGCAGTAATGTCCATAAACCTCAGACTCTGTTTCGTGTTTTAAACTCCATTGTTGATCCTCATACGTCCACCTGCCTCACACCTTCTGCCACCCTCTGCAATGACTTTTTATATTTCTTTGTTAATAAAATTTCCTCCCTGCAGTCTGTCATTCCACCTCCACCTTTCAAACCCTGTGTTTCTCCCTCGTGCCAATCTGCTTTTAACCAGTTTGAGCTAATCTCTCTTTCTCAGCTGCATAAAACAGTCTGCAAGGTCAAGTCTACCAACTGTTCCACTGACGCTATCCCCTCTCGTCTTCTGAAGCAGGTCCTGGACTCAGTTGGACCTGTCCTTCTGGTCCTGATCAATGCCTGTCTCAGCTCTGGTTGTTTCCCAACACTTTTTAAGCATGCTGTTGTTCAACCTCTCCTCAAAAAGCCTAACCTGGATCCATCTATACTCTCTAATTATAGGCCCATCTCCAATCTGCCCTTTCTGTCCAAAGTACTGGAACGAGCTGTCCTCAGGCAGCTCCAGTCATTTTTAGACAACAACAGTCTCTATGAGAAGTTTCAGTCTGGTTTTAGAGCTCGTCACAGCACTGAAACCGCCTTACTGAGAGTTTTTAATGATTTGCTTTTAACTGTAGACTCTGGTTGTGCTGCTGTCCTAGTAACCTTAGACCTGACAGCAGCCTTCGACACTGTTGATCACAACATACTGTTATCCCGCCTAGAACACTGTGTCGGTTTGAAAGGTACTGTCTTAAAGTTTTTCCAGTCCTACCTGGATAACAGGAGTTTTTTATTCACCTCGGTGAACTGTCATCTCCCAGAGCTCCTTTAACTTGTGGTGTACCTCAGGGGTCCATTCTAGGTCCCCTGCTGTTTACTCTGTATTTGCTCCCTCTGGGCGATGTGCTGCGCAAACATAATGTGTCCTTCCACACCTTTGCTGATGACATTCAGATCTACAGTGGGGCAAAAAAGTATTTAGTCAGCCACCGATTGTGCAAGTTCCCCCACTTAAAATGATGACAGAGGTCAGTAATTTGCACCAGAGGTACACTTCAACTGTGAGAGACAGAATGTGAAAGAAAAATCCATGAATCCACATGGTAGGATTTGTAAAGAATTTATTCGTAAATTAGGGTGGAAAATAAGTATTTGGTCAATAACAAAAATAAAACTCAATACTTTGTAACATAACCTTTGTTGGCAATAACAGAGGTCAAACGTTTACTATAGGTCTTTACCAGGTTTGCACACACAGTAGCTGGTATTTTGGCCCATTCCTCCATGCAGATCTTCTCGAGAGCAGTGATGTTTTGGGGCTGTCGCCGAGCAACACGGACTTTCAACTCCCGCCACAGATTTTCTATGGGGTTGAGGTCTGGAGACTGGCTAGGCCACTCCAGGACTTTCAAATGCTTCTTACGGAGCCACTCCTTTGTTGCCCGGGCGGTGTGTTTTGGATCATTGTCATGTTGGAAGACCCAGCCTCGTTTCATCTTCAAAGTTCTCACTGATGGAAGGAGGTTTTGGCTCAAAATCTCACGATACATGGCCCCATTCATTCTGTCCTTAACACGGATCAGTCGTCCTGTCCCCTTGGCAGAAAAACAGCCCCATAGCATGATGTTTCCACCCCCATGCTTCACAGTAGGTATGGTGTTCTTGGGATGCAACTCAGTATTCGTCTTCCTCCAAACACGACGAGTTGAGTTTATACCAAAAAGTTCTACTTTGGTTTCATCTGACCACATGACATTCTCCCAATCCTCTGCTGTATCATCCATGTGCTCTCTGGCAAACTTCAGACGGGCCTGGACATGCACTGGCTTCAGCAGCGGAACACGTCTGGCACTGCGGGATTTGATTCCCTGCCGTTGTAGTGTGTTACTGATGGTGACCTTTGTTACTTTGGTCCCAGCTCTCTGCAGGTCATTCACCAGGTCCCCCCGTGTGGTTCTGGGATCTTTGCTCACCGTTCTCATGATCATTTTGACCCCACGGGATGAGATCTTGCGTGGAGCCCCAGATCGAGGGAGATTATCAGTGGTCTTGTATGTCTTCCATTTTCTGATGATTGCTCCCACAGTTGATTTTTTCACACCAAGCTGCTTGCCTATTGTAGATTCACTCTTCCCAGTCTGGTGCAGGTCTACAATACTTTTCCTGGTGTCCTTCGAAAGCTCTTTGGTCTTGGCCATGGCGGAGTTTGGAGTCTGACTGTTTGAGGCTGTGGACAGGTGTCTTTTATACAGATGATGAGTTCAAACAGGTGCCATTCATACAGGTAACGAGTGGGGGACAGAAAAGCTTCTTACAGAAGACGTTACAGGTCTGTGAGAGCCAGAGATTTTCCTTGTTTGAGGTGACCAAATACTTATTTTCCACCCTGATTTACGAATAAATTCTTTACAAATCCTACCATGTGGATTCATGGATTTTTTTTTCACATTCTGTCTCTCACAGTTGAAGTGTACCTCTGGTGCAAATTACTGACCTCTGTCATCATTTTAAGTGGGGGAACTTGCACAATCGGTGGCTGACTAAATACTTTTTTGCCCCACTGTACCTCCCTCTGAGGTTAGACTGTAAGGACTCTCTGCAGCTGTTATTCTCCTGTCTGTCTGACATTAAGACTTGGATGGCTCTTAACTTTCTACATCTAAATGAAAGTAAAACTGAAGTCATTGTGTTTGGGCTTCCTAAAGACCCCAACCTTTCCTTTGATTTTATGGGACCCCTAACTTCCGAATGTACTTCCTCCATTAAGAGCCTCGGTGTTACTTTTGACAGTGCTTTTAAATTTGATAAACAAATCAGCTCCGTAGTCAAGGGATCTTTTTATCATCTACGGATTTTAGCTAAAGTCAAGTCCTACCTGTGCAGGAACGATCTAGAAAGGGTGGTCCATGCTTTTATTACATCACGGCTGGACTACTGTAACTCCCTTTATGCCGGTTTAGATCGTTCCTGTCTGCATCGCCTCCAACTGGTGCAGAACGCTGCTGCTCGCATGCTGACCGGTTCCAAAAAGAGAGACCACATCACTCCGGTCCTCTGCTCTCTCCACTGGCTCCCAGTTGCTTTTAGGATTGATTTTAAAATTTTACTGCTGGTTTTTAAGGTTCTTAACGGTACTGCACCTCCTTACCTGGCAGAGCTTCTTAGCATTTACCGCCCCAGGAGATCTTTGAGGTCAGCAGTCCTGATGCTTTTAGATGTTCCCAGGTACAGATTAAAGACTAGGGGAGAGAGGGCTTTTGCTGTGGCTGCACCCAGACTGTGGAACAGTTTACCTCCTCACATCAGATTCTCCACAAGCCTAGGAACTTTTAAAACTGCTCTTAAAACTCACCTCTTCTCATTGGCTTTTAGCAAGGTTTAACTTACTGTTTTAACTTATTGGTTTATCAGTGAGGTGTTTTATGTACTTGTGTTTTATTGTATTTTATATTTGTATTTTATTGTACAGCACTTTGGTCAGCCTTGGTTGTTTTTAAATGTGCTTTATAAATAAACTTGACTTGACTTGACTAAACAAGAAGAGTTCCAGATGGTACAGTGGACACATGTGTGACTGCTGTGATTAAAGCATCTTTCTTTCAGCTTAACGAGTGAACCGTCAGCTCGTTCAAACACACGTTAAAGTCCGTTTGGCTCGACACCACCGAACAGAGGCAGCAATATAACATAGCTAACATTAACAGTGCAGTGAATCCTGCTTGTGCCGTGATATTCAGGACTGCAAATCGAGCAGCATCACTGACTTTCAGCTTGTTGTGTTTGTGGATACATGACTGACCTTAATTATCCATAAAATCATCAGATTCTCTGTAAGATTAAAGTCAACTATTGAACGGCGTATATTTAAAAGTAAAGGCTTTAAAACCAAGTTAGTACAAACATCGCTAATGTCACATAACTCTGCCGACATGTGGCCAACAGTAATGTTTTAATGTTCTTCATTATTAAACATTTGCACATAAATAAGTGACATAATATTCAGTACTTACTTCTGAAAGTTCACTCTTCGGCGGCTCCGCTTCCGCCGTTTTTTTTTTTTGGCAAAATTATCCACACCACCGCCGTGCTATGAAATCTGGGATATGTTGGGCCATGAAGGCTACACGACCCATCCTTAAAATTCAGGGAAATGAAGGACGCATTTGAGGGCCGCATTTCGAGCAGCCTTTGAATTGGGACAGCCTTCGTCGTGTCGCTGTGACGTAATCGGCCTTAAAATGCGGCCTTTAAGGCTGCAGACCCTGAATTGGGATACAGCCCAAATCCGGTCATTGGTACTTCCTGGCTTGTGTAGTTACTAGGTAACAAAAGCTCAACACTGCCCCTAGCGTCCTGGAGCACTTCCGTTGTGTTTTGGGGTTTGTTCACCACACGAATAATAATTGCAGTAATGCTGGAGTGCTACATTTGCGTTGAGTGAGATAAAAAAAAATGTTTAAGCTTATAGAGGGGCTTGAATTTTTTTTTTTTGAGTTTACAAATGCGCAAGTGCAAAAATGTACTCCCCCTACCCCCAGTGCCCCAACAAACTCATTCATTTTGTGTTCAGAATCAGCCTCTGCTGGTTTAGAATAATTTTAAATTTACACAAAGAAAATCAAATTAATTTGGTATTTTTTAATTACATTTATGAACAACTAACAAAATTTGTATGTGTTCTTTGAAAGAAGGACCTGAATCTGTTTTTTGAGTGCAATTATACCCTGGACCCCAGAGAGTTAAGCATTTTTTTAGAGTAACGTAAAGTAACGTAACGTAATAGTTATTTTTCAAGTAATTAATTACTTTTAGAATGTTGTAACCCAGTTACTTTTTTGAAGAAGTAACTAGTAACTATAATTAATTACTTTTTCAAAATAACTTGCCCAACACTTCTAATGACATCATAAACCTCTGACTTATGTTACATTAAAGAGACACCACACCATTGTGACTGTTGCAGCAGGATCAGTGGCACAGGGGTTAATCACAGAATTGAAAATGATAAAAAAGAACTCTGGGCTTGTGACTGTAACCCTGAAGGATCTGACAAGACTCAGGATGGTCAATTTTAGCTTTTTTAACTTTGAGGTTCGGCACTTTGCAGTGCACTCTGCTCCAACCCTCCGCTGTAGCCGCTCCTCCCTTCTCTCCGGCCCAGCCACTACTGAAATAGGGAAAGTATTAGTGATGGGATTTACGGCTCTTTTTAGAGAACTGGCTCTTTCGGCTCGGCTCACTAAAAAGAACCGGATCTTTCAGCTCCGAACCAGCTCTTCAGGTTGTTTTGTTGCTGTAATTAATTATCAACAACAATATAAAATTATGCACAAAAGGAATTAGTAATGTAAAAAAAACGTGGTTTTCTTTATGTACTGTATGTTTATATATAAATATTTATGGGGGCCCCTAGAGACTCCAAAGCACTTAGAAATTCCGAAGCATGTACAAACTCCAAAACACATTTCTAGTGTTAACTGAACTTCCAAAACAGAGCTAGCTAGATCACTTAAATTACACAATCGAAAGCATGTCTATTGTTTTTGTATTAATACACAAACACTCATATATATATATATATATATATATATATATTCAAATAATTAAAAAAAAAACTTCATTAATCTGTTACTACCACACCCCCAATCCGATTGTTGGTACTTCCTGGCTTGTGTAGCCACGAGGTAACAAAAGCTCAACACAGCCCCTATCATCCTGGAGCACTTCCGTTGTGTTTTGGAGTTTGTACGTGCTTTGTCTCTAAGGGACACTGTAAATATACTTTTATTTATTCACTCCACATAAAATGTAATAAATAAATTCTAAAATACAAAAACACATTTCAACTTTTAACTACTTAAATTTTCAGCTTTTTCCTTTTAAACAAATCAAAGTGAAACAACACAAAACACTGCAAACCACAACACAATAAAATATAACTTAAAATATGGGGGGGGGGGAAGAATGCCCAGATCTTCAATAAAGGAAAAGTTGGCATTTAGGAATATTAATATCACACTCAACTGACTGCGTTTTATCTTCCCATTGCACTGATGGGTGGACAGTTCTCAGGTGCCTGTGCATGTTGTTTGTGGAGCCGGCTCTATATTATATCCTTTTCTTGTAGACTCTATACTCTGCCTTTGTTTTGTCAATAAGATTGAAATGGTTCCAGACTTTGCTTCTGTTCTTGGTGTCATTCATTTTCTTTACTGTACCTTTCCAATGTGACGGTGTTGTCTCTTGTTGCTCCCGGCTCTCTTTCTTTCCCTCTCCCTCCTGCTCTTGTTGTATGCTACTGCTGTTGCGAGTGTAACTACGCCAGCCCCCTCAGCTCAGCGCTGAGCAGAGAGGGGAGGGGCGCAAACGCAAGGCTGTGCTTGCCGTTTCTGCTCCGCGCAAACACAAGGGTGACTTGCAGCATCAAGCGAAGAAAAGTGAAAGAGAGGGCAGGAGAACATCTCTAAAAGTTAGAAATATCCTGTCTCAGAGTGACGCTGAAAAACTAGTTCATGCATTTATTACTTCCAGGCTGGACGACTGTAATTCATTATTATCAGGATGTCCAAAAAACTCCTTGAAAAGCCTTCAGCTAATCCAAAATGCTGCAGCAAGAGTCCTGACAGGGACTAGAAAGAGAGAGCAGATTTCTCCTGTTTTGGCTTCCTGTTAAATCCAGAATTGAATTCAAAATCCTGCTCCTCACATACAAGGTCTTAAATAATCAGGCCCCATCTTATCTTAATGACCTTGTAGTACCATATCACCCTATTAGAGCACTTCGCTCTCGCTCTGCAGGCCTACTTGTTGTTCCTAGAGTATTTAAAAGTAGAATGGGAGGCAGAGCCTTCAGTTTTCAGGCCCCTCTTCTGTGGAACCAGCTTCCAGTTTGGATTCAGGAGACAGACACTATCTCTACTTTCAAGATTAGGCTTCAAACTTTCCTTTTTGCTAAAGCATATAGTTAGGGCTGGACCAGGTGACCCTGAATCCTCCCTTAGTTATGCTGCAATAGACGTAGGCTGCCGGGGATTCCCATGATGCATTGAGTTTTTCCTTTCCAGTCACCTTTCTCACTCACTATGTATTAACAGACCTCTCTGCATTGAATCATATCTGTTATTAACCTCTGTCTCTCTTCCACAGCATGTCTTTATCCTGTCTTCCTTCTCTCACCCCAACCAATCACAGCAGATGGCCCCGCCCCTCCCTGAGCCTGGTTCTGCTGGAGGTTTCTTCCTGTTAAAAGGGAGTTTTTCCTTCCCACTGTCGCCAAAGTGCTGCTCATAGGGGGTCATATGATTGTTGGGTTTTTCTCTGTATCTATGAAGTGCCTTGAGGCGACTTTTGTTGTGATTTGGCGCTATATAAATAAAATTGAATTGAATTGAATTGAGAAAGAAAAAAAAAACATGGCTCCTTATTGGGAGCCGTCTCGCATCGTTCACTTCAAAGATTCGGCTCTAAGAGCCATTTCGTTCGCGACCGACCCATCACTAGAAAGCATGATTTCGCTGGCTGCAAAAACCAGCCTTCCCTGAACCCGCTGCTCCAGTCGTCCCCTGTAGTGATGTGTCAGTCGCGAACAAAACGGCTCTTAGAGCCGGGTCTTTGAAGTGAACGACGCGGGGTTGTTTTTTCTTTCTCTCTCTCTCTCTCTCTCTCTTGCACTTTTTTCCGCTTCACTCCACATGCAAGCCCTGTGCTTTGCGCTGGGAAGAGGGGGGAGGGGCGGTGGTATGGGCAGAAATCTGTGCCATCAGGAACTGAATTTGAATAAGTTAAATTTGAATTTGAATTGCTCGGATTGAATCTGAATTATAACTTGAATAAATTCTTTTAAAAACTGAATATGAATTAGCCTAATTTGAAATTCAATTTATTAGTTTGAAAATGATCATCACTAAATTGAAATTAAATTTTATAGTTTATATATATATAGTTTATATATAGAAAATGAATTCATTTGCTTTGAAACTGTATTTTATCCTTTAAAAATTTAGCTCTCGAATAATTTCAGATTCACTTCTCACCATTCAGTTTCAGTTCTACAATTCAGTTTTTTGAGACGTACATCCGGGTCCAGTTCAAGAGTAATCGAGCGCAGATTAATAGAACTACGTTTTACTAGCGGACCGAAAGTGTTACTGACGGGAATCTACAGCATCTTGAGCTGAATTAAGACTTCAGAAGTCATTCGTCATGTCGAATGACCAGCGGATAAACTCTCAGGTTGGTAATAAATGTATTACATGTATAAGAACAAGCGTCATGTTAACAAATGATAGCCGTACAGTAACTTTTATGCTTATTATTGGAGGCTACCGTGGCTCAGGGGGTGGGAATCGCATCTGTAACCAGAAGGTCGCCGGTTCGATCCCTGGGCTCTCTGTCCTGGTCGTTGTGTCCTTGGGCAAGACACTTTACCCTACTTGCCTACCGGTGTTGGCCAGAGGGGCCGATGGCGCGATATGGCAGCCTCGCTTCTGTCAGTCTGCCCCAGGGCAGCTGTGGCTACAACTGTAGCTGCCTCCACCGGTGTGTGAATGTGAGAGTGAATGAATAGTGGTATTGTAAAGCGCTTTGGGTGCCTTGAAAAGCGCTATATAAATGCAATCCATTATTATTATTATTGTAGCTGTTAGCTCAAAACGCTAATTTAGCGTAGTTTGCCCTGAATTCAGCTTTGACAAACAAATATGATCGACTGTTTCTAGTAGAATTCCAAAGTTGTCATTTTGGACCCTCTCAGAGTACCCCCTCTGTATGCTTGCAGAGACCCCTACAGTAGGGAAACATGCAAAACGGTGTCCAAACCTTTATTTATGTCTTACACAGCATCCCAACTCTTTATTCACTTTAGCTAAAGTTATTAAGTTAGCTAGTTAGTCTAATTCATTAGTGCAGCATTACTGGATCACCTCTGTTTGAAGTGATATGATATGTGACTATCACTGTGTTTAACTACCATAATAATTCTTAGGGTACTGAGTGCATGCTTAATTAGTTGTTGTTGTTTTTTAAACACACTGCTCCATTACTATGTTTGACAGGCTGAAGTTGTCGGGTCACCTCCTAAATCGACCATCTTTTACAGGTGTTTTGTGCCAGAAATGGAGTGTCCACTGAACACTGAAGATACTGAATCTCTACGCCTTGCCATCCATCCCTCTTGTGCCTTCATCTAGACAAGAGACAAACTTAACCACTCTCATATGCTCTGTACCTACATCACCTTCCCTGACAGTCGTAGCTTGGCTCATCTGAGGGTGAAATTATAAGAATGTGTTATTTTGCAAAGTGCTCTCTAGGGTTCCTAAATAAAATATGGCATTGAGGTCATTTCTTTTGAATTAATCCCTTCTTCTGAAATATAAGAACCTCTCCTGGTTTTAATGGCACTTTGGATTTCCTTACTTTCTGTTCCACTTCCAAACCCAAATAGATGCTGACAAGCTGCCACAGTAACATGGAAGAGGGAAAGAAGTTGGAAAGGACTACTACAAATAAACCTAATGCCTAACAATGTAAAATAAGAACAATAATAATAATAAAGATAAGATGAAGTAACAAGTTTTTAGGTTTTTGTTTATTCCAAATGATCATCCAGATGTCTGGGACTTGTGATGACAAACACCATAATGGAAGGCCTTAGTCATCACATGCTTAAACTCATATTTTTGCATATGCTGAACAGGCAGTCAGACATGCTGTAACTGTGGGGTAGAAAACTGCATGAACACCATACGGCAGGGTCTCAAACTCCAGTCCTCGAGGGCCGCTGTCCTGCAACTTTTCCATGTGTCCCTGTTGCAACACACCTAGTAGGTCATTAGGAAGACTAGAATTTGACTGCATGCTGAGTTGGCAATTCAGCCATTTGATTCATGTTACAGCAGCTCATGAGTGAATGAACATGGTGCAATAAAAGTATTTTTAGAAGTATATGTTGCCAAATACATACATTTACTTAAATTTACTTGAGTAGGGTTAGGGGTTGCCACCTCAGCATGCAGTCAAGTTTTATACTCTTGCTAATGACTATGGGCTCAAAATGTGATCATAAATATTTTGTACTTGTAAATCAGGATTTGTATGTGAAAAAAAAAATTTGTCTGTGTAAAAAAGATTTGTGTGTGGACTAAAAAAAACCCTGAAAGTTACAAGTACGAATTTTGACCCTATTTTTCTTCCTTTCATCTGATTGGTCAATGTCATGTCAATCACAAATGTAACAATCCAATCAGAGAACAGATGGGTTTGGCTGTCGGAGGGGCGCTTTTTTGAACTCGGACGCAGGATGTGCTGCTAATGCTAACTGCTAACTAAAAGCAAAGGATCCAGAATTTGTTGTGCTGGCTGCTGAGCTCTGTGGGTTTTTGCAGCAGCTCTACCTGTACTAGATGCACCTGCTCCTTGTCTTTTCTGTCTCTGACTTTATGTCCTCTACAAGAGTTTCTGGTTTTTTTGCTAGTTCTTCAAATGTTCAATAAAAACATGTATGCTAATTCATAACGAAGAAAGCTTTGTAATGAAGACTGTCATTTCCAAAACACTGCCCCCCCACCCCGCGGTCCGCAGCGCTGTTGAAAAGGCTGTGGAAGTCCCTGTATTAAACACGTAGACCTGTGACACAAAAATCACCAAACTCGGACGACCTCATCCTTCGTGGTGATGAAGGAAAACGCTGGGCTGGCATGTAAAAGGGCATTTATTCCCTTCAAAGACCTGCAGTTCAAAAAAAGCGCCCCTCGACAGCCAAACCCATCTGTTCTCTGATTGGATTGTTACATTTGTGATTGACATGACATTGACCAATCAGATGAAAGGAAGAAAAATAGGGTCAAAATCCATACTTGTAACTTGCAGGGGTTTTTGTAGGCTAAGTCCACACACAAATCTTTTTTACACACACACAATTTTTTTTACACATACAAAACCGATTTACAAGTACAAAATATTTATGACCACATTTTGAGCCCATAAATGCAGCTAATATGTCCTCTTTTAAGGCAGAAGCTTCCACCTCCGCTCCGCTGCATCTTGGGCACCAGAGCCGGAGTAGGGAAGAGCTGGAACAAACCATTTTGGGAGGGGGGGATTATCTATTTCTGTTGTTAAAATGTTCCATCTCAATTACGTACTGTATGCTTTTTATATTTTAGTAGTGTGTCCCACAAACAGCAAATATTGTCAAAAAAGTAAGAAATCTTTGGGGGTGCTTTGATTCATTTTGGGGGTGCTGAAGCACCCCCAAATGGGCTAAAATCGACCCTGGATGTAAACATCATCATCTCATTAAATTATCCTTTTGAATATTTATTGAGTGTAAACCCTCCAAAGAGCATTCTTTCACCACCAAAATTTAATCACCTCATCTCTATATAATGTGAAAAATATAATAAAATATTATACTTTATGAAAATAAAGGAAAATAGGTAGTTATTTACAAATGTATTATTTAACCCGTCCTGCAGCACAAGGCTGTACGATGTTTTCATTTTTTTGAAGAAACTCAGATACGTTATATGTTTCTAAAATATAATTTTGTTTTAACTTAATGATAAAAACATTACAGTTTTATTTATTATTGTTTATTTCATTTCATTTATTTCACTTTTATCTTAACACATTTTAGTGACAAGTATTTGATTTTTTTAGTTCAACCAAAAGGAAAAAAGACTTTTATTCCTTACATCTATTTTTAAAGAGACTCATTTTAGGCATCTTTAGCCTTTTTTGCAGGATCTCCTCCAGGTCCTCCAAGGACATCTCCATCACATCATGGCCATCTTCTGTGTTTTTTTTCACAATGTCATCTTTACTGTTGGGATCATTTCTTCCCACTGCAGCAAAAGTAGGAAAGTAATTCTGCAGTCCAGCTGTGAACGTTGGGCAGCAGTAAGCAGTCCAAAAGTACTCAGGAACAGTCACCCTGTTATTGATCTTGGGTTCATCTTTCTCATAAGGCATGACTCCAGTGATAACATACATTTTTGATGTGCAGACTTTAAGTCTTTCTGCCATCCTATCTTCCAGATTGTTCCAGGGGCCGTTATTGAACTTTTCCATTTGAGGAACAATATTTGTCAGGGTGAAGGTAGCCTTTTTGTCTTCTTCTGTCTGTTGGTGACCACTGGGGGCGAGGTGGCCTCTGGTATAACCAGAGTGTTTATAGTCTTCATTGACTGCCTGGCTGTTCTTCACATTTTGGTCAGGATGTTTTTGGTACTTCATTCCTGTGTTGACTTCGTCTGATACCAGTTGAATGACAACAAAGACAGACTTTTTGTTTCTTTAGAAGCTACAAAGATTATTTATCATTCTTCATACTGTGTGTGCAAATAGTCTTTCAGTGTGAGTTTGTGGGAATGTGTAACACTGAGAGATTACTGTCATACTGCAAAGTCATGTCATTTTGAAATGTGAGAGAGCAAATAAAATCCTACAGACTTTTTTAACCATCGTTTTATTAAAGATCATCTAATTTTGTGTATGTTTTCTTCTTTATCTTGTCCTGTTATTTATTCAGTTATATTTGTGTTATTTAAGTTATTACATTATATGTGGTATAGTATGACAATATCTAAGGCAGGACAGGCAGGAGGAAAATAACTGCTTTAAATGTGTTGCATATTGTTTGAGGTGATGGAGAACAACGTGGCAGTAAAATGCAGAGAATACACACTTCAACAAACAGTTAACATCCAAACGAGCGATTCCTTCACATTGTAACTATTGTTCTTCATCCTCTCTAAGAAAACCATCTTTAAAATATACCGTATCAGTCAAAAGAGAGCAGTTCAAATACATGACTGTCTTTGAACATCACACAGTGATATTTTACATAGCTTACCCGTGGTTCAATCATCCAGTTTGTATTTTTGGGCCTAGATCCCTCTCCAGGACTGAGTATATACGCAGAGAACAATGGTATACGACGGTTTCTGTCATACAGGGTGGCAAAGTGGTATTGACTTTCATAGTACTGACATAATGCCTGGTAGCCGTCTCCACTGATGCCCTGTGGTATCGTTTCTGCGTAGAAAAATTCAATGCATGGTTTAAAGTCAGTAGTGATCTCTCCATAGAAGAGAACACTGATAAACCTGAACAGTGATGAAAAAAAACCCATCCTTCCTTTGAGACAGCTCTCACAGCAAAGTAGAAGGTAGACTGAACCTTTTTCCTGAAAATGAGGGTTGGAGTTAAATACTGTCAGCCTCTGGGTGGTGGCAGTGATGGTGGCTGGTACTAATGCAAATAGATACCAAACACAGGCTGCTGTTTAACAAAGGACAGGGCACTTGATTATCCAAAGTTTTTATCCTACAGTGTCTATAAATTTATGACAGTGTCATGTGTACGCATTGTAACATAATGTTTTACATACAATCTTAAAGAATATGCAAACCATTTTAACTGTACGCCCAGCGAACTAGTACTGACCTCTGACACATAGTTGCACCTGGTTGCAACTGAATGCAGAAAGCATTCAGACTTTTGAAACACACACGCATAAATATATATAAACAACATTTTTTTTCTATCTGGCTGCTTATTGTATTATGCAAATCATATCTGCTGAATAAGAAAATGAACTAATAAAATACATGCTGATTTTACATAAACCTAAACTCAGGTGACAGTGTGGTGACCTGCGCCTATTCAAACGTTTTCTTATTTGCATGCACACGACCTGAGTGAGTGAATGAGTGTGTGTGGGGCCCCATACTCAGCTGAAAACAAACGGAGAAGACAGAGCCTCCTGTTCAGTGGCCTCCAGACTCTGGAACTTTTCTCTCTTCCTTCTTTCGATTTGAGACTCTGTGATCTCTTTAAAAAATGAGTTAAAAACAAATGTTTTAAATCTGCTTTCTATTAATTTTGCTTGTTATTTTTTCATTGTTGGGTCTTGTGAAGCACTTTGTGATTTTATATCTTGAAAGTTGCTATATAAATAAAATTTTACTTACTTACTTACTTACTTAATATATACAGTCTACTATACAGTTTAAAGTGTCATATCAAGTAAAATGCAACTAAAGAAGAAACTAATGGAAAAGACAACAATTTCTTAACCCTGAGATGTATTTTTATTTTTCTATAGTTAATTTTTCAATTTTTTAAGTTTTAATGAACACCTTCTGTTTCTATAAATAAATTATTCAGTTCGTTCTTTTATAAAAATTATTTTACAATAAATGGTTACTTGTTTACTGCTATAGTTTAGGACACTGACATAGTATAGTCTCTGGTATAGTGCGTACACTGTTCCCTGTTATAGTCTGCTCAGAGCGCTACGCTTCCACTGCTGTAGATATACTCATAGGACTCTGTAGATCTGTTACCACACACCAGCACATCTGTATATATTTAGCAAATCTGTATATTTGTTCATAGTACATCTCTATATCTGCCCATCTGTATAGCAATATAGAACATCTGTATGCTATAGAGATCATCTGTATATCTGTACATATGTACTGTACATCTGTACATTTGTCTGTAGTTCATTTGTATATTTGGTCTCTCTGTACATAATCTGTTCATAACTATTGCCCCATTTATACTACTCTTATCTGTATATATCAGTATATCCATACATTAGGCCGTAGTACATCTGTATATTTGCTTAACTTAACTGTAGAATTGCTCTTATTGCACTTCTAATTAGATGCAAACTGTATTTCGTTACACTGTATTTATACATGTGTAATGACAATAAAGTTGAATCCTAATCCTAAAGATATCACACATAAATAAATTCAAGTTATGTGTTGTTTGTTCCACCATTAATGATTATGATTGATTACACTGATGACACTGAACGCTAATGATGAGGTAATGAGGTTCAACATGATTTTTATCTAAAACCTGTTTTTTGTTGTTGTTTTTTTTACTTGAGCAAAAGAAATTTGTTTTATTTTTTTTATTTTTTATTTTGTGTCCCGTTTGGATCTTTAGCCATCAGAATTGTTGTCTTAAGGCCAAGAAAGATGCCAAGCGGATTTATTTTACCAAGTGGATCGTCATGGCCTTGCCATATTGGTCCATTTGATTGACCTTTATTATAATTATGAATTTATTTTATTTTCAGTTGCTACAAACGGGACAGACATGACTGGGGGATAGGACAGGGAGAGAGAATGAAAGAAAGAGAGGGAGAGAAAGAAAACCAAAGGGAAGAAGAGACGGTGAGAAGGGGGGGAAGAAAGAAAAAAAAAACAAACAAAAAAAAAAAAACACCTGGATCACCTGTATGGAGAAAAAAAACAGAAGAGAAAGCAAACAACAAAGAGCAACATAATAAAAAAAACGGCACCATCACAATAAACTAGCTAGCAGTAGATATCAGTAGATACTAAATAATAAACGATATTGTGCAGCACGCAAGATAGACAGCGCACAATGTGCTTTGAGGCAGCAGCCAAGAAAGCTGTAGTCCGCGTCTGTGAATACCCGTGTGTACACCTGTGTGCATACCTGTGTGGGTCAGCATGCTTGCATTCCAAAGGTTTCTCCATGTAACGATCTGCTAGGGAGTGTGGGGAGCCATAGCCCCGTCCCCCAGGGTATGAAGCAGGTATGGAGGAGATCCAGGCCCCAGAGTACAAGGACCCAAGGAGGACCACCAAAGGGGGGTGAACCGTGCCACCCTCCTGAGAAGAGCTGAGTAGAGCCCCAAAGGAGAGGTCACCCCGCAGCTATGGAGCAGAGGCCAGAGGGGGTTGCAGTGGCGTGCCCGCGGGCTCTGCCGGCAGCCAGCTGTGCCAGAGAGGACCGAGCTTCAGGCCCAGAGGCCTGAGGGCATCCCACCCCCCGGAAGGAGCCCAGCCGGGCCACAGGCGCCCGGCCCCGCCAATCGGCCACCAGGAGTGAGCCGGTACATACATGAGCGCCCAGCCCCAGACGACAAGGACCACCAACACACCAACGTCTGAGGGCATCAGCCACCGGCAGGGAGTGTGGTGAGGGGAGATAGGCCTCCGTACTTTAGAGGGCCTGAGATGTACCCAGAGAGGTGGAGTCTAAGACCCAACCTGACATATAGACACAGACGAACAGGTGCACACGCGGACACAAACGTGCATTCCCACCCCATATGCACAACCAAATACTCGGCACTCACCCAACGTGTAGACAGACACAAATAGACACTGCACAGACAGTCGCACTCCCCAAACATACTCTATATCCCAGGTCCAGGTACCCCCGCCCCCAGAGGGGCAAGCTGCACCTAGACCCAGGAGATGTAACCCTTCTCTCTGGGGTGGAGGCAAGCGGACCACCTCCTTATCTGCAGTAGCAGGGAGGCCCCGCATCCCAGACCCCAGTCTGATGGCCAGCACCTCCTCCCAGCCCCCCAGCCCTGACGGCTAACAGAACCGGGGTGAGCGAAGACCCCAAACCTCCCTACGCCCGCTCATATGTAGTGTTGCTGTGTGCTGTTCTAAAGTGCATTTAAAACACAGGAGAGCATGGTACTAGCTTCCTCTCAGAGAGCAGCACGGCTCCTCCTGAAAACCCTCAGTGTCTAAATGCATTTAAAATTGAGGTTAGGGCACCAGCGCCAGAGGTGGGTTGGAGTACACCAACCATCCTCTGGATGCTGTAAAACGTGGCAACCCCCACGGCCCTATATGTATGTGTTATGTGCGAGTGTGAGTAATGTGGATGTCTAGGTTGCAGAATAAAATTGAGGCACAGGCGGCCAGAAGGGGACAGAGGGGGAGTGCCTCCCCTGCACCCTGGTGACATACCTGCACCCCAAGCCCTGCGTGTGTGGGTGGGTGTGGTAGCGCGGGAATAGGGAGGCAGCTGAGGATGGGGAGGGAAGAAAGGGAGGGGAAAGCGGCCCCTCCCTGGGGCCAGCTCCCCCGCTGACCCCAGTAGGCACCCCCACACTCTGGAACCCACCAGGGCAAGGGGGCCCAGGCCCATCCGGACCGGGGCCCGCAGCAGCAGCACTGCCCAGCCCCACAGAGTCCGGGACAGCCCACCCGACTCCACCCCAGAGAAAACTGCACCCACCCCATCATCCAATCATCTCCCAAACTACACAAGACAATAGACACCCAGGTTGAGTTCATTCTCCACCTCTCCTATATCTCTCCCCCCACCTGCAGAGTGAGCTCCTGTAGAGAGGAGACCACCTGCAAAGATATAACAACCTCCCCACCAGTTAGAGAGCCCCCTAGTAGGGGCTAGGGGGCTCCAGAAATTTGTTTTAATCCGTGTCAGTCTTATAACAAAGTCATGGGGTTGAAAAATGTTATTAAAATCAAATCATCATGAGAAAAGAATGCCTTTAAAGTTCATCCAGTAATCACAAAGGACTGATCATTCTACTGAGTGTAGTCAGCTGCTTTGCTTACATGACAGATAAATAGACAAAGAAGCCAGTTGATTCGGGTAGATATGTGAATGGAAAAACTGAAAACGTCTGATCTACTTTTGACCACATTTGCCTGTGAACTCACAGTAGGCACAGTATCTACTCAGTAAGAAAATGAACTGATTAAATGCTGCTCATGCATGGCTGGAGGCTGAGGTCAGTTTAAAGTGATGTCACTACAGAGATATTTCCATCACACATCCTGATGCTCTCTAAGAACTGATGAGGCAGCATAAAGTTTCAGTCAAAAACAAGACTTTAATTTAGGAGGAGGGTTTGAAGCACCCGGGCTGGATACAGCAGCTGTGAAAGGAAGAAGAATTTGTGATCATCATCAGCTGGAAATTAAACTGCGTTGGAACTTCATGTGAAGCTGTCTGTTCTTTTCTTTCCTGTCCTCATATGTGTCCAGTTCGGCCTCATGTGTGTCATGGCTTACTTGCTGTATGGTCAACAAATATGCATCATCGGGGTCACATTTGTGGAGGGTGTTGTCATTTAGTGAACTGACCATTAAACATGATATGTGTTAATATTATAATAATACAGTAAATTCAGCATGGCAGTGTGTGTTTTATTAGGATTAGGAAAGCTTCAGTGATCTATGTGGTTATTAAAAAAACTTTGGACTTATAACTGTGATATAAGTCCTCACAGCGCACCAAGCATGGAGAAAACTCAGTCTCAGTGCTTCAAAATTCTCACAAGATTCAAAAACTGTTTCTGTCATTTATCTGCCCAAGAACTTCATCAAATGGACCTCTATGGGTCCAGTATCTTCAGCACACGTATATCACTGCAGCCAGTGAAGATTTAAAACAGTTTCTTGTCTCAGTGCACCCAGCATTAACTTATCAGATGGATCGCAGCCGATCCATCAATATCAACACAATTGTGTATCCCCATGTACACAACTGATTCTTCACTTGTGTCACAGCACATCTAGTAATATCTTCAGAATTACTTTCCATTAGAACTCAAAATCACAACTGACTCGATTCTCTGAAATCCTGAGCCACTTAGACACCTTGCCCAGTTCTAGGTGCCCTTCTCATCAGACTTCCACGTCCGGAATTACTCTTTTTACTCACAAATAAGTGTCTCCTAAAATGATCCTGTCAATCACTGGCTATTTTTAAAACCAAGCCCACAACTCTTGGCAGGTGCCACCTGCAGTATGCCCACGCCGGAGCCCCCTTCCAACGTCTCAGAGGGGTAGGAGGTTCTTCAACCCCGTGAGTTTGGCACTTATTAAACCATAAACTGACCAATTACCTATGATCCTGTGTTATCCTAAACACACATTGGTCTCTTTTACCATAAAATACCATATGACCTTTAACTCAGTACTGTCATTCTCAAGGTTTCATTATCCTTACTTCAAAACTTCACTTTATTCTCAAGAATTTAGTTTTACCACTACTGAGCCAATTTAGTAGTTAAGATCATCACTCAGTGAACAGATAATTTAGAATTCATCCAATATGCACAAATGTGCTTTTTGAACAGGTTTGTGCCTACCTTTAAATCTTTTTAGACCAGTCTTCTGTTCGCCTCATATCAGATCCAACCTTCGGCCACATTTCTTCTCTCTGTCACACGAAGAACCGGGCGGAAACACCAAATATTAACCCCGATTCTTTTGTCCCCGTGATAGAACAGAGAACCCGACTCATAGTGGTCAAAACATTTTATATTTCTTTTTATTCAATCATCTTCAGGAAGAGAGAGACCCCTGCACAGCCCAAATGCCAGTTGCAGGATCTCTAACATTTTTAGCTCCAAGTGTGTCTTATATGGTGTTATTTCTGCACTTTACACGTCACACAGTTTCAAACATTGCTTATATGGAAAAGTTCCTCTTTTCTGTGTCTTATCTATTAATATGCCTGTGCACTAAAACTTCCTGTTTTTCAGTCTGGCTGAGCACTTAGTTTGTGAGTCAAAAGTGGCCTTGCTCTACAAGCCTTCATTATTAAAGTACATAAAACAATCTAATGAGCAGATACACATTAAAAATATCTCTCTATTTCTTAACACTGCACTCACATGGACTTCACAGTCACCAGATCTCAGTACAATAGAGCACCTTTATGATGTGGTAAAATGAAGATTCACATCAGAGTTGTGCAGCTGACAAATCTGAAACAACTCTGTGACACCATCATGTCAATATGGACCAAAATCTCTGAAGCATGTTTTCAGCACCGCACCAAACAAATGGAGAAAACTTTATTGAAACTGGAAACTAAATAATTTTGAGTAAAACCAGTAAACTCTGTATCAGGTAGGAAAGAAAAACACCCAACATCTCCACAGGTCCTGCTGTTAGTTTTCTCCTATTTACTGGATTTTATGATAAATACTTTTTTGTTGTCTCATAATTTCTAGAGGTTTTAGAAACACTGCCTTTGCTACTGATTTGCTAGACAATAAAACACTGGCCATACGAGACAATCAAATAAAAGTTATTTAAGCTAAAACACTGTTTTGAAACAATTTACCTCACGCTCCATGGATGAAATATTCCCCCCAAAAACATAATCCACACTAAACAACATCAGCAGACAGGAAGCTGTTATGGCATCACATGACATTAAGTTTTATTTTTGAGATGTTTTACAATCTAATCTGTTACATACAATATTGAAATGAATTGAATATTGAAATGAAATGCAAACAAAAATATCCAGGAATTTTGTGATCATCTTCAATTATCAGAAGTCTGACACGAATCAGAAAAGATTTAAAAATATGCTTTAGTATGTTTAGAGAAATGAAGCTTTATTGTACAAAATGTGCTATTTTCTAAGATTGAACTGATGAATTATCATTTGCCAGTTTTTACTAATCCACTACTTATAACATGAAAAAGTATAAAACAAAGACATTTTACCTTCAAATAAGTGACTATCTTGTTTATGGAGCGTCTTTACTTTTTGTTGCATAAGAGAATGATTTTATGAATTTTATCGTTTTAACATAAAATCTCACAGATTTCAGCGCTACCACCGTATACACCGAGCCCAACCAGGAGTGGGCACCTAGTCTTGACTCTGTGGAGAAGAGTCATGGTTCGAGTGCTTTCAGAGACGCTGTAGAAGGACAGAAAAATGTAATTAGCTAAACCCTTATTCAGGAACACTCCAATTCTCGAGGACTGTGGACCTTTAATGAAAGTCCTGCTGCCTGAATGTCTGAATGTATAACCGCCACTGAAACACTCCAGCGCCCATGAACTGTTATCGTTTCCAAAAGCACTCTCTTTTCCTGATCTGCTTACACTGCTGTAAGCTAATGCTATAAAGACATCATCCCCGCTCCACTCCACCTCCCAGTAACAAGGTCCTGTGAAACTCTCTCTGCTCAACACCTGAGGCCAGTCAGTGAATCTGTCAGTGTGATCATAGCGCCTGATTGTCTGAGTATGACTATATTTTGCTTTTAAGCCAGGCCCAAGCACAACACGCTGGTGTGCTGTGTTTGGGTTAAATGTGATTTCACATTTATATTTTAGGAATTCAGCTCTGGTCTTGGGCTCTGACTCTGCCTGATAAACATCCCCTTGAGTTTCTTCAACAGCAGTTATGGTCCATTCAACACTGGACTGCAGTTTCTCTCTGGTCTCTGACACAGCTGCTGCCACATCCTCAGGATGAATATTGATGCTGGCTGAGTCTGGAGCTTCACTGAGACGTGACAGCAAGGTGTAGTTGTGTAGAAACTGGGTGGGGTCCTCTGTGTGAGAGAGCTGCTCCAGCTCAGTTTTTCTCCTCCTCAGCTCAGAGATCTCCTGCTGCAGGACCTTCACACTTTTCTCTTTCTCTTTAATTTTCCTCTCGATGTTCTGCTGTCTCTCTTTGAGCTCTGTCTGCTTCTCGCTCATCTCTGCTGCAGTGGAAACTGTGTCGTGGCCTTTATGTTCATCCATGGAGCACAGATAACAGATACACTGCTGATCAGTGCGGCAGAAGATCTTCATCACCTCATTGTGGCAAGGGCACATGATCTCCTGGAGCTGCTGGGAGGGGTCCACCAGTTTGTGTTTCTTAAAGGCAGAGGATTCATAGTGAGGCTGGAGGTGCTGCTCACAGTAAGAGGCCAGACACTGCAGACAGGACTTGACAGCTTTCAGCTTTGTCTCAGTGCAGACGTCACAGCTCACATCTTCATGTTCAGCATGACAGAGATCAGCTTTAGCAGCTTGGAGTCCAGTCTTCTTTGTTTCCTCCACTAAATCTGCTATCACGGTGTTTCTCACCAGAGCAGGCCTCGGTGTGAAGGTCTGTCTGCACTGAGGACAGCTGTGGGTTTCCTTCTGATCCTCTTCATCCCAGTAGCTTTTAACACAGTTCATACAGTAGCTGTGTCCACAGGGAATAGTCACCGGCTCCTTCAGGAGATCCAAACAGATCGAGCAGCAGAGTTTGTCTCGGTTCACCTGGTTTTCTCGCTGCGCCATTTCCGGGACGCTAAATGCAATTTAGCTCGTTGTCACCTCAATAATCCAACTCTTTTCAAACACTCAACGTCGGTTGGAAGAACACAGGAAAGCTTTATTCCTTTATTCTGCGTGGATATTAAGCAGGTCAAACTCACAAGTCTTCTTGCTGGATGATATAAAACTGCAGAAGTTTGACGGTCTGGAAATCTGAAAGTTAGCTTAAGTAATCCAGCGAGGGTTGGTCTCTTAAAGCAACAGCGCACAATTAACACAAAGGTACAAAGGAAGCGCAAAGTCCCTCCTCTTTATGTGAGCATGAAGAAGGTACAGAAGAAAAGAAAAATAGAAGTATATCACGTTATAACGTGAAAAGTTTATTGTTCTAACAAGATACTTTTCACGTTTGAACAACATAATATCACGTTTTTACAATATACATAATTATCACGTTCATACAATATAAATATTATATTGTACGAACGTATAAAGTTTTCACGTTATAACATATTGTATTGTTCGAGCATGATATATCGCCATAAAACACAGTGAAGTGGGTGACAGTGCAGATCAGAGTGCGAGAAAATGGCTCGTTTATTGGAATGAATTAAGTTCTATTTTATGCTTGGATTGAGGCATGGGGAGATTTTGCTGTTATTGAGCAGTTTGGACAGTATTGTGATAAGCATGCAGACACTTAGAAGAAACCTAAAACGCATGGGACTGTACAGGAGAAAGAATGAGTCCGATCCGATTGAGGTAGCAGGATTTCTTATTGATCAACTGGAGGAACACGGGAGGCTCCATGGATACAAACTACACCACCTGAACTGCATTCAGGCAGGTTATGTTGTCACGCAGAGTACTGTGAGACATTTACTGAAATATCTTGGCCCTTATCCGATGTATATAACAAATCCTGGACCAAATTTCATGTGGCATATTGACTCCTATGGCAAACTGAAGCCTTTTGGAATCTGTATAAATGGAGCTATTGGTGGTTTTTCAAGAGTTATGATTTGGCTTCATGCCTATTCAACAAACAATGATCCCAAAGTCATTGCTGGATATTTCATAGCAGAAGTTGAAAAGAGGATGGGAACACCTGTTAGGATTCGCTCTGATTTGGGAACAGAAAATGTCATAATGGCCGAGATGCAACGATTCTTGCGATGGACTATGGATCCGAACGTCAGAAACTGTTTTATTACTGGATCCAGCAATCACAGTCAGCGTATTGAAGGCTGGTGGGCCTTTCTGAGACGACATCATGCTCAGCACTGGATAAATCGTCTCCAGGAACTAAAAGACCATGACTGCAGCTCATATTGTTTACGTGCCTGAACGTCATCGAGGGATGTAACCATGTTTATATTCTTTGAATGAGTCATTGTGTGTGTGTGTGTGTGTGTGTGTGTGTGTGTGTGTGTGTGTGCGTGTGTTAGAGAGAAAGAGAGACACGGAGAGAGAATAAAAAGTTTGCTTTAACACCCACCATGCACCATCCCTATTATTATCACTGCGTTCAGGATATGAAAAAAATGCATATTTCACTGACCAGAAACATAAAATCACACTGTCTAAAACAATTCACGTTTAATAATTACTTTAAATTTTCCACAGTATCACGTGTCTACCACTGTTATTCTTGTTGTTGAGTATTTTTGATAAACTCTGTTTTTCTGACTGTCACTGTGTGGTGCTTTTGGGTAACATGTTGAGCCCAGAGAAATGTGTTCTTTTACTGATATGAGATTTTTAATTTTTAATATTTAACGGGAAGAGCTGCAGCAAGTTGCACATATGTGGAACACCCACATAATACACAGAAGCAGAAATGCAGTTGCTCCAAGTGGGCGTCCGATTCTCATGTACACCATCTCTCATCTCATTGGAGGACAGGATCATCTGAAAGAGGTTTCTCGGGAGGCAGTGGATGCTTGTAAGCAAGAAGGCCAACAGAGAGGACCTTATACCTGTGATGAAGCCGTTTTCAGCTTGTGTTGCCTTATAATGTCAGAGAACTTCTTACTTCCACCAAGCACAGCAGATGAATCCATTGAACTGTATCTCTTCCTGAGAGCCTATATACTGAAGGACTTATAAACCGAAATATAATTGCGCTTTGGGAATTTTTACAGACATATTTTTTGGTACAATGTTTTATTTGTGCAATAAACAATAGAAAAGACAATTGTTATTATTTTGTTTGGATTTTCGGTTCAAGGTAGTAGTATTAAATTCAGTTCTTTTGAATTCCTTTGGCGGCAGAAAAAGATTGGACTCAGAGTGGTCAAAGTTTAAAAAATTATCTTTATTTTACATTTCTGGAGGCCTGAACACACAAAGACTACTGCATTCAGCCAGCATGGTTATATTTCTGCAGCACGTCACACACACACACTCAGTTCCTCTTTCTTTTTGTGTCTGATTTCCTGTACAGCTCTGCACTAAACTTCCCCTTTCTAAAGTCTGTTGCCAGGGCGACCTGTCACCCTCTGACCTAGTTTTTGTCTCGTCTGGGCTTGGTTTCTAAAGGCCTCTCTTATTAAAATACATAAAACAATATAATCAGAAAATAAGCACTAAGAATATATATTTATTTCGTGACATACCCCCTTTTTAACTAATTTTATTACTTAACCTAATTAACTGACTCCCTCAATAACTACTGTGAACTAAAAACAGATATAATTAGCTTTTTCTGGTAAAAGGTCCTACATTACTTTTGTCACTCTTTGGAAACAGCCTCTATAGAGTTAACCTGTTTCCTCTTTCAAAAATTTACTCCTGCTTTCTTCACCCCCTTTAACGGGTAGCGCATATCCGGCCTTAACACTGTTTTTGAGCAATTTACATAACATAAAAATCCTACAAACTATTACTAAAGTCCCTCTCATTACTCTTCATTACTTTATGCTCACATTATAACCTCTGTGTAACAAGTTTTTGATCTTCTTTGCAATCTAAACAACTACTCCTCTGATAGGTTTCTCTGTGCTTCTTTTGGGTCACATCCGTGTCCCTCTCTCTTGGCCTGATCCGTTCGGTCAGATCCTTCCTGGATTCTCGCCAACCCCTTCGTAGTTTTGCTGTGGTTCTGGAATCTGCTCCTTCTTCTGTAAAGGACAGAAAACAAAAACACCTCTCTCTGCTATGCCTTAATACTATAATATGTTCATCAGTTGTTATCTAAATTGTCCTAAGTTAGTTCAAACTATCATGTTCTGGGCTCTATCCTTTATATGTATTTAATCTCCATGTTCTTTATGTGTGTAAGCGACGCTTTTAATTTTATTCGACACACCCAGGGGAAGATATACACCATTACCATATCAGCATAGATCTCCACTAGAAAGCACACTTCAAATGGTTTTTGTCTATCAGGGTTTACGCCCCTTTTTGCTTCAAGCAGATACCTAACATGCAAAAAGTTACAGTTAGCGACAGTCGCCACAGTTCCTTTTTTGACAACCTTTAACACACTTAAAGAGACAATTTCCCCGCCTCCGCTCCAGTTGTTTTCTGTCATTGCTCTCTTCACCCTTATCTCTGGAACATCTCGAGCACGTCTTGTACAAAACTGTTATTTTTACAGGCACAAATGCAGTTACAAGCAAAATATGTCTCACCTCTACCCTAGAAATAGGTCCACGTCATGTCTGTGTCTGTAAGCATGTTTGCATTCACCCCTAAGCACTCTAAGTCCTTTTCCTACGATATTTCAATCCAGACAGTCACACTGAACAAAGCTTATGACCTTCACAAGACTGAGTGGGAACTCCTATGAGCACAATTGCAATGTGTGTATGAAAAATGATCATAAACGCTTATTCTAGAAATCAAAAAGAAATCAAACATTTTCAATCCTAACATCATCCCTCCTTTCACCAAAGCAAATGTTTTATTCAAGCTGCCGTCCCACAGTTTCCCCTTGAGTGTGGTATTCAGCTTCCTATGAACACCGGCATTTTATCTTCTAAAAAGGATTCAGTTTATCTAATCCTTTGGTTTAAACATGAAAATAATGATTTCTGCCTAAGTTTCACCATACCTAAATTATCAAACACCCGAAAAGTCACAAAATGATCATATAATCCATTGTTCCACATTAGACCTAAAACTCACCCTTTTTGACACATTTCCATGTGTCGAACAAAACCACAATTAGGAAATGAAAAGAAAAGAAAAAGGTTAATCATATTATTTCTCAGAACACCTCAGCAATTCTCCTCTCGAGTATATTTGCCTGCAAACCTGTGTTAAGGAATAAAATCAGTTTAAGTATCATGTTAAATCTTTTGAACTCCTGGCTCCATCCAGAGCCTGCATCCTCGGAACTGCCTAGAAACAAACCTGTGTGTTAACCTGAACTTCACATTTGAAACTCAGTTTTCCCCACTTATGATCCAATCTGTGTTATAAGAAACAAAACTTAAGACAGAACAGTTATCACTCATGTGCTTCATACAAAATTTCCATACCTTTTTAATTTCACCTCGATCCTCTGAGTGTCATGGTACTTCTTTTAATTTTGACTTTATCAGAGCTAACCAAAATGTGTTTTACTTTCCTTACTTTGCTCCTGTTTCCCTCCAGTACCACCTCGTATCACATACCCTTACTGATTGTGCTCTTTTAATAATTTACTGTTTTAAAGGGAAAAACCCTCGGTCCCCTGGACCAGTGTTTGTTATTCCATAACTCTATTCTTAATGTGAAAAGTCTACCAATCCCCTATATAACTCCTAAATATTGCTTTGGTTCTGACTATTTCACTCTATAAAATTTAATTGACTTCTACAGTGGCCTGCTTTTGTTAATGGTAATCTGAGTTATATCAAAAATTTTCTCCCCTTTAGCATTTGGCATTTTCCCAACAATATAATGTAATACCATAATCTAAGCCCAGTCAATAAAACAGAATTTCCTTAAAGCAAACATCAGCAACCCAAAAGTTAGCAGCCCCAGGGTTAAGTCTGCAGCTCCACGCTCATGTGAAACTACACTCTTCCCTTCTGGTCTCTCTTCTCCTCCTGCTCTTGGCAAAGCAAAACATAGCAAAGCAAAGCATCCACCCTTCTCTTCCCGACATGGTGAATTGTTTGTCAACATTTATTCATCCTAACCTTGGTCCAGTCTTGGACCAAGGTTAGGTCATACCTCGCTAAGTAACTTAGCTGGATTTGATTGATGACGATTTCGCGTGATCTTGGATCGTTCGGTTCCCCGAAGCTCATCCGGGACTTGCTGCCATAGCAACAGAGCCGTAAGCGTAAACCTGCTCGGGAGCAGGTTTACTTTATGTAAACAAGATTAGACCGCGGCCACTCAGGTATGTCCGCTTCATTTATACGAAAGCAACAGCGATATTCCACCACTGTTTCACCATAAATAAATATTATCAATGTAACCAAAGATAATGCAGCACTTGATCCTGTTATTGATGTCACACAGATACATACAGGTCATTTCCTAAAAAAGGGAAATGTACTATTAACATTCTATTACATGTATGTGATCATTACAGATGTAATTCATATTTCAGAGTAGTAATTGTAAATTACTTCGTGTAATCAAGATGAGAGACCACGGCTATAAAAGCGAAGGTGGATTTGGGAAGTCTGTCGCAGCCATGTCCTGTCCGTATACGCGAGCCACCCATTGCAGAAGGTGCAAGATTGATAAGGAGAGTCTTCAGAATTCAGCGTATATTGCGGGATAGACAGGATCCTTTAGCTCAGCGCGACAGTGTGCTCATAGAGAGATATCGATTTTCCCGTGAGGGTATTATTCACTTAACCAACTTGTTGACGAGGGGGTGCAGGACCACCACCTGTCTTTGTTTGCTCTGCCCTTTTCTTGGTTGCTGTTATAAACAAACAAACAGATTATTCCAGGGTCTCTTTCCAAGAGACGAAAAGCAATATAAGTGATAAATATTACCATTCTGTAGAATATTCTTATATTCCACTTTTACTTGTTCCCATGTTCTAGTGGGTCCTGTTGTGGCTCTAATGTGAAAGGGGATATAATATAACATATTATAATATAATATAATGTAATATAATATTGGATAATATAGTGTAATATAATAAATTTACCCTACCGTCTACTGGTGATGGCCAGAGGGGCCGATGGCGCGATATGGCAGCCTGGCTTCTGTCAGTCTGCCCCAGGGCAGCTGTGGCTACAACTGTAGCTGCCTCCACCAGTGTGTGAATGTGAGAGTGAATGAATAGTGGTATTGTAAAGCGCTTTGGGTGCCTTGGAAAGCGCTATATAAATCCAATCCATTATTATTATTATTATTAAATCACTTACGAGTTTAATTTGTCAGCAACTTTCTGCCAGCCCTCTCTCCTTGCTTTTGCAGCCTTGCGTTCTGATTAAACTCTGAAACTCCTGAAATCCCTCAATCAGGAGTTCTTGCTCTGCTGCCGAAAAACACTGAGCGCGCTCCTTCGACATTTTCGCCGACCAATCAGAGGGTTGCCGATCAATGTTTCTACTATCGATGCGTAGCCCCTGTTAAGCCACCCAGTGATCTCACATTACTTCATCCAGCTGTACTAATCGTCAACAGCAGGTGTGTTCGGGGAACCGGAATAGCGAGCTCAGAGTTAGCGCGATGATTTGATCTTGGATGTGTCATTTGATCTTGGATGTAGTAAGCGACGTACGAAGAACGGGGGGCCCGTTCTTCGTACGTTGCTTACTACATCCAAGATCACGCGAAATCGTCAACAATCAAATCCAGCTAACTTACTTAGCGAGGTATGAAGAACGGACCCCTGGTCTCAGTGTCAAGTCAGTCAAAACTTTAGTCCACATCATCAGTCCATCACAGTTCAGTCACACATTCACACCAGATATTGCTGATAGTGGAGACTCCCACGCAAATAATCAGATTCTCCACCTTCAGCAACATGAGCTCATTCATTTGTTTTATTTTTTAGAAGAAAGTTCTTTATAATCTTTAACTGGATTGACAATCCTTTTAAACATCAACTCAAACGCTCATCAGTTCCCACAGGTCGGCTTTTCCTCGGCCCATTATAATCTGGAAAAGCTCACCTTATGTTTGCTCTCCCGAAAATGTTTCACAGCACTGTTAATTCAATCTTTCAGGCCTGCTTAGAACAAAACTGAGAAAAAGAGAGCTGATTATTATCATCAAAACACAAAACATAATCACCTGACAGGATTTCTCTAAGTGCACTGTTACAACTTTAAAGTGGATATGTTTTACTAACATCCATCCATCCATCCATTCGCTGGAGCCTATCCCAGGTCATGATTAGTAAAACTCCCTCTATTGACATGAGAAAACAACCCAAACCTGACTGACCGAATCAACCCATCACTCAAACAACAACCCTCAAAACCTTAATCACAGAACAGTTTTGCTGTTCTAAACCCCACAACAATATGTTGTGGGGTTTAGAACTTCGGGGCCACAAAGGTTTTGCCCGACTCTTGGCTTAACTAATACTTACATGGTCTGAAATCAGACTTAAAATCACTCCCGCTGTTAATTTTCCCCACCTCATATCTCAGTGGTTGGCCTCGGGTTCTTCAGCGTCCTGACAGTCTGAGGTCAACTGACATAATTTCACCTGCTAAATACACAGAAAATCTTGTTAAAAGCCGCACAGTTTGCACAACAGTAATATTCCCATTAAACACTTTCTAAACACGTTATAACAATGTGTCATCACTAAATTATAAGCTTCTTCTTCAGATCTGCACGACTGCACTTAGTCACAGACCTGACCACTCTATTTAATTATCCTGTATGTTACCATTATATATTTTACCAAGCAATTCTGCTCACGCAGTCACAGACATGTTTCTTTGCACTCACACGGCCCGACAGGAAACTTCAGTTCTTCTTTTTTTTTGTCACCACTCATTCAACTCATTTGCATACTGAGTCATATCTCAAGAAGTTGCCTTGACAAGAGAAATGCATATTTAAAACATTACCACATGATTAAATTCTTTTTATTTTTACCGTAATCACTTCTTTTGCTCAATCAGCACGAGAGCACTTCCAATTCACTAATCTAAAACTACTTTAGGCTTTTAATCACTGGTTTATCTTTTTCCTTTTCACAAAAGTCACTCTATTGTCATGCAACTCCCCTGAGTTATTCCTCAACTTCAGGCTTTAAGTGTGTTAAATTTACACTATGTAACACTGATGAAAGATAAGAAGCTGATTTGCATTGCATGTGTGTGTTATTAGGCAGGTTTAATCGATGTCTGTGCAGTGGAGCTGCAGATCCAGCAGGGCATGTTCTCAAAGCTGCCTTTCCTACACATTTCTCTGCTATAATTTGATCATTTTTTTAACTACTACCCAATACTGAACCTTGAGCTACTCCACAAGCATCCATCCATCCATTCGCTTCCGCTTATCCTTTTCAGGGTCGCGGGGGGCGCTGGAGCCTATCCCAGCTGTCATAGGGCGAAAGGCGGGGTACACCCTGGACAGGTCGCCAGTCTGTCGCAGGGCCAACACACAGGGACAGACAACCATTCACACTCACGTTCACTCGCACATTCACACCTAGTGGCAATTTGGATTATCCAATTAACCTATCCCCACAAGCTGCATGTCTTTGGGCGGTGGGAGGAAGCCGGAGTACCCGGAGAGAACCCACTCCACAAGCAATATGCATCAAATTAGATTTATATTCATTTATTTGTACATATTGTTGCCTATTCCCTAAATCCAGAAATGCATACACTATTATATATTGTACATATATTTATTAGTTTCAGGTCGGCCATTCTTGTATTTTGCTCGTTTGTGTTGTTGTGTTTGCACATCTCTGTTGCTTGTGGGGCTCGCACACAAGAATTTCACTCGCATGTGCTGTGCCAGTGTGCCTGCACATGTGATGTGACAATAAAAGTGATTTGATTTGATTTGATTTGAAATAGCTTTTTAACCAGTCCAAAACCACTCCCCTAAACCCGTACCTTTCCATTTTTTTAATAGAATTTCATGATTAACAGTATCAAACGCCTTCTTTAGATCTAAAAAAACTCCGAGTGCGTACCTCTTATTATCCATACATTCTGTTATCTCTTCCATTAAGTCTATCGATGCCAAAGTTGTTGATCTGTTGTTACTGAACCCATACTCACTATCTGTCAGTACTTCATGTTTTTCCACAAAACTGTCAAATCTTTTTATGAAAAGTTTTTCCAGTATCTTAGAGAACTGGGAGAGTATTGACACTGGTCTATAGTTTGTAAAATGATACTTTTCACCTGTTTTGTAAATTGGAATAACTTTAGCAACTTTCATTTTTTGTGGAAAAACTCCCTTTTGAAAAGACAAGTTGAATATATATTTTAATGGTTTTACTATACCATCAATAACTGTCTTTACTGTTACCATGTCAATATCATTCCAATCTGTACTGGTTGTGTTTTTAAGTCCTCTAACTATGTCATAAATCTCTTTCTCTTCCACTGCTCTTAAAAACATTGAGCTTATAGGTATATATAGGGTATTGTTTTTTATTTTTGCTGGCATTTTCTAGTCCTTTAGTCATCCATGGTCTTCCGGCATAGTTGTGTTTCCTATTAATTTCAATTACTGGACAGTTTTTCTCAAGTAATGAGTTAAATGTTCTTAAAAATGCTTCATAAGCTTTATTAACTTCTTTTTGTTCATATACAATATTCCAATCATGCTGTAAAAGTTCATTTCTAAGACAACAACAAAACACCACTCCGGTTCAGATCCGGGAGGCCGTTCCTCCCAATCATGCCCCTCCAGGTCTCGCTGTCGTTGCCCATGTGAGCATTGAAATCTCCCAGTAGGACAACAGAGTCCCCAGGCGGAGCACCCTCCAGTACCCCACCCAGGGACTCCAAGAAGGCTGGGTACTCTGAACCACCACCCGGCGGATAAGCGCAGACAATGAACAGGACCCAGGACCCAGAGGTACAGAGAGTGAACCCTCTCATCCACTGGAAGAAACCCCAACATACAGGCAGCAAGGATACCCACCCAAGCCCGCTGCCTCTCACCAGGGGCACCACGAATCGGTCCGCCAGGATCTCCACTCCTAGCAGCCGCTGGGCTCACAATGCACCCGACCCTACTGCACCTCCTGCAGGTGGTGGGCCAGCAGGAACATGTGCCCTTGTCCCTTTTTTGGGCTGTGCCTTGCCAGGCACCATGGACTAAGGCCCGGCCACCAGACGCTCGCCCTCGGGCACCCTCTCATGGGGCTTGGCTCCAGGGTGGGGCCACGGTACAAGGCTAATAGTGAGCTAATAACATTCGTTAGGGTTTTCTAGAATATTTACAAACAAAATCCATTTTTTTCAATTAAATTTTATTTATATATCACAAAATTACAACAACAATCACCTTAAGGTGCTTTGTACTGTAAGACGGATCTAGAGAAACTTTCTTCTGGTGGCATGGAAATCAAATGGGGTGGCAAAATCAAAGCCATTTCTTTACACGTATGCAGGCGTTTCTGCATATTCTGTAATATATATTATATATGGTTAAAATGCATCAAGTGCAGTAAGTATACACATGTTTGATATAAGCACGGTCTGTAACTTTATTATTGGTTTTAGTCCTATCAAAGTAAACATGTGAATTTTGATTTGATTTGAATAATAATGAATAAAATGTAATTTTTAAAAAAATATCTAGAAATGCATGAGAGAAATGGAACAAGCCAATCACAGGCTGTGGCAACCCAACAAGCTGTTACATTTCTATGGCAGTCCTTGTCACATTAGGGCATAGGTTATGACTCAGGGCTTGTAGAAGGGTTTATGATTACAAAGTACCACCAGCAAGCAGACAGAAGTACAAATTTTTGTCAGACATTTTTAAGGTTACTTTTTCGAGACTTTTATGCATAGTTATTGACCTTCTACTCTATTTCTTTATTTATTTGCTGTTGTATTTTTACAGACATATTTTAAGCCTTTAAAGATGTTTGCAGTCATAGGGTTGCATCAGTTTTTGTTAGATTTTTTTGACAATAAAGATATTATTATTAGTAGTAAATTCCTTTGCTTAGGATTATGGATACAGAAGAAACAGGAGACATGTGTCACTTATATCATTGCTCAGCTTTGATCACAGTTTAAATAAAACGCCATATAGCCAAAGAATAAACATGTGGCGTAGAGACACAGATTCAAGTGTACGAGACTTTCTGCAAACGTATTCAATAATGTAATATTGTCATTTATTCAGGCAAATGAATTTGGTCCCAAGAATTTTGGGTAATTGTCTTAGAATCCGGATAGGTGGCGGTAATGCACGTTCTTTAGTTTGACAACTGCCAAAAAAACATAAAGAAGAAGGAGTGCCGTAAGCTAGCTGTAACAAGAAGTTGCTAACCTATTTGTGAGGTTTGATAAAGCATAATAGAGAAAAGTAACGTTGCGGAGAGATAAGTTACCGCTGACAGTAGGTCATGCAGCGCTCTAAAAGGTAATGAGCCGTAAAGCCACAGGGTCTCGGCTCAGCGGCGCCCACAAACTGCGGCCACACTGGAACGACTGGCAGTCCAGGTTGGTGCTCTGTGGGCCTACGGCTCGCTGTTGTGTTCAGCTGGGGCCACATGGAAGGGAAGCACTGTTTGTTTGTGCTTAAACGCTTAATACTAACAGACCGTAACTGCACTGTCTTGAAAACCATAAAACCATCTTGTTTACGCAGTATAGACTGACCCACGGTAAATGTAGGGCTTGCTTTTGACGAGCCTGTGTCGTGGACTGTCGCTGCTAACAAGCTAACGCTAATGGCTAATCAACTGTGAGGCTTTGGTACAAAAGCACGCCAGTTAAAAAAATAATACTGATCTTTTATGTATTTTACTGATGAGCGATATTTAAAATTAAACACATGGTAGCTCAAAGTGTTTGTGAGCTGTGGGTCTTCGCGCTGGCTACATATGGTTAGCTAATGGGAAAGACTACCCAAAGCAATGTTATCAACTCCTCAGATAACTTCCGGATACGTTTTTTACAGCTTCTGCACAGAGAGGTGTACGATGGTGTTGGTTTTTTAACCTGTTGACGTTATAATAACTAACTGGGCAATGAGTAAAAGAGGAGATGTCATTGCTGGCTGTGAGCGTGGCAGCTGCCCGAAGGCCTCGCTTAGTTTTGAAATGCGGCTCACTGCAGCTTTCTGTAAGAGACGGGATCCATGTTTCCATACTCCCGTGTCGACCCAGGGTATTTTGGGTGTGTGTGAGACGTGTGAACAGCGTCAGGTGCCTGTTGTTGTAGTCACACACTAAATGAAGACTGCAGACTGGGCTCAGCAGCAGGTTATTGCTCCTGTTTTAGTAGGGGTGGGGGTAGGCCTGATTTGCATCTGTTTGCAAAGAATTTCTAAACGATTAAAGTAGTATGACAACAAAAATGACAGTCTGTTCATCAGTTCTTTCTTGGGCATTAAACTAATCTAATGTTAGCCTTTCATTTCTGGCGTGGCTGTAGTTCAGGTAGACCAGGTCATCGCCTAACTGGGTGGTTGGTGGTTTCATCCCAGTTACTCCAGGTTGCATGCCAAATTAATCCTCGTGCAACATACTAACCACAAGTTGCTCTCTGATGCATCCATCGGAGTATCTGTGTGTGAATGAGGCATGTTGTATAAAGCACCTGGAGTGCTGCAGTAGAGTAAAACACTGTAATATAAGAACCAGTGCAGTTACCCTGTAGGCCTTGTTACCGAGCAGCATTGCACCACATGCACAGAATTGCCAGCTAAATAGTTTATTTTTACTTCCTGCTTTAGTGTGTTTTTATTTTGTTTGGTGTCTTGCCTCATTTGCCATCCTTAGTGACTTTTTCTGGTTAGTTGGCTAAGTGAGATTTAAATGTTGCTGTTAATGATTAAACGATGGCGTTTAAGCTGGCACTAATACTGCAAGCTTCAAAGCTTAGAGTCAACCAGTTATGTCGAAGCAACACTTCATGTTTTGTGAGAGGATGCAATAGCGAAATGATGACGTTTGTGTTGATTATTTTTGTTTGTATTCTTTCTGATTAACAGTATGCCATGATGTGATGTAAGTATTATACCATGTGATTAATGCAGTTGTTCCCTCTGCTGTATTAAAAATGCAATAGACTGTTTACCCTTAAAAAAGTTGCCCAGTAAGTTGGAATATGCACCAAATGCTTTTCATGCAGTCCCTCGTGGTTTATCTTTACTTTACACCGACTCATCTGGAGACTAGTTCGATGTTTACCTGTACAGAACACTCACCACCTGTGATTGGGCAAAGAGAAGGAGCACACAGTGTAAAAGCTGTGCACCTGCTTACAGATGGTGACATGTTTCTGTAGGTCATGCTTTAGCAATGATCGACTCCCAGACAAAAATAACTGCTGAGCAGTGGCACTTGCTTGAATCACTGAAGTACGCCTGTAGCTCATACGCTCTAACCTGTGGTGTCATTGCAGTTGAAAGTTTCATTAGTCACGCCTGAAACTTTCCAGTTGAACTGTGACATTCATTAGTATTAAACTGGTAGTAATGGGATGAGTTCAGAGTTAGATCAAGAGTCAGCTGTGACATTGGTGGTCTTTTTCTTTTGTCTGTGTTTGTTTTATCCGTAGAGTTAACAGTGTGTCATCCAGCCAGGACGAGGTGAAGTCTAGAGAGTTTGGTTCAGGACCACTGTACGACGTGTTGGCCTCCAGTTGCCCTGAACAGCCAGCAGTGCCCAGTAATGTCTATGCTGCTGCAGATACCCATCAGGAAGAGGGTGAGGCCTGTGGTTAAGCTGAAACTCTTACTTCTTACTTAGACTTTGGCTGAAAATAACCCAAAAAGGAAGCTTTTTGCCCAACTTTCCACATTTTCCAGTTTCAGGGTCAAAATTTCAAGTTAAACTCCCATCATTCATGTTAACTGCAGATTTTCATTTCTAGTCACTGACCCGTCTAAAGACAAACGAAGAAGCAAAGATACAGATGCAGATTTCTAATTAAAGTGAAATGTTGAAAAGAATGATTTATCTTCTGTCGTGAGCCTTCTGCAGGTCAGCTCCTCTTTGACTTGTTGGTTAAACCAAGTTGTAAAAAAGGCTGTTTACATGAACAAACACACATTGTCTTTGAATAGTGCAGCTTATGCGTACTTGGCCTTTCTATGAAATGTCTCTTAGGTGGATATGAAGCTGGTCAAGGTGTCTGTGATACTACGTTTGATTGGAAGTCGCTGGGGCAAGAGCTGAGGCCAGATGACTTGACAACGGATTTGATTCCTTTTAAGCATGGAAACCGTGCTCTAGCTTCAAAGGACATGAGGAAATCGCAGGGTAAGTGGTGCAGCAAATGCATGCTGAAGCACACGTTCAACGCAGGTTCAAAGGAGTTAGAATAGAATACTTTTATTTGTCAATTTCTTCAAATGTACTTGCCATACAAAGGAATTGAAATTACGTTTCACACTGTCCCATGCGTAGTTAGCTTATAAAAATAAGCTCGCGTTGTGTTCAGATCGGGTTTGCCTGAGTCATTCACTGACAGTTGGAAAAAGGTAATGCCAGGTTTGGTTAACTGAAGTTTCCACTCTAACACAAGTGGAGAAATGGTATTAAGACTTAAATTTAGGTTTCCTTGCAGTTCCTACCCAGTTTTCATGGGAACACTAGGCTCTGACTAGCTAATTAACAGCTTGTGTCTAAAGAGCATGTTCCCAACATGTTTTCTGCAGTAGTTACATCTATATACTTCTGAAATGATGCTGAGGAACTCCAGCTGTGGTTGTAGTTTAGTTTTTTCTAATATACTGGTGTAGCTGCAGCGGGATCATGTGTGTTCACTCGGAGTGTCGGGATGTCGTTGCAGACAGAGGAATGGCTCACTCAGAGGAGTCTCGACTGGCCAACCTCCTGCGCCGAGTCTCCAGGGAAGATGATCGTGACCGGAGGCTGGCTACAATCAAACAGCTGAAGGAATTCATCAGCCATGGCGAGAGCAGAGGGGTCAGTCAGATTACTTTCCTGGTGTTTCAATCCGTGATAGCCAGCAACGTCACTATAGTCAAACTCACAGGGTGCAGCAAACTGTATTAGAATACTTTATACGATGTGTTTGCATATTTACTTCTCCCAGCACACACTGTAAGGGTAAATGGACTGGTTCTTATAGAGCGCTTTTCTACTCTTCTGAGCACTCAAAGCACTTTATAAAACTTGTGCACTCACCCATTCGCAAAAGCACATTTTTCTAAGTGTTTTCTAGCTAACAGTCACACACATTCACACTCCGATGGATGCATCGGAGAGCAATTTGGGGTTAGTATCTTGCCAAAGAATATTTGGCATGCAGACTAGGGGAAGCCAGGAATCGAACCACCAACCTTCCGATCAGTAGATCAGCAGTAACCTGCTCTACCGCCTGAGCTACAGCCACCCCAACTGACCAGCTACCTTATGACCACTTGGACTGTTGATTTACCTTTCCCTAAAGGTCCTTCGTAGGCTCTAGTACTCATGTATTTTTGAATACCTTTGACCCTCGGGCCTGTAACTGTGTTAAGATAAAACCCTATCGTCTCAGTTTTCCTGGCTTTTCCTAAAATGGGCTTATTCATTAAATACTGAATGTTGAGGTGTGTGAGAACAAAGGACAAAAACATTATGACTGCTTTTACCTGCAGCGCTGCAGGGGACTTTAGTTTTAACGTAAAACAACTACTGGCATGCACTGAGTTGCCTAGCAACATGATTGTTTAGACATATTTTGATGTGAAGGCTGCTATAATATGAGCCTGAGCTAGCTAGATGTGACTGATACATAAAGGGGACTGTAGTTCGTTAAACAATGAGTAACTACTGAGACTGTGTAATCCTAATGACTTCTGTCTTGTCTCCACAGACTCTGGTCAAACAATTGGACACCATCCTTAGCACTCTGAATGACATTTTAAATGAGAGGTAAGAGGATGCTGGGTGCGTGGGTTCATTGGCAATACAGGAAGTTTCAATAACTCAGGGCTGTAGAAATAGAAAGGAGATTAAAATATTCACATAAACTCAGACTGTTGCTCAGTAGCGCTGCCACAAGCGACTAATCGGATCATCATCCAGTGGGCGTAAAACGTACAGCTTGTTGCACCAGCAGCATCTGCTCTTCTATAACTATCATTAGCTTACAGCTGGAAGTGTTTAAGGTATGTGCTAACTAACAATAAAGACAAGATGAGAGTTTATTAAACTTTTAATGTTTAACCGTTTAATCAGCTGTGTGAAAACTGTAACTTTAATCTCAGCCAAACCGATTTACTCAGGAACAAATAAAAGACTGAACAAAGCCAAACAAGAACATTTTTAAGTTATCTGAGTGACTCATATATCATGTTTAACCTGAGTAGGGAAAGAACTCCGGGGGGTTTGAAAATGATGTGCTGGGAATCCCCTGTTTTCACCGGCTCTAGTGACCCTTGACCTCCCGGTCAGCTGTCGAGCTGGTGGGTAACAGACGTCTCTGAAAACGTCGGCGCACTTTTGAAAATATGTGGTGTCTTGATAAACTGAGCAGATATTTGAGGTTTACACAGCTACATTCTGAAAATATGTTAAATGTTTATTTTGCGACCCAGAAAGAATAATAAGAGTAATATTAAAACTAACTAGCTTCCGCCATTGTTGGGAACTGGAATTAGCTGGGCCGCGCTATGAATTCTGGGATATGGTGGGCCACGCTGTGACGTAATCGGCTTACAAATGCGGTCTCCAAAGGATGCGGCCCCCGAATTTGGACACAGCTGCGGTGCCGGGGACTGCTGCTGCTTCTTCTTTGGTGTTTAACGGCAGCTGGCATCCTTGTAGATGCATTGCTGCCATCTTAAATCCTACTATTTATTCCTAACATGGAAAAATCTGACACGGAGCAGAGAACCGTACTGTGCAAACCGGTCCCCACCACAGACGCCAACGCAACAAACCTGTCAGTTAAGCAAGACTCATGTGACACAGTATGATTATAGGAATGAGAAGCAGGAAAGAGCCATCAGGTGCTCAAACATTAGAGCAGGCTGCTGCACGCCGCATGATAAAGCCCCACAAAGATCATAGCGGCCATTACAGCGTACATCTATCAATGGTTTCCTTCATAGGTCAAAACTCGACTCAAAAACGCTTCACACAAGTCAAGTTGCCTCATTTGTATTACGAACCCAAGTATTGGAGGAAATCCACAACATATGTGGAAAAGCCTCATCCCTGTATGAGCTTACAGTTCACTTCATCAGAGACTCTGTGGTCAGTGTTAGCAGCCAGGCTAGTTTCCTGACGACCACACAGATGAAGCTAACGATACCCGAGGCCTCAAGGAAGCTGTCGCGTGAGGAGTGGATCATAAGAATGTTTCAGATGTACTGTTGGTGAGGTTGAAGTCAGTAGACTTTTGTAACTGTTACCTGACTGAGTATCACTGTTGGAAAAAAGGTTGACCTTCGATGTATCCTGGCTGTACATTTAAATGTAGTTTTAAAGTTTGCATTAATCATTAGGACTCCAGCTGTGCTCTCTGCACATTCAATCTAAAGCCAGCTGCTGGTGCTTGTTCTTTTTTCTACTGTTTAATAGAAATTATTACAGAAGTTTGTTTCAGATATTTGTCAGGTTACAACCTTTTTCCAAAATGAATTACATTCAGTTTTCACCTTTATATTCAATGAAATGGTCCATAATGACGAAGGTTATATTTGAGGTTGTTATTTTGTTGCCATGACCCTCAAAACGTTGCTCAGGTGCTTCTTGTTTCCACTGATCATCTGTCACATCATTCTTCAACTCTGTTGGAGTTCATCTGTGGTGAATTCGGTTGATTGAACAGAATTTGGAAAAGTGCACACTTGTCTATATAAGGTCGCATATTTGACAGTGTCGGGGCACAAACCCAGCCATGAAGTCCAGGGAGTGCTCTGTAGACCTCTGAGGTAGGAGTGTATAGATCTGAGGAAGTCTCTGCATCACTGAAGGTCTTAAGGAGCACAGTGGCCTCCATCATCCATATGTGGAACAAGTTTGGAACCACCAGGACTCTTCCTAGAGCTTCCTGCATGGCGAGTCTGAGCGATCAGGGTTGAAGAGTCATGGCTGTGCACCGACGCTGTCCATCCAAGCTGATCGAAATAATAGTCAGGCCGCTCTAAAGTTTTTTTTTTTTTACCTGTGTTGATGTTTTTAGCAGCAAGATGCTGTGGGAGCTGCGTCAGGATGCTGCAGCCTGCCTTGGTATCCTGTGCACCGTACTCAGCTATGAGGCAGAGCGCATCTTCAAGTGGCTCTTTGTCAAGTTCAATTCAAGCAGTCGTGATGAGGTGAAGCTGTTGTACCTGGTGGCAGCACAGCGCGCTTTGGAGGCTGCTGGGGAGAGGAAGGCCTTTTCTCACATTATGCAGGTAAAGACACGGCCTGATGCTTTTCACGAGTACAACTCTAATATCTGTCCGGTTCATTTTGACCTGTCTGTGCATCAGCACCATGCAGCTATTCACTGTTACAGCTTCAGGCTACAGATACCCAGGGCCAGTTAGCCTGCATTTATACTACTAATGATAATGATGATGATGTAAGATGTAGGTGTGAACCCTTATGTTACATGCCTGTGTACACTAGTGCTGGAACAGCAGAGGGAGTGCAAGTCTTGCAGAGAGAGTGTTGTACAGGCTTATTGATAGTAATCTGTTAAACTATTCACAGCACCTGCACTGAAATTCACACCATGCATAAGGTTGGTTGCTGTTAGCCAGTGCCATGGCAGTGGGTATTGCTTTCAGTCAGTTTGAATTAAGAGCTGCAGTTTAGTTTGACAGTAGCTACAGTAACAATCTTCAAAGAGCCGTGCAGTGTTGTTGCATAGTAAACACACGTTCTGTCTGGGATGTTTATCATATTTTGGTCAATTTTTAACCAGTTGCCATATCGTCCATATCATACTTTCACATCACATAGACGTGTATAGCAATGTTATTGCAGACGATGCAAAGCCCTGCAGAGATGTACTGTAGATGGGGCCTGCTGTGTGTTTCAGATGGTGATGAGCAATCTGCAGTCCATCCTTGAAAACGTGGACACTCCAGAGCTGCTTTGTCAAAGTGTCAAATGTATTCTTCAGGTGGCACACTGCTACCCACATGTCTTCAGCACCAACTTCAGGGTGAGTATTGTTCCATGGCTGAGACCAACAGGTGCACTGTGTTCAGATCACAGCATCTCTGATCTTTCCAGCCACTGTCCTGATGTCTTCTGATGTCTTCTGCTGTCTCACAGGACACTGTGGACATCCTGGTGGGTTGGCACATTGACCACACACAGAAGCAGGCACTCACCCAGCAAGTCTCAGGTCAGTAAGCGCATGTTAGCGGGCAGTACTTCTGCAGCTGTTTGACATCAGCAGGCTTATTTATAACCCAGTGGGAAGGAAGAGCATTGAAAAGGTTCATGAGAAAACTGGAGCAACATGTCCACACATTTTCCTGCCACCACTGGGATTCCTCCTGCCTCACACCCTGAAACACAGAGCAGTGGTTTCTACCCCCTTTGTACCTCTGGTTTAGATTCTATTGCAGCTGTTTAAATGTAAGGACCAAGCGTGCTACTTGGCCAGTACCCTGGATTAAAAGAAGAAGGCAAACATTCAGAGACCAGAAATGACAGCCTTAATGTTTGCGTTCATGGACACATTAAGAAGGAAAGCTACTCCCAGTGCTGTGTGATACTGTACATACAGGGCCAGTGTCACTGATACTAATCCTGAGCTTATGCAGAGGAGAGCTGTGTGTTTTCATTTGCAAAGTGAGTGCATCGTTAGTACTCAGGAGTTCATTGTCATTTCGTATTTACCCAGCCTGAGACCAAGTACTGTTTCTCAGCAGCCGCAGTGCAGCAGACAGTACAGTTTAAACAGACTGTAATGAATCGCAACAATAGTTACGGATAGAGGTGGGTTTTTATAATCGATTCATCGATTAAAATCGATTCTGGCTTGGATAACGTAAAATCGATTCATTAAAATCCTGAATCGATTTTTTTAATATAAATGTATTTTGCCCGAAATGCCAGAATCTCAGGTGACATCTCACAAACTTTCAACAACCACCAAACAGTTAAGACAGTAAATGAGAGCAGGAACACGGCTTCTGCACATAGACTTAAACACACAGCGCGACCCGCGGATCAGAATCAGTTAGATGTCGCCTTTCTCACCCAATGGCACGGACACGGTCGGGGCTGAAAGCCGACAGCTCGCTGATTCTGATCTGTCGGCGGGTCGAGCTTTGTGTTCACGCCCTTTATGAGCCGATTCTAAAGCTGTTAGTTTGATCTGTCTCCAAACAATGTTGACCGAACCAGCAGCAAAAGAAGATCCAAACGCTTCACATAAACATCGTCATGAATTCACTCTGACTTTTGCTGTTTTGCTTCCACCGCGATGCACAGCTCTCTCTCTCTCCTCCCTCCTCTTCTCTATCTCCTCTCCCCCGCTCTCTCTCCTTCCCACGCTCCATCCGCTCTCCCCCCACCTCTCTCTCTCTCTCTTCTCTCTCTCTTCTGTCCCCTCTCCTCTCTCTCTCGCTCTCTCTCTCTCTCTCTCACTCCCCCCACTTCTCCCTCCCCCCTCTCCTCTCTCTCCCCCCCCTCTCTCTCTCTCTCCCGTTTCTCTCTA